>NC_083355.1:7949482-8250258 GCF_030254825.1 Meriones unguiculatus | reverse complement strand
AAGCTATTATTCTCTCCCACTTATGATTCACTGAGAAAGACGGGGGACATTTGGTTTGTGGCCAGGTGTAGAGCTGGGTTGTAAGTATTAATCAGAAGAGACAGGTGACAGAGGCAGGGAAATTTACACATCTTCCCAGCTCTTCCCTTATGCTACATACAGTGCTGTGCAGTGGAGTTGGGAACAGAGCCTTCGGAGCCAGAGGGCCTGGTTCTCATCACTGTGCCTGACTCGGAGCCAAGCCCTTAGTCAGCTCATCAGGCACTTGTCACCCACAGAACCCTAGTGCTGGCACTGGTGGGCAGGTGGCTGCAGAGCAGGGATATGCCAAACTTGCCTTACAGAGAGGCAGGAATGATGCAGGTCAGCGAAGAGGCTTCTAACAGCGAGACACTAGGTAAGTGGGAACTTTCCAGTGTTGATGGGAATGGTGGCCCTGAGAGACTTCCTTTTGCATTGCTAGGCAATGGTTCAGCAGGGTCCTCAGAAGAAAGAGGCCTTAGGGTTTTTGATACCTTTTCCCAGTCTCGGGATCTTTGAGTTTGTCCACATATCTTGTTGGTCAAATTCAGAACCATCTGTTTCCAGGGTATGCCAAGATGTGGCTGCAGTAGCTCATTCATAGGAGACAACAGTTTTAAAAAAAATTATGGCCTGGATCATCACTGTCATCGTCATCGCCACTACCATTATCACTACCTCACCACCATCACCACCACCACCACTGTCACCACCTCACCACCATCATCACCATCACCACTACCACTGTCTTCATTCCCACCATCACCACCACCATCATCATTACCAACATCATAATTAGCATCATCACTACCACATTACTGTCATATTCATTGCCATCACTATCACCATAACCATTACCGGTGTCACTGTCCCCATCATCATAATCACTCACCACTACCATCATCTTCACCATCACTGTCACCATAATCATCGCCATCACCACCCATACCACCACCACCATCCATCACCATTATTGTTATCATCATCACCCTTACTGCCACCATGATCATCATTGCCACCATCACCATCATCACTGTTGCTATCATCATCACCATTACCACCACCACCATCATCATTGCTCTCATTTCTCCTTGCCATTACTCCATCCTAGATGCCACCATCATCATGAACACACCACTATCATCACCATATTATGATAATCACCATCACCCTTATGGTTGCCATTAGCCATCATCATCAGAAATTGTCATCATTATTGTAAACATTGTCACCATTTATCATTCTTACCATTTCTCTCATTATCTCACTACCACTACCATCATTATCACCTTCATCAACTCAACGCATCATCAATGCCAACATCTCCAGGACCAGCACAATTGTCACAATCATTACCCCATCAGTGCCATTACTATCACTATCCCATTATCATAATCACCATCCTCTTCATTATCATTACTATCACTATCACCTCTATCACCATTATTATCACCATCATCATCACTACCACCACTACCATCACTATCATCATCACCATTGTCACGATTTCCATACTCTTCACCAGCGACATCACCATGGCCACTATCATCACCACCTTCTCAGTGATGGCACCATCTGTGTTCAGATGCTTTTCATACATTTCTTCATTTCCACACAGCAGCGCCCAGCTCTTGGATACCATGGACAAACAGCACTTTAAAAATATGGGTTTACATAAGACTACCAACTTTTTAACTTTGCCAAGTTCGTTAAAACCAACCAGCTAAAGAGCGAACTGAATCAAGCAAAAAACATTGTAAAACGGGAAATGATAATAGTATAAAGTGCTGGAGAGAGAAAAATAAATACAAATTGCTAGCACACTCCCCCCAAAAGATATTTCTGAGATGATAGAAAAGAGTCTTAACATAAAGGTAACTCACACAAAGATTTAAAGTTAAGCTGTATGCGACGCTTTCTAGGCTCGTGTTCCATCAGCCGTTATCTGTACAGTTGAAATCTGTCCCCGTTGGCATTTGAGGGGCTTTGGCTTGATCCTCACATTAACACTATGGAAGGGCGCTCAAGCAAGCCATTTCAGAGTTTTGAGGCTCAGCCTCATGTTGGCACTGAACTATGGTTTCATACATAAAAAAAAACACAGGGTCCGAGTCCCACTGAGCTTTTCTGATCCCATGTCTGGCTGTGAATCAATTCACGGCTGAGGCCACACCCCTAGGAGGTCCACCTTCAACTGGGGACTGCCAGACGCTGGTGTCTAATGCAGCACGTGTGCAGTTTCCTTGGGCTCTGCAGTACCATCCAGGACCTTCTTGCCGCTGTAGCCTCTCGTCCATGTCTGTGGCCACAGGTCTCACCTGTCTCTTGTCCCTTGTTGGGAAGCTAGCAGGGCTCTGAGCTCTGGAAAGCCATGCCCCCCTTTCTTCTCAGCCCTGCCCCAGGTGCTTGCTCCTTGCTGGCTGCTCCATCTCTTCTGAAACAAGGGCCTCTGGGGAAATGGCTGGAGTCTTTAAAGGGTTAGGATAATCTGCGAGTGTGGTGGAAGAAGAGGTGGGATGGAAAGATGATCTATTTTTAGAAATGAAAATGGAGGCCAGTGAGATGGCTCAGCAGGCAATAGCTGGTGAAACCCAAGGACCTGAGTCCAATTCTCAGAACCTACGTAAAGGTGTAAGGGGAGGACCGCTGACCCCCACAGGCATCTCATTGCAGGTGTGCACTCCCCACATACCATGCGCCCAAAGATAATAAAAAGGGACAGAATGGAAATCTGAATTTCTTAAAAAAGAAAAAAAATCACCAGGGGAAGGAAAACAATGAGAAATGGCTGAGAAGTTCATGAAAAGATACCTAGCTTCTAAGACAATGAAAGAAATCCAAATCAAAGCAAGACCCTATCTTCATGTCGGATTGCCAAAACACAAGAATGAGGGGAAAGGAAAAAAGGCAGAGGCAGGGGAAGGCATGCCTGTAGGTTTGCTGGTAGCACTGGGAATTAGCCCACCCTTTGGGGAAAAAATTTATGGCAATTGGAACATGTAAATTCTTTGACAAGAGCTTGCACTCCCTGGAGGTGGCTCTTTAGTTACGCTCGCAACAGTGTGACAGAAAAAAAAAATATGTACAAGGATGTTCACTGTATCACTGCTTGTGATAGCAGAGATAAACAAAGAGAAATAGGAAGCAACAGACATGTCCATCAAACCAGAATTAGATCAATAAATGATGCTGCGGTTCCTGAGTGAGGGAAGAACACCTGTGTGGGATGAAATAGAAAAGTCTCCAAGACACCCAGGGTGAGGAAAGGAAATCAAAGCGGGGAGACGGGAGAGTTACATGAATCACACACAAACACAAGGTCTTGTGAGGGGCTAAACAACCCAGAGCTGACTATCAGGAACAAGGATATAACGCATCCCTGGGTTTGGTGAAATGTTATCAAAGTGGATTATGCAAAATGACCCAATAAAAATAATCTAGATCATTTCCCATCCCCAACTTAAAAAAAATGGTACACGTTAGGACATTATTTGGTAAAATATCATCTGGGTAAATTGAAACAGTGTATTTATTTATTTATTTTTGTGTGTGTATACTAATACTCATTTGTGAATATGAGTGTGCATACACACAGGTGTACAACTATTTTTGAGACAGTGTATCACAATGTATTATTTTTCTTTTGGGAGAAGAATCCAGGACTGAAATTAGGGGAGGGACATTTGTACTTCTTTGGGTTTATGTTTTTCTATACCACTGGAATCATCTTTGTCTATATGATTGCTTTTATTTTAAAGATAAAATTTAAAAAGTGCACTTTGTGCATAGAATTTAAGTACACATTATAAAAAAGGCACTGGGGACTCGTTCAAGCTGAATTTGTTTGCCAATGTCAGTGATGCGTGGCGAAATTTAAACTTTAATGAAACCCTATTTCTGTCAAAGACTAACATCCATATTCTTCAGGTACACAGCCCCAGGCCCCACCTGGGATCATGAAGAAGGACACAGGCTGTTGGTCTGTCCCCTCACCTTTGGGGGATGCCTTTCTCTTTCCTGTAGTGGAGGGTAGGCATGCTCCCTGGCCCAGCAATGTAGGCGTAGCCCTGCCTAGCTCACTGACTGCCTGTCTGCTACAGCTCTAGCCTGGGAGACCTATTTCAGGCTTGCAGGTACCATTATTTAAAGTAACACTTCTACTCACTGCCTGTCTACCAGGGGAGCCCTAGTCACAGCAGCAGAATGCAGCTCTTGCTGCCCTGCCTGGGATGGTGGGGGGTGGGGGGAGTCAGTTAACCAGTGTCTTGGTTTGCAAACTCAGCACATACCATGAGAATCCCCAGTAACGACAGTAACCGTATTCATTATTGTCATTATGTCCTCCACTGTGGCTGCCAGGACACACACACACACACACACACACACACACACACACAGGGGCCGCAACTCTGTCTACTCCATCCATCCGTGGCCACTGGGCTAACAGGGAACAGGAAGAGCTAGCCCTTGTCCAGGTCCATCAGGAGTGATCATGAATGGATGAATAGCTCCCGACTGCCCCTGCCACAGCAAGAGGAAACATGGTGAGGAAGATGTAGCTGGGACTTTCCTGCGGGGGAGATGTGGGCTACACCTTCATGTCTGTTCATTGGGAGAGCTACTGAAGCTTTTGCTCCTTGGCCTCCCTATCTGTAAAGTGGGCGGGATGGTGGCCATCTTGGACATCAGCACCTCTAGGCACAGGGCAGCTTCCGCACAGAAGCTTGTTGAATGAGAGAGCAGATGTAAGGGTCACTGGAAAAAGGTTCTGGGATGACATGAGGATGTTCAGAGGGGAGGACCAAAAAGAGAACATGCTATGACCCTTGTTCTAAGCACCAGGACCTTGCAGACTTCCTTGTGGGGCTTCGAAACCCTTCGCCTAGTCAAGTCACTTTTCCTTTGATTTTCAAGGTGGAGGAACCTGAGCGTGGCTCTATACATCTGGATCTACCCAGCTCCAGTCCCTTCAAAGTCTCACTTTACTACAGGGCTTTTTCCACATGAGTCAAAACTCAAAGAATACAACAGAAAACACATGGTAGGCAGCCCCACCCTTCCTCCTGGCACTCCAGCTACCTGTCATTGACCACCTGCAACCCACACTCGGAGAAACTCCCAGTTAAGAACTTCTCAACTATGTTTTTGAAACTTCTTTTCACATATGTGAACAAATTCAAAGGTCCGATCCTTTATCATCGGGCTAACCCGACCTCCTGCTCCATGACTGTCTTAAAGATCCTCCCATCATCTCACTCTCACTCAGAGCTGTCTTGGGCTCTGTCATAGCTGGGGAGCATGGAGGCCTCTTCCGGATGGAGAGGGCTTTGCTTTTCCTCAGTTAGCTGAGCCGAGGGAGCTGAGTGCAGAGGGGCACAGGGAAGGGGCTTTGGACGAGGCAGAAAGTCACACTGAGAATACACCCTGATTTAAGCCAGCAGGACCCCCTCCTTGGTCTACTTTTCCTAGATGAAGAGAAAGGCTGGGGTAGAGTAGCCAGCACAGCCATGGAGGAGGGGGACTGGGACGGATAATTGGGTTCTTAAGAGACAAGAGACAAGAAAGCAAGCAAATAACTGCCTAACAGGTGCTGCCTCGTCTCCAGCGCTGGGTGGAACACACAATGCTCTTTTTGGTTGGAGTCCTTGAGTGTCACAGTTGATATTTAAAATGATTCTTACTCACATTAAATAAGATATTTCAATTCCACGAAGCTGTCAGGAACTGATGCGGACACCAGAAATAATAGGCGCACTCTCCTTGTATTGTCCTGGTTAATAAATCAGACGCCTGGAGATGCACGCCAGATGCTCACGTGGAGGAAGGGTGCATGGGCACGTGCTCACACAGGGCACACACGCCACACACAGGGTGTCCTCCTGCACGCCCGCAGCCATCAGCACACACTACTGTGTACGAATGCACACGGTCAGAGAACCCAGAAGCCTGCAAACTCATAAGCATACATGCGAACACACACTCACACACACCCGCTCTTGGTAGGCCTCTTCCTCGTGAGAACCATGTCCGGAGGGTCACCGCCGTGTCCACTGATGGGCAGCAGAAACCCTGTGCCTGCCACCTGCTGACAGACAGCTGAGACTGACACAGTTTCAGGGTCAGTGCTGGGCAACTGGGCTGGAGGAGTGGGGTGTCCTACTCTCTTCTCACAGGGCTTTGGGCAGCAGGTAGCAAGCAGCACAGTGTGTGTGTGTGTGTGTGTGTGTGTGTGTGTGTACATGTGTGAGTACATGTATGCATGCGGGTGACTGCTTATAAGTGAATGCATGTGTTCTCAGCCTGTTTATGTCTCAGGGGACAGAGATATACAGGACTTGGCCAGTGAGAGATGAAGGTGGATTTTGTTTATTATTATTATTATTAATTATGCCCATGTGGGTTTGTGTGGGTACCTGTAGAGGCCAGTAGAGGGTGTTGGATCTGGTGGAGCTGAAGTTACAGGTGGTTGTGTGGCCTGGTATGCACCCCAGGACTCAAACCTGGCTCCCCTGAAAGAACAGTTTAGACTCTTAGCTCCTGGAGCCATCTCCCCAGCCCCCTGGAGTTGGTTATTATAAAAGGCCCTCTTGAAAGAAGGCCTTGTGATTCACAGGGAGCCATGGACATGTGCTGTGTTTTAACAATGCACCAGCATGCAGCTTAGGCATAACAACAGCCGCCATGGACGTCAGAAATACCAGTGTCCCGAGGCCTCAACATGTACAACCAATCCACTCCAGCCCTGAAATACTGTATGAGGTCCATCTTATATGAGCCTCTGTACACAGGTGAAAAATGGGGCCCAGAGACAGACATGAACTTGCTATGGCCACATAGAATGTCAGGAGTGGTCTGGTCTAGAGGACACGAGCCCCACATGGAAGTGCACACAGGAGCTTGGAGCCCTTCAAAGAATTTGCTTTGAAGAACAGTTTGTCTGGAATGATAGTGGGAAGTGTGCCGTTGTTTTCTTTTTTTTTTTTTTTCTTCAATGCAGTTTATTCAGGAACCTTGAACAATCCTTGGACCCTGGGGAAAGCCAGCCCACAGCTTAAATAGCCTCTGGGTGGCCAACCCAGGCATGCCACGTGGGCAATGCAGACAGGTCCACATACATGGAAGCAAGCCAGATCCTCAGCCTTAGCCAAATGTGGAATTGTTCGTGACAGAGAGCACTCACCATCGGGAAGGTAGAAGGCAGAAACCAGCTCCATCTTTAAGGCATAGCATTCCGCAGCTCTCTACAGTTCCCCCTTTTTGTTTTAGACGCATCAGGCAAGAGTAGAGGTCTGATCTCTGATATTAGAAATAAATTGGGACTTTGTACCGATGTTCATTTAGGTGTCATCCACCCAAAGAGCATCAGACCCTTCTGATACCTTTTTCTCAGAGGCGGGACTGACGCAGGATGTTCCAACGAGGGGGTTAAGGCTTCTCATAATATTTCCTATAAGCCCACACCTGTTTGTCTATATCCCCCATTTTTATTCATTATTAGCCAGATAGAGCCAAGTAATTGTGGTAATGATACTTGCTTTTTTTGCCCAATGCTGGAATGCTAGTAAATTTAGGTATGCCCTGGTTACTCGCATGCCTCACTGGGTGCCTGTGCCCGTTGATGCCCCTCACGCTATGACTCTCTTCAGACAGAAAAGGGATCTTGGAACTACAGCCACCATTGTTACTACCATCCCGTTGTTTTCTTTTTTGAGATAGTTTCTGACCCAGTTGCCCTGGCTAGACTGGAACTCACAGAAATCTACCACAGAAATCTACCTCAGAGTGCTGGATAAAATACATGCACCACTATGCTTAGTTCTCAGACATCTTTCTGCAGCCCAGGCTTGACTAGAACCCTTGGCAATTCTCCAGACTCAGTGTCCTGAGTGTTGGGTTACGGGCCCACAGGAGAGAGACGTTCTGAGCAGGCAAGGAACTGGATCCAGAAGGTGGTGATATGATGGAGGCTTGGGATGAAGGTGCTGGATGGCTCGTGGGAAGGCTGCATTGAGACTTTAAAAATATTAAATTATATTTTTATTTATTCTGTGCATGTGTGTGAGGTCAGATGACAAACTTGCAGGGATCAGTTCTCTTCTTCCACCATGTGGGTTCCCAGGCTTGAAGCAAACTCCTCAGGCTTGGACACAGGGGCCTTTATCCACCCAGTCATCTCACTGACACCCTGGAGTGGGTCTTTTGATGGTGGAAGGGGAGGCCAAGAAATGGAAAGGGTTGAGACAGCTAGGGCTACCTTGTGTTGGATGATAATGCCACTGTGAACTAAAAACAGCCCCAAGAAGCCTAAGTTCATGGAGTTGGGGGTTAGGGAATAGGAGAGGAAAAGGAGAGAGAACCAAGGAGGGAGAGAGAGAGGGGGCGGCAGGGAGAGACCCTTGCACAGTGAAGCTAATGTCATGGTGAGCACCTGAGAGACAATCTGGGAGCAATGATTTCTGTTCTGCTATTTTAAGCAGTTTTTGTACCGCCTTATAATTCCCTCCCATGTCTCTGGTAAGAGCCTGACCTCACACCTGGGTTCCTCAATGGGATCTGGGAAAGGATGCTATACCCTGGCCTGGGTCGGAGTCACCTGCTGTTGAAGAGCCCACAGAAAGGAGCAGGAGCCTGGCAAGGTGGCCTGTGGCCCAGACAAGGAAGCAAGGTCTTCCAGAATCCTTGGGAGGCTAAAGAGGATCTTAGATGGACATTTAGATGGACTCAGTGGCCCTCAGAAGTGGGGGGGGGCATGAGCATGGTAGGTCCCTCCTGCCGCCTGGAGCCCTGGAAGATGCAGGGATGATGTTCACTGTGGACAGGGTGGGGAGGATGCTGCTGATAGTTTTGATTGTAGACAGGCTGAGGGACACCTGGGGTTAGTCACTTTTCTCATTGCTGTGACCAAATACTCAGAACAATAAAGCTTAAGAGAGGGAGGATCTATGTTGGCTCGCAGGGAAGGCACAGTGGCAGGAGCATGAGACAGCTGGTCACACTCTATTTGCAGTCAGGAATCAGATGGATGGATGCTGGTGTTTGGCTCGCTTTCTCCTTTTTTATTCAGTCTGGGATGCCCATGAGATGGTACCACCCACATTCAGGAAGGGTCTTCTCTCTTCAATAAGACCTTTTTGAACAAAGCCCTCATGCCCAGTGTGTCTCCTAGGTGATTCCAAATCAAGATAAGTTGACACTGAGGTTAGCTACCACACAATGAGCTGGTATCCACTGATTCTGGATGTCTGTGAGGGTACTTGAGGGAGAGACCAACATTTGAACTGGACCAACCTGCCTAGGCATTCTCCAGTTCTTGAGGGCTGCTGTAGCAGAACCAAATGGTGGAGAAAGAGAGAATGGATCTGTCATGAGCTGGGATGTCCACCTCCTCCTGGCCTCAGATGCCAGAGTTTCTGGTGATAAGGCCCTTGGACTCTTAGAAGACTGTTCTCCCTAGTTTCAGGCCTTTACACTCATGTGTTTTACCAAGCTATCTTTCTTGGATCTCGTTTCAGATTGAGACTTCATGGCCTCCATGTTGTCATCTAAAATCTCACATATAGGATGATACAGTATCAGACGCACAGTTACCTTACTGAGTCTGTTTCTATGGTGAACCTCAAGTAAGGTACCATCTTCAGGACATGGTGACAAGCCAATGCTGGGCCAGGCTGCAGGGTCTGTCTGCCTCACCCCCTGCATGTGGGGAGGAGGAGACTTTGTGCATACTGAGGCTATCCTTTTGTGATACAGAAGAGGAGGGGAATACAGGCCAGCCTTTGTATTATGGGTGGCCCCAACAAGCAGGAACTAGGCTGAGCTTCAGGGCTCCTGAAGACCCAGCCCTGAGTCTAGGATGTAGAAGGCCCCAAAGTGGGCATTCACAGGGCTTGGAACAATCTCCTGTCTGGAAGCTTTGGACAAAGCACCTGGTTCCCTCTCCAGATCCAGCTGTATCACCTCCTCCTGGAACAGCCCTCTCTATTTTCAGCCAAGGCATCTCCTCCAGGGCCCTTTCTGGGATATCCCTGCCGTCCCCAGGGTCCTCTTTTGTCTGAGCTGGTGTGCTTATCACAACTTAATTTAACATCCTGTTTACTGGCATATGTCTCTCTGCTTTTTTGAATGTGAAATGTCCCTCCCCCCATGTATTTGAACACTTGTTCCCAGCAGGCTGTGCTGTGTTTATACACATTTTAGGAGGTAGGGTCTAGTATGGAAGGAGTGCAATATGGAAGATAGGACTGAATTAGTTACTTTTCTATTGCCGTGACAAAATACCCTGACAAAAGCAACCTAAAGGAGAAGAGGGTCATTTTGTCTCATAGTTCCAGATGGATAGAGTTGTTAATGATGGGGAGACATGGCAACAGACAGGTATGTTAGCAGGGGTAGGAAGTTGGCTGATTACATTTTATACACACACACACATACACACACACACACACAGCAGAGACAGAGAAAGACATACAGAGACAGAGAGATAGAAGCGGGGCCTGGCTATATAACTTCAGAGTGTTATGTAGCCAGTCCTATCCAGAGTGACGAAGATCCTCTAGCAAGGCTCTACCCCCCAAAGGTTCCATAAACTCCCCAAATGGCACTACCAGCTGGGGACAAAGGGTTCAAACACACAAACCAATGGAGGACATTTCTTATAGTACAACAGGAGCTTTGGAGCTTAGAGCCCTCCCCGACTGAACTGCTTCCCCCTCCACTAAGCTATACCAAACTGCCAGCACAGACAGAGCCACCAGCCACTGCTCCTCTGAATCCCCTGAACTATAAGCCAAACTGAGTCCTTCCAAATTTGTGTCTATGAGATATTCTGTCACAGCAAGAAGAAAGGTAATTAATATACTCCCCAAGGCCATGTCTGTCATGCCCCATCCTGCCTAGATTGTCATATGCTTAATTTCTAGACGAGTAGGGAAGGCCTAAGGATGCCCTAAAGATGTCCATGCTCTAGTCCCAACGTTCATAAATGTGCCACTTTATGCTATGCTTTGGTTGATTTGTGTTTCCATAAAAGAGTTTCTGGGGACTGGAGAGACAGCTCAGCAGTTAAGAGTTCTGGCTACCCTTGCAGAGGACCTGGGTTTGATTCCTAGTACCTACATGGTGGCTCAGAATCATCTATAACTCCACCCGCAGTCTGATGCTTTTTCTCGGCCTCGGTGGGCACTGCCTACATATGGTACACAGACACAGCCAAGCACATAAAATAAAAATAAGTGTATCTAAAAAAGAGACACAGAAATCCTAATCCTGGACCCTGCAGGTGTGATCTTAAAAAGTGTGTGTTTCTGGGGTCAAGCCTGAGCATGACACACAAACATCCTACCATTGAGGTATGCACCACTTCAAACCCAAGTCCTCAAGCGTGTGATGATCTGCCGTGGAAGTCAGTGGGAACTAACACAGCCCATTTCTCCAAGCTGAGGTGGGCGCATGGAGGAAAATTCTTTCTGGGGACTCTGAAGGGAGGATGGAGGTCACAGGCTTTAGTGCGCAGTGGTAGGTGAAGAAGGGCCCAGTTGCTCCAACACATTATTTTTAATTACATTTGAATTAATTTATTGATTAATCAGTTAATTTTCTGTATTTGTGCACATGTGTGGGCATGTGTGCAGAGGTTGGAGGATATCTTGTAGGAGTCTGCTTTTCTCTTCCACCATGTGGGTCCTGGTGTCAAACTCAGGTCATCAGGCTTGGTGGCAGGCACCTGTACCCATCGAAGCATCTTGCCAACACCTGCAGATTCTTACGACTAAGGTGTCTTGGAGCTCTGTCTGGAGTATGAGTCCCTCTGGTCCCTGAAGATGGTGTTCAGATGCTGTACCCATGGGCTCATATGACCCCTTGCAAGGGGCATTTGCCTCAAGGCAGAGGGAGTGTCTCCAGCTGTCCAGGCCTGCTCTGGCCTCCTGGACACCCAGAGCCTCCGCCCAAGGGCAGTCCGTGCTGCTCTGATCGATCCTCAGTGAGAGGGCTGGCAGTGTTATTGAGCCAGGGCTGCTTGCACTGTAACAGCCCTGGCTTGGGCTGGCTGTCCGTCAACCCTATGACCTTCTGGGCCAATTAACTGCTCTCGATGAACAAGGACAAGGACTTCATTAAGCTGTTATCTATCAGCCTGGGATTCCCTAGCAGAGGTCTGTGGACTCTACTTCAGCAGCATTGTAACCAAGATACCCAAAGGGACAAGGAGGGAAGATTGGTTCTGATTTACATTTTGGGAGACTTCAGTCCAGGGTTGCTAGGTCAGCTATGCTTGGACAGAACATCATGGAGGAGGAGGCTGTTCACCTCATGGAGGGCATGAATTGGAGAGAAAGGAGCAGGGCTGGGGACCAGGCATAACCTTCAAGGGCTCACCCTCAGTGACAACTAAAGTTTCCAGAATGTTCCCAAGAAGTAACACCAACTGGGGACCAAGTATTCAACACGGGAGACTGTTGGGGGGGGGGCATTTCCCATTCAACCTGTAAACTGTCTGGTAGGGTGAGAGAGTGAAGGTTGAGTGGGTCGCTGAGGGGAGACTAGGGTGGGTCAGGACTGGGAATGGGGCTAGCCACTCAACAGGGGTAGGTGGGAATCATCTCTTCTTGCAGCAAAGCAGGAACCTTCCGCCCACTACGGGAGTGGAAATCGGTTATAAGCCAAACACTCGACACCGTTATCTGCTTTGCTATCCCATATGAACCACTGGTGGAGGCCATCTATCTCTTCATTCTAAGGCGTGGGCTCAGAGAGGCTGGGCGTGTTGTCCTAGGGTTATCCAGCCAGGAGGTGTCCAAGCATATTATCAAGAGCAGTAATAATGAAGGGCTGGGAAGGGCAGTGCTTGTCCAGGGTGCAAGGAATTCACCCAGAGATCTTTCTGTTTGGAGAGATATACGGATTGGGAGATAAGGAAACCGGAGGCTTGAACAGGGCAGTGTGGTTATTGTGCTAAAAATCCACCAAACAAAAGGAAACACAATCACAAGCTGCAGCTCCTCTCTCTGCTTTGGTGGCTCGAAAGCTTGGCTCGGAGGCTCCTTCCCAGAGCACAGCCTGCCATCTGGCTTCCTGCCCCAGGGCTGGGAGGGCTCCTTTGTCCTGGGCTCCTGGCACCTGCTTAGGATTCATTATGATCCTTCTCACTCCGAGGCAGATCAGAAAAGACACCAATTAAAGCACACAGATAAATGGAAATCAGGTCTCAGGAACCAAGGGCTGGTTCAGGGATGCCTGACCACATGGGTATATTTGGGGCAGCCTCATAGCCTGTCTTCTGCAAGCCTTATCTAGCCCCAAGGTTTGCTGGGGGAAACTGTCTCCCAGTCTGGGTACTATAGGGTATCTGGACCTTGGGGCCTTCTTCTTCCCCCTCAGCAGAAGGGATTAGAGTGCCTAGGTGTTTGGGGACATGGGTCTCTATTATATCCGAGGGACAATTTGTTTTCTTGTGATCTGACAACAAAGTGCCAGGAATCTGGTGGCTCAGACCAAAAGGAGCTTCTTTTACAGCCCTGAAAGCCAGACAAGGTGTAGCAGGAGCAACCGCACCACCTTCCCATAGCCCTGCAAGGTTCCAGGGAGGATGTTGCCTTGCCTGTCCCAGATCTTGTGATTCCCATGTACTCCTTGGCTCTGGCTCCATCTCTCCAAGCGGTGCCCCATCTTCTTCTGGCTTCTCCCTGTACCTTTGTTAGATCCCTCTTGTAAATGTGTCATTGTGTTGGTCACTTCAATAACTCCAGTGTGGCCTCCTTTGTGCTGACTCTATTTGTAATGATCTGACTTCCAAATGAAGCCTCATTCTGAGGTGCCAGGGTTGAAGGTTCCTTGTACAGTTTGGGAGAAAAGGGGACACAATTCATTCCATAACAAGGAGTCTTCAAGGATACTCATCATTTTATGACTGAGGCTCTGGCCTTGTGGTTGCTAAAAGTATAGGGTTAGTGGACCTTAGGAGTGTGGTGGTAGGAGGGCCCAAGATGGAGTGAGGAGCAGAAAGCTGGGAGCAGCTGAAGAAAAGGCTCTGGGGATGAGATGTTGTCAGAGAGAAAGGGAAGAGGAGATGAGGAAGGATGAGGCCCAAGCATGACAAACAGATGTCAGCAAGATCCAGGACAGTAACTCATCCAGCATGGCTTTGAACAGAGATGAGGGTGGGCAGAAATGAGGCTGGGCTGACGTCTCTGCTAGTCCCATAGGCTCTTCAGGGCTAAGAAGTTTAGGTTGTCCTTTAGGACAAAAGAATCAGGGGTTAAGCCATGTATCCAGCAGTCAGGCAAACCACCACTTCAAATCTACAATAGCGTGCTAAGAATAGTCTCTACATGGGTAGGTTTTGGAACAAAACCAAAAGAAGACTGTTTTGTGAATGGTAAAAATTGCATGAAATTCAAGTCTCAGGACCCACAAGTTAAGTAAAGTGCTCAGGCATCATTAGCATTATCTGTGGCTGCTCTTGTGTCACTGTGGATGAGCGCAGTGGCATCCAGCTGTATCTCACAGAGTCTCAGATGGGTTCTCTCAAGAACCCTTCCCAGAAAGGGTCTGCCTTAGCCTGGTATGGGGACCCTCTGGGGTCCATATGGGGACCCCTGATATGGGGTTACAGAACCCGTTCTCAGCAGGTGGGGAGGTGATGAGACAGTCAAGGTCAGTGGCAGGCCAATTTGATCTCTGCCACAAGGGAGAGGAGAGATGAGGCTCCCCACGTGATGGTGTCAGAGGTTGGGGATAGTGGATAGGTGTCTTTGACTCGGCACAAGAACTCTGACACTCATTGTTGATGGGCAGTTGTGTATGTGGATGCATAGCAGGTTGAGGAGAGGAGGGACTGGTTAAGTAGGGTACCAGGTCCTGGGCAGTCTTATGGTTTTTATTGATGTGATAAAACCCCATGACCAAAAGCAACATGGGGAGGGAAGGGTTTATGTCATCCTGTGGTGTATATGTCCATCACTGAGGGAAGCCAGGGCAGGAACTCAGGGCAGGAACCCGGAAGAAGTAACTGATACAGAGGCTATGGAGGAATGCTGCATACAGGCTCCTTCTCCATGGCTTGCTCAACCTGCTTTCTTATGCACCCCAGAGTCACTTGCCTAGGGACAGCACCACTGACAGTGGACAGGGTCCTCCCACATCAATCACTAGTTAAGAAAATGCCCTACAGATCTGTCTTCAGGCAACTCTTACTGAGACATTTTTCCCACTTGAGAGTCCGTGTTCCCAAATGACTACAGCGTGTGTCCAGCTGACATGAAAGTAGCCAGGACATGGGCTGGAGAGAAGAATGAGGACAGGAAATAGAAAGGGCACGTGGGCAGAATGAAGAGCACAGAGGGTCTTCGTGATCTGTGAATAGGTTTGAACTCTGGTAGAAGGGAACAGTCAAAGGGAGTAGGGATGGATCTGTCTCCTGGGAGAGAAGGTAGAGTCTGGAGTCTTGCACCCAGAAAGTGGAAAGAATTCTCTTTGGTGGTTTCAGATTCCTGAGGAAGGGGTGAAGGGTAGAATAATGGACATTGGAAGCCATCCCCAATGGCTTGGGCTGGAATGGTCTCCAAAGCAAAAGGAGTGGCCAAGAAGAGGAAGCCATCCTCCAGCCACTGGAAATATGGTGCAGCCTGGGTTCCACATGGAAGGCAAATGAGGCCCAGGTTAGCCACCCTGGACTGGCTGTGATGGGGGAGGTGTGGTGCTGAGGTGTGGCTGGAGAGATGGGGGTCAGAGTAAGAGCAGAGGAGTTTCTGGAGATGGCAAGAGGTAGGGTGCAGCCTCATCTGTCCTCAGTTTCCTCATTTGGGAGATGGCTCTGATGGGGTCCCAAAGAACCAATCTTAAAGAGCCCATGCTATAACCTTAGCAGACCCTTGCTTCAGTTTTAGCTGCTTCATTGTGTATGGAGCATGTGATCTCAGACAAAGGACTGAACCGTTGTAATTAATGGTGTAATTAAACCTTAGGTACACCATCTAAAAAATGGGACAAAATCAGGGCAGCCATCTCATGAGAAATACAAATAGAGGTTGGCAGGCCGGAAGGCTTGCTTCAAAAATTCACGTTCATCTAATTCTGCAGAAAGACTGAAAAATGCTATTAGCACCTGTGCATTTAAGAAATGCATATGCATGGTTTTAAAAGGCATTTATTGGCATATATTAGTAATAATCATACATAATAATGGGCTTCATTATACAATGAGTAGCTTTACTCGCCAACTTGACATAACCTAGAACCATCTGGGAAGAGAGTCTCAGTGAGGGGTTGTCTTAACTAAGTTAATTGATGTGGGGAGTCCCAGCCCATGTGGGTGGCACCATTCCCTAGGCAGGGGATCCTGAACCATGTAACAGTGGAGAAATCTACCAGAGCAAACAAGCAAGCATGCATGTATGCATGCATGTACTTATTCTCTCTGCCCTTGGGTGTGATGTGGCTTTCTTGTGTATCCATCTTGATTTCCCTGCATTGAGGAACTGCAACTGAGAATTATAAGCCAAATAAACTTCTCCACTATGTTGCTTTTGGTCAGGATATTCTGTCACAGAAACAGATATAAAATTAGTATGCATTATGACATTTTCATCTGTGCAATAATTTTTATGAGGTTTTTTAAATAATTTAAGGTTTTGTTTTATAATTTCATTTGCATGTGTGTTCCAATGAATTTCACTGTGGCTTTTTTTCAGGAGCATGAGAGGGATTGTTTACCACAGCATGGGCTGTATCACTGAAGCAAATGCCTATTCTTCCCCAGCAACTGTTATAGCCTGTAGATCCTCAGGATAGGGTGGGGCCACTGTAGGATGCTGCTGGCCCAATTCTGTGTAGGTCCTATGTATAGTTTTATCTATAAGAAATGACAGGCATGTGCAGAAATCTGGACTTATCTGAGCCACGTATGCACCTAATACTCAAACCTCTAGGGTCCTCAGTCCTGAGGGGGTTGCCCACCCACACCTGAGTTACAGCATTCTTTTTGATTTTAGATGGCTCCTCTGCTACCACACTAAATAATAGCTCACCAGCCGCATTCCTTCTGACGCCCACTTACCAAACCCACTTCCAGTCCTTCCAACAAAGCATTGCCTCTGCCCCAGTGTTCATGCTTTTCTTAACCAGTGAACCCTTGCAAAGTCACCCAGCCATCTTTATCAGAGACTTCTCCTTTTCTGTGTGTGTCACCAATGAAAATTTCTGAGTGCCATGCCCCCTCCCCCGCCCCGCCACCTCCCCGACAGGCTTTGTGGAGTTTTGCATGACTTTGCATGGCATGGAGATACTTTGCAAATGTGTAAGTTACCTCATAGCAGAGCTGGCTGCCAACTGCTTAGCTGGGTCCCAGAAACTGAGTCAGGAGCCAGAAAATATGCTTTTCTGGATAGCTCATCGTCACTGTGACTCATTCTACCCTCCCTGGAACGCTCCACGGCCAGATGCTGTGTGGGGCTCTGAGTATTAACAGTAACAATGGCAGCAACCCCAGCAACGCCATCATCCTTACAATTAGATGAACACCGTCCTGTTGCTGTCATGGTTGAGAGTCGTACTGAGCCCCAGCCACACCTCTGGCCCATCCATCCCTATAGCCAGCTACCGAGATCACAGAGGGGACGTCTCTGGAGACAGAAGAGGCGATGTTAAATATTAACCCCTCCTCACGTCGCCTCTGGAGCCCTGAAATGAGAACGTGTGTATCTGAGGCCAGGGATGACCTTGCAACAGATTCTTCAGCTGCCACTGAGCACCACGGGGAGGGGCAAGCATGCAGTGGCTACATCGGGGTGGGTGCTATGTGGGCATGGGTGAGCTGCAATGCCATGAACCCTGCCCTACTCTGCCCAGCTGGCCTGAGCTTCCCACCCAGCTTCGCTTGGCTCCCTGGGCCGCCTTCGGCTCCCGATTTCCCTGGGCCAGATGTCTGTGGGATGAATGAGTGCTTACAAGCCTGGAGGGTAAGCCAAGGGGCTCCAGAAACTCCCTGAAACTTGCCTGGCAGGTGGGTATGGCAAGCCTGGGAAAGGGTCTCCCTGAAAGCGTGTAGTGCCTGCCACCTGCAGTTCAGGCACCGTCTGATCAGACCGAGTGCCCTGATCCAGGCACACCAGACTCCAGGTTAGCAATAAACTGTCCTCCCCATAGCAAGACATGGCTATTTATCGCTCAACTGTCTTGGCTCTCTATATCACTGAACTACAGTAAACTTTATCCACAGTGCCTGGCTCCCTCCCCAAGGCAGGTCACAATAATGAATCTTTCCTATCTTTCTCAATCCACCTTATTAATCACCCTACATCAGGACTGTATCTCCATTTGGCAGACGGGGAGGATGAAGAAACCAACGCACAGAGAGGCTAAGGAACGTGCCTCGGGGTCTGTGACCGGGTGGCTGACTGTGCCGTAGCTCCTGCCTGAAGTGATACCACGAGGGTTAAGTGTGACAAAACAGGAAGTGTGCTTAGGGCCCGGCACAAGGCGCACACACACTGTCTGACTTAGCACCCCGGTCAGCCTCGATCACTCATTCTTCTGTCTTGGCAGGAAGAAACAAGGCCTTTTGTCCTCCTCCTGGTCCTGACACTGGCTTGAGGATCTCTCAGCCAGGTAAACCCTGGCCTGCAGGCAGCCTGGGGGTGGAGCTCATGAGGGCACTGCCTGGGCACCAGGTGCCTGTCTGTAATGGCTGATCCTCTGAGTGGACTCATTCAGACCAGAATCTAGAACCAGCCCCATCCCCTCTGTCCCCCTGCTCTTCCCCAGCCTACCTAGCCCGACTCTCCAAAGTCACCCTTGCAGGTGACTTCAGAGGCAACTTATGGGTGAAGTAGACCAGAACTATGTTAATTAGGCCCAAGGGGACTTGCCTGGGAGCCACCATCTGGAAAAGGTGATTGTGATGCCACTGGACATTGGCCAAGCCTGAGCACAGGCTTGGAGACTGAAGAGCGCAAGCATGGTATTTTTCTGTGGTTTTCTCAGGATGTAGAATCTATCTTCCTAAATCTGGGCTCGCTCTGTAATGCTTTCCCCCACAGAGTGTGACAGTTCAGGTCATAACTCCATGGCAGCTTCTAAGTGGGCCTCTCAGACCATGTCCCTGAGTCTTCCATCTGACTCAGAGTCCTCCATATCAGGAAGGAGAGGCCCCATGAGGAGAGGGGCTCACCGCAGGCTCCCCAAGGAGTTAGCCTAAGTAGACTTTTAGCAACTAGGGTCAGAGGCCAGCCCAAGAAGGGCTGGCAGAGAAATGATAGATGGTAGTTTGTTTAAGCCACCAAATTTGCGCGGGGGGGGGGTGATTTTGGATGGTGGCTCCTGGCTAGAGGTCATGCTCAGGGTCAAGCTGAGCATGTTCCCACAGGCAAGGATCCTATTCCCTAGGGGTCTAAGGTGAAGGAGAGACTGGTGACTGCAGGCCTTGGATTGGCTTGTCCCTTAGGCCCATGCTCATGCTCTTTCATGGCCTTTCCTGGCTCCTGTATTTGATTCTTGGGAAACTCTAAGGAAGAGATTGGAGTTTAAGTTCAGAGCCACAAGGCAGACATCAGAAAAGTGGGCCTTGGTGGGGAAGGACAACAGAGAAATCCCAGGAGCGATTTCTGAGAAAGCGCTCTGAAGGAATGGTGGGAATGAGGAGGGGTCAGGTGAGAAGGCAGCCCCAGGAAGCAGGGTCATGGTCAGCTCTTTGGGCATTTGTCCTGGTCACCTGTCTGCAAAGGACTAGAGCACAGTGGAGAGAGATTTGATTAATTTTTGTGTTCTTGCTGAGAGCCAAGGGTAGGGTGCACAGGAAGACTTAAGCAGGGTGGGAGGGGGAAGCCCCTCAGGACAGCTGTGCTCTCTAGCCCAGCTGTGCGGGAAGAATCAATGATTATCTCATTTGCACGCCTTGAAAGGTCCCAGATCAGAAGCATATGGGCCCGGTGGAGCCCACCTCTCTCTGCCTCCCCGTGGACCCTGCGTGCACGCCCTACGCCCAACCATGTGTGATAGTTACCAGGGATTCGGGCCAGACTCAAGCATGTCAATTTCGGGTGATGGATGATCAAATCCTTCTTAATTTGCATGTTAAATTTCTTTGTGGAGAAAATAAATAGCCTGAGTTCTTCAGAGACTTTCGGGAGCCTTTCTTTCATGGGGCTGCAGCCAGCCCTTCATTTGCATGTTCTGCTCTGGAGAGTCTAGAGGTACACCCAAAGCCCAGGCTACAGGGACTGTCCATGGCAAATCCATTGGTTGTTGGGGAAGAGAGCAAAAATGGGAGAGAGATGTTGCCGGGTTTGTGTATTATTCCAGACGCTTTCATGGTCCCTGTCCTAACCTAATTTGTGTTTGCATTGAGACCCTGAATGCATCATTTTGTTTGTCTGGGACTTAATTGTCTCTTCTCCTCTCAGCCCCTCTCCTCCACCTCTCCCCCTCCTCCTTCTGCTCCACCTCTTCTTTTCCTCCTTTCTTCTCTCATTTTTCTTTTCCTCCCCTATTCCCTCTTCCTCCTGTTCCTCTTCTGCTCTATCCATTTTTAATTCTCTCTATTCTCTTCTTTCAGTTTATTTGTTTGTTTGTTTGTTTTGGACACAAAACATAGTTCTTACTATGTAGCCCAGGATGGCCCAGGAATTGTGGCAGTCCTTCTGTGTTTGCTTCCCATATTCATGTATTCCAAGTCTCTGTATCAGTGAATGTGTCATGGCTTCCCATGCCACTCTGCAAATGACAAGTGAGAATAGGAACGAAAGGACACTGGGAGTGTGGTTAAAGAGGCAGAGCCACAGAGGGACACACAGTACCTGAGGACCACAGCTCCTCCTTGCCTGCCCCAGTACCAGTGGGAGTCCAGGGCTTCCTGGGCTTGTCCTGCCTGACCTGCCATTCTTTGGTCGATGGTCTCCCACCTGTGTACCAGTGACCACAGGGAGATACTAACAAAATTTAGCAGATATCCATGGAGAGTGAGGGTAGAATAGAACCCCTGATCCATGGGCCTTATCTTCAATGTGGTGAACCCCCAGTCAGAAGCCCTACCCAAAAAAACAGAGAGCACTACTATGTCCCCAGGTTTCTAGCCCAACTATGGGGTGATACCAAATCAAGCCAGCTCCTGACATCCTTTTATCTATCTGACAGAATGATGCCCATCCAGTCCACTAGTCCAGGGGGATCTGAGTAGAACAGGTGGACCCTTGGGTGACCTGGGTTCTAATTCCAACTCTGACATCCATCCATTCTCACCACATCTCCAGGAAGTTATTTCTGCTCAAAGCCATGATGTACCAGCTGTGAGGCCAAGGGCTTGGCCTAGATGCCAGACAAGGCCTTCTGTGTCTGTGGGATGCTCTCAAGGCCCTTGATGTCTACCTTCCCCACCCTCCCCATGCCTTTCCCCGGGCCAGGTACAGTGAATGACACCCCAATCCAAACCCAGTTTCTTTGGGAATGGGGGAACTGGAGGCCTTACTTCCTCTCAAATCAGAACCTATTAAAGGAGAGTGTGAGGAAACAGGTTGCCATGGAAACCCAGCCAGCCAAGGTTTTTGAGACTTTGCCTGCTTTTTCTGCCTTTCCACTTACACTCTGAACTTATTAGTTTTAATTGACATAATTATTGCAACATCCACTGGAGGCACAAGGAGGCAGCTGTGACTCTTGCCACCCACCGCCAGGCCTGACCCTGTGAGCCCATCCCTGTTGCCCATCTCTTTCCCATCTGCCTCTCCTCTGACTTTTCCTGCCACTCACAGAGGAAGCAGAAGCCAGGCCTGAACCTCCAGGTAGGTCTAGGCACACAGCACTCCTCCCCAGGAATGGGATTCAGCTGGAGTTCAGACTGTGCCAGGAGACGTTTCTGAGCATCTCTGGGGACTGGGTCAGGGCATGTCACAGGTAACCAAGATCCACAGCCACAGCCCAGGTCTGCTCAAAACAGTGTCCTGACCCTCCCCTTGAATGCATTTGGCAAGGCTGCTTGGAGGAGGCCAGAGGGTGTTATTTCTATAACAGAGCTGGGGTTAGAGTGTAGCTCATAGATGGATGGGCATGGCAAGGCTCTGGGCCTCTCTGAGTCTTCATTTCTATAGGTACATAGTGAGGGTTTCATGACAGCCTTTCCTGTCTGAGGCCAGGGAGCTGGGATATCAACCAAGGACATGGTGGCATGTCTATCATGGCATTGTTCAGACACACTAACATGGAAGGCAGAAACCCCACAGGACCCTACCCTTAGACAAAGGATTACAGGCAGCTCATGACTTCTGAGAAAGGGAGAATTAATCTTTCCTGGGGATGAACCCCTTAACTAGTTAACTGAGACTATGTGGTCAGCTCTGAAACCACATACACACAAACAGAACTAAATGGACTCAGTGGGTTATATTTATATGTATGTATACATGTAACTATGACAATCAAAGAAAAAGAGGCCATCAATTTGAGAAGGAGTGAGGAGACATGGGAGAGAAAGGAAGGGAGGGAATTGTATTTTGATTAAACTAAAATGCAAAAAAAGAATACAGAGTGACCGTGTTCTAGTTTGCTTTCTATCGCTGTGATGAGACACATGACCAAAAAACAACTTGGGGAGGAAAGGGTTTATTTGGGCTTACAGGCTTCAGTCCACCACTGAGGGAAGCCATGGCAGGAACTGAAGCAGGACTCTGGAGGGAGGAATTGAAGCAGAGGCCATGGAGGAACACAGCTTACTGGCTTGCTCCCATGGCTTACTCAGTTTACTTTCTTATACAACTCAGGACCACTTGGGTGGCACGACCCACAGTGGGCTGGGTCCTTCCCCGAGCATCATTAAAAAAAAAAAAAAAAAAAAGCCCACAGGCCAATTTGATGAAGGCATTTTCTCAGTTGTGGTTCCCTCTTCTCCGATGACTAGCTGTCCCAAGTTGACAAAAAAAAAACCTAACTAGATAAGAGGAGCAGACTACTGGGGTTGTTATGTAAAGAAGAGGAGGGGACCAAAGAAGCCTCCAAGAGGATCTACTGGGTAGCCAGCTGTCTCTGTCCCCCTTTCCCACCATGTTGATGTAGGGACCTTGAGGAATAGAAGCTCTGGCTCTAGCTGAGAGAAACTTGGGTACATCAGAGCCATGTTGGACATAGGCGCCTAAGGCAGGGTTAAGGGTCCTCTGGGCATATAAGTAGAGCTCACATTTGCAGAGGGTGGTGACTGGTACCTACTGAGCAGAGACTAAGGATGTAGCCTATGCCTTACCACATATAGATGCTCCTACAACAAAGAACTTCCCTCCCTTAGTACCGGTGATGCCCAGGTTTGGGGAGGCTGCTCTACCTGTCCTTTCTCCCAGAGAGAACAAGGCTGGCCCCGAGGGTCCTTCAAGCTGTATGGCACCCATTGGCAGGAGGTGGGCCTGTGACTGCACACAGGGTTCCCTACAGCCTTCCTCCCTCATGGAAGGAGTCAGCCTCTGGGTCAGGGGAAGGACACCAGGCTGGGCCTCTTCCTCCTCCCAGCCTACCTCCCCGCTCTCCCTATGGATTACGACATTTCTAAACGCGTTAACTTCTAATTACTGCCTTGCCTCTGCCCCAGTACACTGGCTTCGTGCCACCTACATCTCTATTAAAATTCAATTTATGTCCATCATAGCGGATTCCTGCACTTCAGCTGGCCTTCATTTCTCAGATGCCCCAAGTGATGGCCAGGCTGGAGTGAATCTCCAGGAGCCTGGAGTGGGCAGAAGGGACCTCCCTTTTTATTTAAGAGGCTCATTTGCATGCTAGGCTTTCACCTCTAGGACCACCCTGGGAGGTAGCTACCGCTTTCTCACCTGTTCCCATTTTTTAGGCAGTGGAGGCTGGGGAGAAGTCATTGGCTCAAAGGTGCACGGTGAGGGCATGGTGGGGGCAGGCCTGGGATCCCCACTGTTGGTCTGGTCGGGATCTTAGAAGCTGAGACAGGGCGTGCCAGGGAGCAGAGGTATGGAGGAAGGGTGAACAGAGGCAGGGGTGTTAAGCTGACATTTCCTCCTCTTTGGCTTTAGTCTGTGTGTCCCCGCTGCCTCCTTAGACACTCCCCCTGCTTTCTCTGAGTCTGGTGTCCCTCATGGAAACTTCTGCTCCTTTTTCTTGATGTCTGGCCCCTGTCAATACTGGCGTCATTATTGACTTCAACTCCTGTTTTTAGGGGCCAAGGCTCTGTCACAGTCACGGTGGCTGACAAGCATCAACATCTAGTCACGGCCGGCGTGATCATTGGTATTACCAGCTCCTGCCAGGGGCCCTCCCCCACGAGGCCTGTCCACACCTCTCAGCTCTTCCCTACTGGGTCAAGGGCTGCACATTCCTGAGGCTACCCCAAACTCCTATCCGGGCTCCTACTACTGACTTCCTCCCCTCCCTGCCCCCAGCAACTGTCTGGTGAATATAATGCCCACATCTGAGTGGGAAGGGCTGGAGAAGAGGAGCCGAGTGAGTCTCCAGTCCAGGCAGCCATCAAGCGTTCAACCATTTGGTTTGGAGCATTGGTCAATGAGAGTTAACAGACAGATATGAGGTGCTCAGAGCAGGGCTGGGCCTGCTGTTAATTCTGGCTGAGCGTCCTTGGGAGCATATGTCTTCTGCAGTGTAAATTTACATGGCAGCCTGGGACCATACTTAAAAGGGTGGGACTTGCAAATGGCCTTATCCTGGGAAAGGACAAGCTCCCTCCCGCTCTCCCCCTCCCGACCCCTGCCAGGGCAACATGGAACAGGGGGAAGAAGGCAGGTTAGGGATCCAAAAGATTATCAGAGAAACAGGACTCTCCAAATACTGTGTGATCTTGGGGAAGCTGCTGGCAATTCCTAGTTGTAAGGCAGAGATAGTGTCCTAGAGTTACCAATAAAGGTTTTACTGGTCCCAGCCACATCAGTCCCAGCCACCTACCCTGCTAGGAGTGCAGGTGCTTTCTGGGAAGGCTGCTGGCTTCTCATCTCTGCTGCTGCCTGTCAGTGGCTCCTGCTTCTAAGAGGAGGCAAGACAGGGCTGGTGGAGGAGGGAGGGACAAGGTTGCCTGCCCTGCCAAGCTTGCCACCTTTTTCTCTGAAGAGGTTCAAAGGCTCTGCCGGCTGTCTGTGTGCGCATCCCCCGCCTTGCACCTCGCACAGGGCCTGCACACTTGGGCTTTTTCCTCCCCTGAGGCTACCTCTGAGCTCTACTCCTTCCCCAGGGATGTTAGTAGGGCAGTAGGGTTGGCCAGAGGCCCAGCTCTCCTGGCATTTCCCCCAAGCTGACTCTTCCCCACAGGGAGCAGCCTCGGGCACTTGGTCCTGACCCCTCAGAAGAGGTGTGTGTGTGTGTGTGTGTGTGTTTTACCTCACTGGAACAGAAGGGCAGCCAGTGATGGGTCAGGGGACAGAAAAGGTCTAGTTAGAAAGTCTTTGGGGGTCTGTACAGGAAAGACAACATGCTTGGGTCTCTGGGTCTGCACCAGCTCTCTGCATACTGATCCTCCCCCCCCCCTTTCTGGGCTCCATGTTTGCAGAATGTGTGCCTAAGGGTGATGCCACTCAACTCTCGGGGCTGCTATGAGATGCTCAGTGTGAAGAGTGCCAGCTTCGCTAGGCAGTAGCTCCCTCCTAAATGTGTGCATAGCTTGTCACCTAGGTGTGGGATTCTGCACGTGTATGCATGGAACATCAGACTCATCAAATTCTTTTCTTCTTATTTAAGTGTGAAGGTAATTCTGTGGGGGTTGGATCTCACCACCATGACACAGAATAACCTGCCTGATGACTTCGTCATCACTGTACACAGTGGGCAAAGCGCAGAGACCCCTACAGACAGGCCCATAACTGAAAGCTATGCCCATGACTAAAGAGGACCTTTCTTGTACACCTTCCCAGACACACTAGAGCATTTTTATCTAGAAGAGTATCTTGCTTCTCCCTAGTCCCATGGCATGTCACCACCAAGCCACCACTTTGTAAAACTGGGCGTCTGTGAGAGGGGAGGGGTGAGTAGTAGGGCCATGACCTCTGGGAGGGCCTCCACACTTGTGAGAGATTCAACCTCATTCTTCGATTCCATTTGGGCCGCCATTCCACCTGAATGCTGTTTCTTGAATCAGAATCCAAGGGTAGGTTCAGAATGAACAAAGGCCTGTCAACAAGAATCCATCCCAGCACTGACCACTGTGGAGTTCTTTTAAGAAAGGCCTGTGGGTCATGGCAGTGAGGTCGGAATAGGCATGGGAAGCACCAGGTGTTGGAAGAGGAGGTAGGTCTATCTGAACCCCGAATTTTATCAGTTTGATGATCAGGCCTGTCCCTGGTTCTACATGGAACACACATAATCCTTATGGCACCATTTATCACATATCTGTTACAACGGGAATGAGGTTTGATTTGTGGAATCTCATGAACTCCTCTGGAGTAACCATCACTGTGCACCACTCTGAGAAGACAATGGAATCAGGGGGGGGGGGTAAAGCATTAGCCTCATAGAACCAGTAGGGGCATTAGCTCACTGTTGGCAACTCAAAAGGTTCTGTCTCTAGAGATGGGCAGGGACCTGCTCCCCAGCATGACCAGATGAGCCATATAACACAGTAATGGAGTCCGCAATGGACCGCAACGATGGCAGCCATCACATAAGATATGATAGAGCTGAACAGATCTGGTTATACAGTGACACGGTGGCTATCGTCACATGCCAGCATGGATGCATCATACAGGTGCCCGGGCCGATGTTGTGTCTCAAGCCTACAGCACCGCTGGTCACACAAGTCTTTTCCTTGTAATTATGAGCAGAACATGCTAGATGATAGAGAGACTACAGGACTGGGTTATGTATTTGCTACAAGACACTTTTTATCATTGTGTTCACGTGCGCTCTGTCTGCTAATAAAAACCAAGGTGTGGTAAATCGGTGTGCCTCATTACGCCGGCAGTGGCCCCATCCATCTAGTGCTCATCATCGTCTCCTGATTGAGTCACAGGCCACGTCAACTGAATGACTTTGCTACTGGTACTTCTGGAAGTTCACTGAACACATCCTGCACAGTAAGGAATGCATTTTGCTGTACTTAGACGCTTTGGTATAAGTCTCTCTCTCTCTCTCTCTCTCTCTCTCTCTCTCTCTCTGTCACACACACACACACACACACACACCACATGTGCATAGACTCTCTCTCTCACATACAGACATGCATGCATAGACACACAGAGACACAGATACAGACACACACACACTTAGACTCTCTCTCTCTCTCCATGCTGGTGTCATTTGGTTACAAACCCCTCTAAGAACAAAGGTTTTCTGAGATTGGCCATGAATGTAAACTCCTTCCTTTGAATTCAGGGTGGGAAACAGTCACATTTATAGCAGAACTTAAAAAAAAATATTTATTTATTTATTTATTTATTTATTTATTATACAGTGTTCTGCCTGCCTGTAGACCTGCATGCCAGAAGGAGGCAACAGATCCCGCTATAGATGGTTGTGGGTCACCAAGTGGTTGCTGGGATTATGAATTCAGGACCTTTGGAAGAGCAGCCAGTGCTCTAAACCTCTGAGGCATTTCTCCAGCCCCCGTGGCAGAACTTCTAATCTTATTTTCTCTCAACTTGTGGAGTAAATCTGGCCATTTCTCTGGAAATCAGACATTATTACCCTACATACTGAGTTTGTGGAAGACCGGAGTCTCCACCACAGAAGAGTCCTCAGAGAGGTATGAGGCAACAATGGCCACATCTATATTGCATCATGCAATCCTGAATGAGTTTTCACGTAAGACGGTTGAAAGGAAGTGGGGACTTTGTGGGAGGCTGGCTGGAACCCCCCTGACTGGCTTTGTGACCCTGCCTTTTTTGCTTGTTTGTTTTGAGCCAAAACCAAAAAAAGTGTTTAACATTGAATGAGGATGTGTTAGAAGGATTCATAATCTGGTTTCAAGGGGCTGCACAGGCCAAATCCATACTCTCAGGAGTACTGGGTATCACAGACCATAATAGACACACTAAAACATATTGAGGACAAAGCACAAACACTGAATGAATATATGTATTTACTCATATAGAGTTATATGCTTTATTCTAATGTATATTTGAATAAAATATAACCCCATGAGCTTAGATTGATGTCAAATTATTTTTAGAGGGGTGAGAGGAGCAATTTGTTATATGAAGCAAAGAATGACAAAGAACGTGAGAAACAGGAACGGCCAAAGATCTCCATGAGGCCACAGCACAGCGAGGATTGCAGAAAAGAAGGTTCCCTCCATGCACTCATTGCTCGAAAAGGAGAGGAGAAGCCTAGACTCCTTGATAAGGAAAGAGCTCTAGCGGACACCATTTTAACCAGAATCAAACTGACCACCAGGGCAGGGGGCATGGATCAGTCTGTAAAGTACTTTTTGTGCAAGCATGAGGCCGAGTTCATGCCTCGGGACCCCTGTAGAAGAGCCATTCATGGTACATCCTGCTTGCAGTCTCAGCATCAGGAAGACCCACGAAGACCACTGGGACTTTCTGGCCTAATTAGGTGACCTCTAGACCAATGAGAGACCCCATCTCCAAAACTGGGTGGCTGGCACCCGAGGAATGACACCTACAATTCTCCAGCTGCTACATGAACATGCATACACATGAATGTGTACATGCATGCAAACATGTAAGCCAAAAGAGTATCACTTGCTTTGGGGCATTACCCAGTGGCAGGCGCCTTCAGTACGAAGCCTTTGGAGCGCATCGGTGCCACATTGCCCAAAGGAGCATGTGTACAGGACAATCAAACTGGAAAAATCCACACCGGGGGAAATTTGGTACAACTGGCTAGCGTCGCATATATATCCATGCCAGTTAATTCAGGGGAAAAAAGAGTCAGCAGAGTGAGATGCAAAGTGTGGTCCTTGACTATGTCCTGCACCAAATGAAAACTGGATGGCCATGAAGGGCACTAGACTAGGGAAGGCGCTGCTGGGTGAAGCAGATGAAGCAGATGGAGAAGTCTAGGTATGGACTGTACTAACGGCGGCAGAATTGTATCCGCGTTCTTTCTCCACCAGGACACAGTTCTGTAGAAGAAGAGTTTGTCCTGGAGAAATATTACTCAATAGAGAAGCTATGTGAAGCCCACACTGCCAAAAGCAGTGTGTGTGTGTGTGTGTGTGTGTGTGTGTGTGTGTGTGTGTAGAGAGAGAGAGAGAGAGAGAGAGAGAGAGAGAGAGAGAGAGAGAGAGAAAATCAGGTTTTTTTGAAAGTCACTTGCATGGGCCCAGAAAGGGCTGGAAGAGTTTGGACAAACACAAAAGAAAAAGAGCATGCAGGAAGTGTCTGGAGACCCTTAAACTGTCTGGCTCGCTGGCAGGTCTACCCCAGATGGAACCAGCATGAGGCCAGGAGATGCCACTGGAAGCCAACCATGAAGAGTCTAAGGTCACACCGAGGAGCATAGCCCTAACTCTCAGTCACAGCTAGTTTTTGATGAACTTACCACCCGACCAGGTTCACACTCAAGTGTCTCATTGCCACCATACCATGAAAGCCAGCATCCCTGCAGCGACGAGGCGAAGGGATGAGCTTCCCAAGTGGAAGCTCATTTATTTTCCCCTGGATGACTTCCACCCAACACAGCTATAAACTGGGATATTTGCATTCTCCCCACTGCTTTGTTTTCCAGAATTTGCAGAGCACGGTTAGCAGAAAGATTGCTAAGGATACACATTAAGGAAACAATTGCAGTGATCCTTTCTCCTTGAGAGGCAGGGTGGTGGATGGAAAAGACTTTCAGCTCTGGAGTCTCACAGCTAATCTTTTTAAAAAATGTTTGTGCGAGTGTGCTGTGCGTGCATGTGGGCATGTCATAGCGTGTGTGGAAGTCAGAGGACAACGTTTGGGGGCCGGGTCTCCTCTTACACCTTGTTTTGAGGTGGAGTCTCTCACTGTTTCTACCACTTCGCCATGCACTCCCGGAAGCTGGCTCCTGATTTTCCTGTCTTAACCCCCCCCCCCCACTTCACTGTAGAGAGCTGGGGCTGCAGCTCACACACCACCACATCTGGCTCTTGACATGAGTCCTGGGAAACCCAACTCAGGCGGTCAGGTTTGTAAGTGCTTTTACCCACTGAGCCGTCCCCCAACCTCTACAGCTTTGGAGGTCAGCTTACACAGCTGACCTTGGGTGAGGCCCCTGAGCTCCAGTTGTGCATCTGTGAAACTCATAGGTTTTGTTGGCGGGATCCAGGGACAGGACTCCAGAGTACACATCACCATGCTGACCCTATGTGAGTCCTTTCTTCATTGACCACAACTACCATCATCATCATCACTGTTATTGGTGATGTTTTGGCAGCAGCGGTGGGTGGTGGTGGTGTGTGATTTGTTTCATCTCATCCTTTTAGCCCAGGTTGGTCTAGAACTTGTTAGCTAGCTCAGGTGGTCCAGGACTCAATATTCTTCTGCCCTTAGGCTCTCACGGGTTGGTATTGCAGACCAGTGCAACTGTGCCTGGCTATTCTCTGCAGTAGTTGAATCCTGGCTGCGCCCTAGGTGATGCTGCAGCCAAGATTTGGAAAGGATAGCCCAAGCCCCTGTTGAGCAAAGCCGATCCTTGATGGTGCTGTGGTGTTGAGGGGATAGCTTAGTTGGCAAAATGCTCATTGTGCCAACTTGACTGTGATCCTCAGAACTCACTTCTTTATTTATTTTTCCCTAAACCTAACCTGGTGGCATGTACTTGGAATTCTAGTGCTGGGAAAAAGAGAGACAGGCATCCCTAAAACTTACTTGCCTCCCACCCTTGCTGAATTGATAAGTTCCAGACCTGTGAGACATCTGTCTCACAAAACAAGGTAGATGGCACCCAAGAAAGAATAAGAACTGAGGTTATCTTCAGACCCACATGAACACATATACTTGCATGCATGCATGTGTGTACACTCTCTCTCTCTCTCTCTCTCTCTCTCTCTCTCTCTCTCTCTCTCATTCTCAATCTGATCCAGGCTTTGCTGCTGAGTGGCACCCATCTGAGCCCTGGCAGTACAGGGTACCACAAAGGGGCTCTGATCCAGGAGGTAGGAAGCAAAGCCACCTCTTCCTGTGGCTCCCTAGTTAAGGGCAAGCAAGAGGCCGCTTCTAAAGCAGTACTCACAATATGTCCCTGGAAAGCTCCTGGTACCCCATTCAGTCATCCCAAGAGGATGTAGGGATGCATCACACACTGTCAACTGTTTCCAGTAGTAGTGGTGGTCAGAAATGGCTCCAGGTCCCCAGATAAAAGCCACCATGTAGGCTCCTTGGAGAGGTCTCTCTGGCTTCCTTGTAGGTTTTATGGGTTTTATGTCTAGAATAGTTGTCATTGGAAGAGGGTCTCTTGCTTCCTGGTCCAGTGTTGTTCGCCAACCCTTACAGGGGGGGATGATGACCTCCTGTCCTGGCCTTTTCTCCCTTGTTGGCTAATGTGGTGACCCTGTACCAGCTGAGCCAGAAGAAGGTCACAGACTGAGAAAGGAGGTCACCCCAAATTCTGGCCTCTTTGCTTCACAGTGGAAAGGATGGTTATCCGGAGAGGACCGACAGATGTTCCAGTAGTGAATCCTTCTCATTTGCATTCCCATCCCTGGTGACAGATTTGTATCAGTCCCCAGGGCAGGACAATCTTGTTTCCCCAACAAAACCGATTATGCACATCAGGCTTGGGGATTAATCACAGGCAAGGGTCTGGGAGCCAATAAGAAAGGCAGAGATGGTAGGATAAGAGTGGGAGGAGGGAGGACAATGTCCCCGCTCTGCAGGAAGTAGGCAGAGGCCGGGCTTTACTGGGGGAGGGCCCCTCAGACATGCCGCTGGCAGCAAAAATCCTGGCATGACAAAGCCTGTGCATGCGCCAAGCCCATCTTCTCACTCCCAACTTGTCCCTATTCAGGCAGAGTGAGGGAAGGGAAGAGTCACCAACTCCAATACTCAGGACTGGTTCTCTTCATGTCCCATCTGCACTGTTCCCCTGAAGAGTCCTGTGCTACTGGACTCCCAATTGCTACAAGTCCTGTTCCATCGAATTCAGCCTCCTCCATTAGAACTTGATAGAGATGGTGGGGTTCTTTCCAGGGCATAGGTGAGGAAGGGCCTAGTTATATCTTCAACATCATCTCTGCCTCATCTAGTCAGATAGGTACCACCCAGGCCTGCCACTCAGCCATCCGTGTAGGCATCACCAGGGTAGGATGTCACGTCCAGGGCACGGCAGTCCCAGCCTCTCAGGAGTATTATCTGGCAGCCTGTGGCCCATAGATGTACCCCAAACCCCAACACTCCTTTCTCTGACTAGGGAGGTGGCCTGCTCCAGGCAGATGGGAGGGGACAACTTGCCTGTACTCCAGCGAGAACCTGGTCAGCTCCCGGTTGTTGTGCAGCCACTTGAACTCCAGCGGCCAGCTGCCCTCGGCCATGCAGGTGAGCACCAGGCGGTTCCCCTCCAGATGCACCTGCGTGCGCACCGGCTCTGTCTTGAAGTACGGTGGTACATCATCTGTGAGAAAACAGGCACAGAGCCATCAGTTAGAGCAGTCAGTTAGCGCTGGCTCAGCCCTGCGTGTTGGTCCACTGAGCACCCAAGGCAGACAGAGCAGGGGCAGCTGGGTAGCCTGCCCAAGGCCGTACACTGAGAAGGACCTGCGCTTGGGTCAGTCTGACTCCGGGGCTTGTGTTCAGCATGAACTGTCCTCACCTACCAGGCTAAGCAATGCCTGCTTCCTCTCCTCCTCTGGCTCTGCTCTACCCTCCCCAACTCTCATCACTTCTGGTTTTTTGTTTATCCTCCTGCTGGGTTCTGGTTCTCATCCTTTTCTTCTGGGTTTTAAACCTCCATGGAAGAAGGAGGCTTCTTTGGGGCTCAGCCAAAGGGAATGTGAGCTTCACCAGGAAAATACAGAGGCTGTGGTACTGGGAAAATGGCTCATTTGTACGGGTGTGAGGACCCAAGTTCCAACCTCCAGCACCCACATAAAAACCCAGGCTTTGTCATGCACACCTATAACCCCAGCACTGCTAGGGGGCAGAGACAGGAGGATCCCCATGGCTTGCTGGATGCCAGCCTAGCTCCAGGCTATTGAGAGAACCCATGTGAAGAGGGTAAGGCAGGGGGCAGTGACAGCAGGACACTCAATGTCCTCCGCTAGACTCCATGTGCATGTATGGGTAAGTGCACACGTACTTGCGCACATACATGTGCACACACAACACACACGTACACACAAAAAGAAAATCACAGAACGGAGATGACATAAGCTTCAAGTGATAGCGGGTTCCCTCCCTCCCTGAAGCTGGAAAACACTTCAAAGGTGGAGCCCCTCCACCACTGGGCTTCTGGCAGCCAGCCAGCCAGCCAGCCAGCCTCAACGTCCCCATTCTGCCTGCCCAGGCTGTGGACTCCCTTGTAGATTCACTGCACCTGTCTGACTTGGCACAGCCACACAGAGCATGAAAGCTCAAAGCCCCTTCAAAAGGAGCGATGCGCTTCATCCCTCAGACTCAGACTGCTTAGGCAAAAGGCTCAAGATGGCTGGAACCTTTTGCCCTCTGGCCAGTGAGGAGGAGGACAGAAGTGAGGAGTGAGATTGGACCAGGGTGTTTCGGGAAGGATGGTAAGGTGGAGGAGGGGGAGAAGAGCTCCTGCCTGCCTTTGCATCACCAGCCTTTGGGGTGGGGCAAGGCTGTGGACAGATGTCAACATCTGGTAAGAATATCAATAGAGGTTCTAGTCCTCACAGGTCCTATTGTTCTAGAAGGTTCCACATATGCTCATTTGATCCTCATGACTCCGAGTCATTTGATGTATATTTTAGAAAGGGCCCAGTGAGCTTCCATCCTCAGAACCTGTTGGAAATCACACAGCCGATGAAAAAGCCAAACTACAGAACAGCTTCTGCTCCTCTTAAGAGAAGCTGGGCTACCTCCCCAATGGTAGCTGGGCCAGGGCTTAAATGAGTAGATGAGCACAAGGCCAGAATCAAGGGTTTTTGTCCTGGGCCAGGTGGAAGCATGCTATAGAAAGCAGAGAGTAACTCTCTGCAGTTAATTTAGAGAGACCCCCAAAGGCCTAATCAGGACCTTCCCCACACCACTAAGGGGCAGACCCCACCTTCCCAGGCTAACTGCCCGTGGGTCCCAAAAGCTTAGAGCCATATAGGAAGCTGCCAGCAGGGCCACCTGGGTGTCCTAACTCCAGGCCAGTGGCAGGGGCTCTAGCAGCACCTACAGACTGCCACCTTGTATTCACCCCATGACTGGCCAGCTGTGTGCCTAAGGAAGGCTCTTTACAGCCCGTTCCTCCATCTGTGGATACATGAGAGTAACAGTAGGCACAGGCTGAATGAAATAACAATCGTCACAAATAATGATCTGTCCCCTAGCCTTCCTCTGGGGACAGACACTCTGCAAAGGGTCACCTGTTTCTATGTGTGTGTGTGTGTGTGTGTGTGTGTGTGTGTGTCTATGGCAGGAATGAGCACTGAAATCCTCAGTGCTGGCCTGGGTCAGGGTTCATGCTCCCCTGAGAGCCGAGCATTGAAAAAGCATCTGAAGGCCTGCATTGGGACTCAAGAAGGAAAAAAGGAAAGGCAGAGGAGGAAGAGCCCAAAGTGTCAGGGGATGGAAAGGGGTGTTCTAGGCTCCTCTGCACACCAGCGTGGGGCCACAGGATCCTGGTCCTGGCTCTTCTCTCACCCTCAGATCTAACCAGCATGGGCCATTTACAGCCAGGTTCATCTTTTGTTTCCAGGTCTCACCTGGGCTCAAGAACGGTGATTTATACACCAATGAAAGTTACAATAGGCTCCTGGGGACCAGTCAAGTGGCCCTGGTCTGTATATAGCACCCTAAACCTTATACCTTTGTACGCCACTTAAATAGCACCCAATCCTATGAGTGCATAAATTGCACAACTTGGGGGAGAGGGCTCTTCCTTGAATTCCTGCCCCAGAAAACAAGCCTGAGGATAGTTTGGAGAGCGGGTACTGACAAAGGCCTTTTTGTGCTCATCCTTTTGGTCCTCTTTACAGTCGTCCTGTGAATCCTCTGCCTAAAGAGCAGCTGAGGGGACTTGGAACACAGGCCAATTGGTAGCATGCTTGCCTGGCATGCAGGAGGCTCTGGGTTTGATCCCCAGCACTGTACAAATCAGGCATGGTTGGGCACACCTCTCCTCCCAGCACTCAGGAGGTGGGACAGGAGGATCAGCAAATTCAAGGGCAATCTTGACGACATGATAGCTAATGAGTGAGGCCAGCGGGGCTATATGAGAACCTGTGACAAAAGCACAACGAGCAGTTGAAAGGGTGCCTCTTTTGGATCACCGAAACCTAGTCCTTCCTAGTGCCTCTGGGGTTGTGGGTCATGGCTGGCTGGGTAAAGAGAGGCCAGTGGGTACCTGTTTGCTGGGGAGAGCGACTTGCCACCTCAGGAGGCAGCCAGTGCTGCTCTCAGCTTAACAAATGGGCACATTCTCACTTCAAAGGTGCATTTATATTCTCCAGCAGCTTTCAAGAGCCCTTTGAATCGCGGTTTAAAAAACCCTCTGTTTGAGGCTGTCATCGCTCGTTTGTTTTAAAACAATAACACTCCCAGCCCCATGTGATTAAGTCTCTTCCTTGGATGTGGGCTGACTCAGAGCTAGCACTGAGAGGAGGAGGAGGAGGAGGGTGGTGGGTGTGTTTGCACACACACAAACAAGCACACGAATGCTCTGCACCTAGGTGGCTAGCCTCACGGGCCGGGCCACTTCCTCTGGTGCTGAATTTGCCAGCTCACTTCCCAGGCCCCAGGAATGAACACCCTGGGCAAACGCCTTGTGCTCAGATGGTTTGATTCCAGTGGCTGCTGGAGATAATGGCTGTGGGGGAAGAAAGGAGAGAGAGCCAGACCCTGCTTAAGCACCTGCTGGGTATCAGGCCCAGCCATGGTCCTCCCCACCCCTCCTGAGGTGACACAGAGGGATGGAGGTGCCTCTCCCCAGGCCACTGCTCTAAGGCCACTTGCTCTAGTGCTCCTTGCCCTCTGGAGACAGGGATCCTGGGAGGGAGGCTCCATTCAAAAGAAACACTGGGAAGTGTACGAGTGGCCCCTGTGTACATCTGAAGACTTGAGCCAGCTGGGAGCTGGGGTATGGTTCCCCAAGGGGATGGATGGCTTCGAGGGTGTGAGCTGGGTTTGTGTGTGCATATGCATGTCCGTGAGCACATACCAGTGTGTATACGTCCACATGCATACCTGACGTGTCTATGATCGTGTTTGCGCCGTAAGTTCGAAGGAGCGCAGAGACGGTAGACTTTGGAAGTCACTTGCCCTCTTCACCTCTCCTCCCTTAGCTGTAAGTTGGGGACGTGTCTACCACGAAGACTAAATAAGCGCAGAGCACTAATTAAATAAACTACTAAGCACAGGCCAGACACTGGCACATGCTCAAGAAGGGGCAGCTATTGCTCCTATCAGTCACATACGTCACGGCCACCTTGTGCTGGAGGGGAACCCGCGTACTCTGTTAGCAGAGGCTGGTAGGTCCCCTCTGTGTTTGTTTTCAGGTGAGGCAGTACTCAGATGAGATGAGTCCTGCAGGTACACCACAGCCCTGCAAGCCACCTGCACGAGAGGCGCAACTATGCCCAGGGAATTCTGGGTGAATAAGACCAACATCCGGAGAGTGTCCTTCTCCCAGATCTTTTCTTGTTTTGAACTGCCCCCTCCATTTTTATTAAAACATTTAAGTTGATGGTTACCGTGCTGATCACGTGTGCGTGTTTGGGTAGGTGTTCATGTGCCAACAGTGTCCATGCTGTGGAGGCAAAAGGACAACTTGTGAAAGTCAGTTTTCTCCTTCCACTGTGGGCTCAGGGATCAAACTCACCCGTCAGGCTTGTAAGACAAGAGCTTTTACCCACCAATCCACTTTCTGCCCCTCCCTCCCCACAAATCAAAACAAAACCAAAACAAAAAAATGGATTAAAAACTGGGCCTGGAGATATGGCTCAGCAGTTAAGAGCTTGTGCTGCCTTTGCAGGGGACCAGGGTTTGGCTCTGGCCATTCATGTGGGATAGCTCATAACTGCCTGTAACTCCAGCTCCAGGAGGACCTGAAACTTCCGGACCCAGGGGTACCTGCACTTACATGCGCATACATACGGACACATGATTTAAAAAAAAATTAATTTTTTTTAAAGCTAAAATCAAAACAAAACAATGCAAACCCCAAACCAAAAAAAGCTCTTGAAGAAGTCTGGGAAATGGGGGAAAGACTAGCCTAGATATTGAAGTGTAAAGTGGAGTTGTGATCACTTAAACAGTAGTGGTCTTTATGAATACTTGGCTGAAGCAATGGCCTTGGATTCTAGAAATAACCCCAAATACATAATGGGGGACTTTCAATGTACGATGAAAGCAGAATTCCAAATCTGTCGGCGGAGGTGATGGGTGGGGAGGATCAATTATTCAGCACACGGCTTTGGAGCAGCCAGGGAGCCATGTGGGAATAAAATATAAAATTGAATATCCTCCTCACACTTTACCTCAAAATAAATGCTGGAGAGATTGATGTTTTAAACATGAAAATGAAATTCTAAAAGAACTGGGGGCTGGAGCGGGTGAGGGGCGATGAAATCACAAAAATTTAAAAATACACAATGCTGGTGGAGTTAAGTTCCTGCCAAGAACTTTCTAAGTACCACGAGAGCTCCAGACGGTCAGGAGACAGACGATGCCTTCAGCTCCACAAAAATTCTTCAGAGGGAAGAGAAAACCCACACATCAAAAGCAGCAACACACGACAGACCGGGGGAAGATATCCGTGACACTTACCACAGACAAAGATCTAAGTGTCCTGACAAAAAATAATCTCAGCTGGGTACAGTATTACAATGCCTTTAATTCCAGTGCTTGGGAAGCGGAGGCAGGCAGATCTCTAGGCGTTCGAGGCCAGCCTGATCTACTCTGAATGAGTTCAATCCAGCCAAGGCTACACAGTGAGACCCTGCCTCATAAAACAAATGTATAAGATTCAACAAGCAGCAGCAATGGTTAAGGGTTGTGAGTGGTTCAGAGGGAAGAATGATGGAGCGAGGGGGTGCTGGGGAGGCAGGTGAACTAAGTCACAGCAGGATGCTCTTCTCCCCGCTGGGCAGGGTGTGAGGGTGGGAGAAGCCCCTCCTGGGGCTGGGGCCTGGTTTGCCATCTCTTGACTCATAGTCCTCCCATCCCTCCAGCTCTCCAAAGGCAGCTCCCTCTGTCGCCACTTACGCTATGTGAGAGGGTAGCGTCTCAGAGCTGTGGTACTGAGAGTTTTGAAAACGTCTGCGAGCTGGTGCGGAGGGCACTGGGTAGAATGAGTGTATCTCCAGCAGGAGACTGCACCAGAACAGGCGACCCTAGGACAACCTTTGAGAGCCGCTTCTGACTAACAAGTGTCACTTATGGAATCTACTATCGCTTGTAGAGAAGTTGTCAAAATCTTATGTATTTATAGATGGGGTTTTGTATAGCTCCAGCTGGTCTCAAATTGGCTCTGTTGCCCAGCATGACCTCGAACTGCCAATCTTTCTGCTTCCACCTCTGCAGCGCTGGGGTTGTAGGCATGTGCCATCATGCCTGGTTTATGTGGTACTGGGAACTGCGGGCTTTGTGCATGGTAGGCAAGCGATCAGCTAACTGAGCTCTAGCCTCCAGCCCTTTGGCTATGAAGATGGATTTGCTGTGTAGCTACAGGCCTTTTCTAGGGAGTGAGGCATTTGAGGAAATTGGTGGTGGGTAACTTGTGACTGTGTCTGTGTGTCCTGTGTGTCTGTGAATGTACGTGTGTGCACACACATGTGCTACCTTTTCGCTCCCCCCCTTGTCACTTCTATGCTGTGGATCCTAGCACATTTGCTCGCTCATCACCAGATGTATGCACCCATGAGCGCCCATGAGTGTATGTGTGCAGAGTATGGGTCCGCCACACTGGGGACAGGGGACGGACAGGCCCTCTGTGTGTGATTCAGGGGTGTCACACAGCGTGAGGCATCCTTGTTGGTGAGAGACTGAGCCCCATGAAGAACCGATGCCTGCAGAGGCTGGCAAGAGGTCTTAGCTCTGACTTCCTTCTAGTTTCCCGTGTAACAGGTCAGGAGGCCCTGACTGACATTTCCTTTTGACATTGCCACTAAAGACCCTCATTGTCGTGCCCTCAGGTGCTCAGCCACAAGCTAAATAGCTCTACACAGAAGCTAATCTCAACTTAAATTGTCCCCTTCCTCTAGCCCCTCTGCAACATAATATCATCTTTCTCCCGATTGGCCAGACTCCCACTGCCCCATCGGGGGTGGGGGTGTGGGGGGTGGACATACACTTTTCAGCCTGGCCTGGGCTTTGCACCTCCCATGGAGCCATTCCTGCTGAGAATACTTGCCAGAGGCGGAGAGGAAGCTGGGGTGAAGGGCTCTGCCAGGCTCTTAATTGGCCAAGGGACATCTCCCTGTCCTTCAGAGTGAGTTTTAAAAAGCCACTGAAAAGGGACAAATTCCCTTCCTGATCTGAATGCCCTCAACTCTTTCTCTCTTCCAGGCTCTTAATGAGAGCCTAGGAAAGCCAGCAAGGGACCCTGGAGTGCCCGAGAACCGACAGAAAACTGTAGTTTTAAGACTTAGAAATTTCTCTCTTGCATCTCCTGGTCAGTCACTCTATCCTGGACTGACTCCACAGCCTCCAGAGGGCTGCCTGGCTTGGAAGCCTGAATGCATGAAGCCAGCCAGGCTGGTGAGTACTTGACGAGAGTTTCAGGCCACAGAGCAAAAAGGCTCAGGGCCCCTCAAGCCTCTCCCCCCACCCCAGACTCTAAGGTTTTAAGCTAGCTCTGGTCTAGGGAAGACGCAGACTAGGTTTGCATATGTCATTATGGGGGCCTTTTCTACAACATCGTGACTCTACAGGTCTGTTGTGCATGGAAGCCCAGCTATTTCTAAGTGGGGTGAGGAAGAGTTAGTACCAAGTCTGGATTCTGTTTGGGCAGGGGCTCAGGAACAGGATATCATAGCTCAAGAGTTGGTTACCAGGGCTCTGCTGGTCCCTGCTCTCTTGCAGAAGTTTTTTTTGGGGGGCTGCCTAGTGAAGAGAAGGCACAGCAGGTGTTCTCTGCAGGGCCCCAGACTCCCCGCTGTTTCTTTTCTCTTCCACTCCCATGTCTGGCACACATGCCTGTCCACTCCTAACACACCTGAGCCAAGGGCCTTGAACACCCTAGGCCACTCCCCTCTCCTGATGCAGGCCCATAAATGAGATGCTAATCAATGCCCCTCCCCTGCCTCCTGGCAGATGCCTGGTCCCGCTTGGCCCATTGCTGCCTGCCTGCCAAGTGCTTCATTAGCCAGGAAAGAAGGCTCTTGCCCTCCTTAATCTAATCCTTGCCAGTGACCTTCAGGAGCCGGCACCTTTTGACGCTGGGAGCCTGGGAGGGTGCAACAATCAATTCTGCCTCGGCCTCCGCAGCTGCAGCCGGATGAATTTCTCGCTCAGGAAAGCATGTTCAAAAGCATCTAATGGAACGGATCATCAATTTGTTTGAATACACATCTAATCTGATTAGGGGGAGGCCTGGCCACTAGGGCAGCCAGCGAAACCTAGCCTCGACACAGCCCTGGGAAATTGTAAGTGGGGTGGCAGGGCTCCAGTCAGGGAGAGGGGAGTGTGTGTGTGACCCTGTCATCCAGCAGGCTCCCTCAGGCTGGGCCCATTGTACAGCCAGCCAAAAGATGACACAGAGCAGAACGAACAGCGAGGATGCCTGAGGGCTAGGTGGATGGCTCTCCATCGTCTGTTGCTTCAGCGCTGGCCCACATGATGTTCTGGAAGCACCTTGTGAATGAGTGGCCAAGCCTTGTAGCCTGTGTTCAGAGGATCCTTAAAGCCATGGGCAGTGATGAAGTTATCTCCAAGACTAATTGATGGCTGTCCTGGGTTGAAGAGCGACACTCCTCTCTCCCCTGAGAAACTCCGCCCAAGAACTCCAGAATGTGAATCTACTTGGAAATAGAGCCATCGCTCATGGGACAGTGAAGATGAAGCCACACTGAAGTAAACCTAACTCAGTGTGACGGGGTTGTTGAAAGAATTGAGGTACAGGCCTGGTGACTCAGGTCTATATATCAATTAGTTTTCAGTTGCTGAGATAAAATACCATGACCAAACAGCTTCCAGAGCGGGGAATACATCATGGCAGCAAAGGCAGGAAGCAGGGAGAAAGAGAGAACAGGAAATGGGGAAAAGCTATAAACCCACCAAGCCCACCTCCAGTAATGAACTTCCTCCCGCAAGGCTCCACCTCTTAAAGGATCCATAACCTCCCCAAACGATACCACCGACTGGGGACCAAGTGTTCAAATACATGAGCCTGTGGGGTCACTTCTCTTCTAAACCCCAACAGCCGCTCAGACACTGAGATAAGAAGATAAGACGTTCAAAGTCTGTCTGGGAAACTTAGTGAGACTCTGTCTCAATGGATAAATAAGTGAATAAGTGGGCTAGGGATATAGTTCAGTGGTGGAGTGCTGTCTAGGATGTGCGAGGCCTTAGGTTCAATCCAGTGCATATTAAATGGGGTTATGGTATTATGATTTGGACAGGAAAAGGCAGGCACACCCGGAGGTGAGGGTTGGGGAAGTGACTGGATCTTGAGGGCTCTTCTTCATGAGTGGGTTAGTACATTGGTAGACTCAGAATTTAAATAGGCTACCAGGATGCGGTGGAAATTGCATCATTGTTGGAGGAAGTGGTTCACGAGGCAGTGTACTTTTCAAAGACAGACCTCATCTCTGGCCCCTTCTTTCTCATCTCTACTTTGCTTCCTGCTCACCATGAGGGGAGCAGCTCAGATTTACCATGGGCTGTCGGCCATGATGCTCAGCCTTGTGCCCATTATGGGGGAGTCAGCTGACATGGAATGAAACTGCGGATGTGATGATCCTAGATGAATCTTTCCTCCCAAATCCTCGGGGATGTATCACAGTGAAAGTCTGACCACCACAAGAGAAGAAGCTCAAGGGCTGAGAATCTTGGGAAGGAGAAGGCCATGTGGTGACAGGCAGAGACTAGACTGACAACTCTGCAAGCCAAGGAGCACCAGGTATTGTCAGGGAATCCAGCAGGAGCAGGGAGTGGGAAAGACTCTCACCTAACCAACTGCTTGCCTTCAGACTCTGTCCTCTAGAACTATGGCAATATGTTGCAAGCCATTCAATGTGTAGGGCTTCGACACAGACAATTTAGGAAACCCACATAATGCCTATGGCAACTTGTGGCCATCATCCAACCAACGGTAGCATAGCAGAGGCCAAGAGTCCTGGGAGAGCTGCTCTAGACATCATGTAGCCTGGCCCCAGGGCCTTGGACAATACTGTTCTATCCCACAAGGATCCCTTTCATTCCGTCTTTGCTGGGAAAATGTCATATGAGATCCGTCTCATAAGACTCATGGCAGTGTTCTCTCTAACTTTCCTGAGATTTCATCTGTAACCCTCAGACTCTGGAGGGCATCTCTCTTATGGCATGCAATGCAAAGGCCAGAGCCATGTGGGTTAATTCCTGTGCCAGCATGTCACAAGAAGGCACACCCAGAACCAAGCACTAGCCTGCATGTAGGAAGGCCCAGGAGACTTACTGTGTTGTGCCTGGGCATTGTAGTGTTTCTCTTGGCGACTGGCCATCCCAGGAGGTCCCTGTGCACTCCTTACCAGCTCTGCCACGGCAATATCTGAGTAGCCAAAGGCACCCTGACCTTCCTGGGCCCTGGGATGGGACCTCCTGTGCTCAGCTCTGCCACTCCCTAGCCATGGGAGCCTGGGCATGTCTCCCTGACTCCCCGCCCCTCAGTCTCCTTTCCTAGAAACTAGGTTGATAGCTGTAGCTGGTAAGAGGGGCAGGAGCTTTGACTAGCGCTGGGCTCAGACAAGGCACCAGTGAAAAGGAGGCCGCAGTTATTCCTCACCCTTGCTTGGCATCGCAGCCAGAACCTTCCACCCCGGACCTCACGGGTAAATAACGTCAGAGCAGCCCCAGCCTGGCGTGGAAAAAAGATGGTTCTCATTCCCCACAGGTTTATTTTGTAATTAACAGGAGGAGGGAGCCCTTTCTCCTGCTTCAGCTAGAGGGTTCAGAGATTAAACTTATACCATTGATTAGGATGTTTTCTGCCTAACGGTTCTATTATCATGTCAGGGTATTCAGATTCATTTGAGCCATAAAACACTGATAATAAAAATTTTCACTAACTCCAGGATTTCCTCTCAAGAACTCAATTGTGTGTACCACACATCTGTCCTTCTCAGTGACCTCTGTGCAGGGAGGCATGCTTGGAGCAATTCTCCAGTTACAGGAGGGACCCGGGAGCCTCTCGGATCAACAAAAAGGCTCAGCAATGGGGCTTAGCTGTCTCCACAGCCAGGGCCTCTGTGATTTGACTTCACCCTGGCCCTGCCACTCTCCCAGGTGATGTTGTCCCAAAAAGTTCCTTGAAGGTGAGTTTTGTCACCACATGGGGTACCAGTCCTCAGATCGCCTACTGAGTCAGTAGACTGTGATGGCAGAGGGACACTGGATTCCCACAGGTCAGAAAGATGCTTTGGAGAGCCCGAAGCCTGCAGGCCTCAGGAGTCTACAATAGCATCCTCAGACACAGGACACATAGACAGCTATATAGAGAAGAATGGGCTTTGGGGCCTCGGGCCTGGCCGGCATGTTTCCCAGGAACAACCTTGCATTTCTTCATCTTGCCCACCCAAAAACAAAAACAAAAGGTAGTATCCTCACCTAAAAAGACAGAGACAACAGGTGGACAGGGTTCTAGGGGAGGTGACAGGCATAACCTTAGCATCAAATGACGTCCAAAGGTTGGTAGAAGAGAGCTAAGCAGAGAAGTATGTGTCTTGGGGGCCTGCCCACCACACTCCAAGTGGGGGCTATCCACCCAGTTTCCATAGCTTCTTTGCATCCCTGGGGGGTTAGCACCGGGCAGATAAACCCACAAAGGAAAGGAAAGCAGGTGCGTGCTCAAGGTCTAACCCACACGAGCAGGCTCCTCCTGTCTTGTTTAATCCTTCCAGCTGCCTTGGTGGGGCCATCTAATCATGGCCCCTTTATTTCTCTACTCTGAAGCAGGCACAGAGAGGGAGGGACAGGTCATGTGAGCATCGGTGACAGAATGGGGTTTGAACTTGCCAAGGCTTTTGATCTCCCTTAGGGTCAGGGCTGGATGTGATCTTAGAAAAGGAGTTTTCCAGGGTCGGGATAGAGGAAAAAGCAACCCAGGAGCCCAGCTACCCTCCCCTTGAGGAGGCTGAGAGATGTAGCCCGCCTACAAGGAAGAGCACACATTCATCAGGCTGGTGACCCCGCTGTACCGGCGCTTTGTGGCGTGTAACAAAGACTGCGGAGCAGAAAATTGGAGTTCAATTTGCCGTCCATCCCATGCGCAGCACTCAGCCCATTCCAGTCCCTAGCAGGCACCTCTGCGTTTTATCATAAATAATAACACACGCGGCTCTATGGCCCCTTCCACAGTTAGAGTCCCCAAGCAATTTACAAGCTGGATTATCCACAGAGGCCTGCGCAGCTGAACTCAGCCCCTCCCTGGCACTGTGGAGATCTGGCCCGTGGTCCATCTTCCTGGCCTCCTTCCTGGCAAGTGGGTGGGAAGCCGAAGCCCTCCACCCTGCCCGACATCCTCAGTCCTTTGCTGGAACAGGTGTAGGGACACAGCAGCTCCCTCAGGGGCTGGAGAGATTGCTCCGGTGTTAAGAATGCATAACTGCTCTTGCAGAGGACCTGACATTGGTTCCTAGCACTCAGAGCAGGTGGCTCACAAGCACCCGTAACTCCAGCTACACCTCTGGCCACCTGTGGGCATCTGCCTTCAGGAGCACGTACCCCCTACCCCATACACATAATTCAAAATAGTAAAAAATAAATCTTTAAAAAAAAGTGGCTTTCTGTCTCCACCAGGGAGTTCATTTCCCTCCTCTGAACCTTGGGAGGAGTGACGCTTCATCGGCAGAGATTCCTGGGCCTGGAGGGAAGGGGACAACTTGCCTGAGAATCACCTGGGATTCCCATCACATCCCATCACACGGGATTCTGTGCAGAGGCTCAAACCTGGGAACAGTGTTCTTTAGTTTGTGGCACACAGAGCCGAACGGAGGGAGGCCTGTGGATGGGACAGACTCACCCACTGCCTCTGGAAAGCCTACAGAATCCCTCGGAGGTGGGGCTCAGGCAGCCACTTGCAGGGGCTCCTGTCAAGGGAGTAAAACTGAGGTCCCATTGCATGCTGCCGTTTCAAAAAGACACACCTGTGGCAAGCGGCCCCCTGAGGGTGGATGTGCAGTGGTTGGGAGAAGGGGAGATGAACATCCTGGCTTGGTAGGCACAGGGTTTGCTTGCGGGGTGGTGGGAATGCTTTGGGGTCAAGCAGAACTGGTGGTTCTGTGTGGCAATGAAGCCACTGAGCTGTCTGCCTTGATGCTGTGTGGATCTCAGCTGAGGTAAAAAGTAAGACTGGGACAGCTCACTCAGGATGATCCTTTCCAGGTCCCACCATTTACCTGCAAATTTCATGATTTCTTTATTTTTCATTGCAGAGTAATACTCCATTGTGTAGATGTACCACAATTTCTGCATCTATTCTTCAGTTGGGGGGCATCTGGGCTGTTTCCAGCTCCTGGCTATTACAACTAAAGCTGCTACAAACATGGTTGAGCAAATGTCCTTATTGTGTACTTGAGCCCCTTTTGGATATATGCCTAGTTGTGGTATGGCTGGATCTTGAGAAAACGCTATTCCTAGTTGTCTGAGAAAGCTCCAGATTGATTTCCAGAGTGGTTGTACGAGTTTGCATTCCCACCAGCAGTGGAGGAGGGTTCCCCTTTCTCCACAACCTCTCCAGCATGTGTTGCCACTTGAGTTTTTCATCTTGGCCATTCTGATGGGGTGTAAGGTGAAATCTCAGGGTCGTTTTGATTTGCATTTCCCTAATGGCTAATGAAGCAGAAAGACACACACGGTATACTCACTCATATAGACATATAACATAGGATAAACCTACTAAAATCTGTACATCTAAAGAAACTAATCAAGAGAGAGGACCCTGACTAAAATGCTCAATCCCCATCCCAAAAGGCAAAGAGGACGGACATCAGAAGAAGAAGAAAACAGGAAACAACCTAGGAACCTGCCACAGAGGGCCTCTGAAAGGCTCTGCCCTGCAGACTATCAAAGCAGACGCTGAGACTTATGGCCAACTGTTGGGCAGAGTGCATGGAATCTTATGTAAGAAGTGGGAAATAGTAAGATCTGGAGAGGACAGGAACCCCACAAGGAGAGGAATAGAACCAGAAAATTTGAACACAGGGGTCTCCTCAGGGACTCATATTCCAACCAAGTACCAGGCATGGAGATAACCTAGAACCCCTGCACAGATGTAGCACATGACAGTTCAGTGTCCAAGTGGGTTACATAGTAATGGGAACAGGGACTGCCTCTGACATAATCTGATCGGCCTGCTCTTTGATCACCTCCCCCTGAGGGGGGAGCAGCCTTACCAGGCCACAGAAGAAGACAATGCAGCCATTCCTGATGTGATCTGATAGACTAAGATCAGAAGGAAGGAGAAGAGGACCTCCCCTATCAGTGGACTTGGGGAGGGGCATGTGTGAAGAAGGGGGAGGGAGGAGGGGACTGGGAGGAGAGGATGGAGGGACTTATCGGGGGATACAAAGTGAATAAACTGTAATTAATAAAAATAAATTTAATTATTAAGAAAAAAGTAAGACTGGTGCAGCCCTCCCTCCCCTGGCCCCAGGCAGCCCTTAGGAGGGGACACTTAGGAGTTCTGATTGCTCCTTCCTGTTCTAGGCAGCCATCTGGCTCAGTCTGCAGCAGCCCACCTCTGGCCTGTCAGACACCAACAGCACCTTCCCCACGCTGGGTGCTGGTATGCCCTCTGGGTGCCAGAGGGGCCTGGGTTCCCATTGGTTCCCATTAGCCTTGGGGTTAAGGGCCTTTGGAATATGGGCAGGAAGCCTGGCTTTGCACGGGCAGATGGGATTTGAATGACAGCTGCCTTGGCAAAAGCTCAGACATCGAATTAGCACCCAAGCTCCCTGAGTCCTCCCAGCTTATCTTGGTCTGTGTGTGGTGGGGTCATGTCAACTTCCCTTGCTGGATTTATTTTTGAGAGCCAGTGCTACAAAGGCCAACATACTCCTTATCTCACACCCCCTCACTCCATGCTCTTTCCACAGAAGCCTGGGTCCCAGAGCAGACACCAAAGAAAATGAGAGACAAAGTGATAAAGTCATCAGGCAAGACAGAGGGTCATTTTAATCATGAACAGCTCCATGGGGCAATGGTTTTCACAGAGATGGGGTTGGGGTTCTGTCTATGGGTCCCTGGACCTTTCTGAAGGTGGGGTGGGCAGGTTCTTGAGGCTGATCTGGAGCCCAGGCCAGCTGGAGCCCAGGCTAGCTGGAGGCCCTGTCCCAGCTTGGTCCATTATAGGTAGAACATTTTGGCTGCCATCCCTTGTAGTTTCTCCAGGGGGAGGCATCTGTGGTATTCATCTAGCCCACAGTCCTCTGGCAGATGGAGAAACTGAGGCACAGGGGTGTAAAGAAGAACTTGAGCTCTGGTTTTCTAATAATGAGTCACTATCTCACTTGACGGCAAACAGCTACCTCTTCCCAACGATGAAATGTGCACAAGGGCTCACTGGACACTCGCTGTCCTTTCCTACATTCAGGTTCTGGCCCCCGGAAAGCCCCAGCTGCCCTAACTGATGGGGGAAATGTGGGTTGCCCAATGTGCATGATGGATCCCTGCAATGGGTTGAATTGTGTCTCAAGAAGACACACAGAACCCATCACGGCACCTGTGAATATAGCTTGTTTGTTACTGTTTTCGAGATAGTGCCTCATGTGTCCTAGGTTGGCCCAGAATTTTTTGTGTAGTCAAGAATGACCTTGAACTTTCGAACCTCCTATCTTCACCCCTTGAATTCTTGGGTTACAGGCAAGTATGACCAGTTCTGGTTTATGTGTGCTGGGAATGGAACCCAGGGCTCTATGAATTGACAGCTACACCCCCAACTGATGTATGTGGTATTTGAAAGTGAAGTCTCTGCAGATGTCATTAGGTTTAGCTGGGGTCCCTGGGGTGGGGCCTCCTCTGATATGGTTGCCATCCACAGAGACACCCAGGGAGAAGATGGTCCATGAAGACAGAGGCAGAGTCATAGGAATAGGATAACGAGGATGGCCTTGGTGCCAGGGACCAAGAATGCTGAGGACAGAGGTCCTACGGTAAGTTCATGTGCAAATGGCTCTGCTGTCACCTTAATTTCTGTCCCTTGATAGCCAAGACTGGGAGATGAGAAGTGCTTGCTGCTTTAAGCCACCAACTTGGAGTGCTGTAGACAGCCCCAGAAAGCTGATTTATTCCCACAAACACATCCAAACACCAGCCAGCTTTGCAGAGTCCTTGCCTGTGAGAAGGTTTTCTAGGTATTCCCCCAGTTGAAGTGGTCCCTGTGTGCTCACACACCCACCAGAGTACAACCCAGAATGATACCCCCAAGTATCTAAATGCCATCCCCCCATCTCTAGCCTGTTAGCAGACATGTCACTTCTGAGCATTCCAGGCAAGCAGCCTTCCACCAAGTACATTCCCAGAACTCAGCCCTTTTACCACCTTCCGTCTCTAATCTCACACTGAGTGGAAGTTCAATAAACACACAGTGAAGGAAAGAATAAAAAGGATCCTCTCATTATCCAGAAGGTTTCGTGGCGACTGCAAACACTCCACCTATCACTTCCCATTCTCACTGGTCACCTTAAGGTGATTCTGGCCCTGCCTTACCCTCCCTGTCCCCTAGCCACAGCAAGTCAACCACTCTGTAGTAGGGCCAGAGCTCAGCTAATGGTAAGTGACTTTGTCCTGAGCGGTGCAATTGGCAGGTTGGCAGGCATCATGAGCATGATGGATGGCTCTGCATCACAGGCCATTTTCAACTCATTTCCCGGAAATGAGGGCCTTCTGGGAAGGAGAGCAGGATACCCTCACCCCATGCCCTTTTCACCCTTCTCTCTGCCCTCTCTTCCTTCCCAGAACTAAAGGTTCTGCCCATCCCTGGAGGCGGGGGTTGGAGGGGAGAGTAGATGGCTATTCATTGTTCCTGGTCCTGGGAACTGAGTAAGACGTTCCTTGTACCCCACCATTTTCCCTGCCAGGACACTGTCATTCAGGCAGCAGTGTGACAGCCACCCACCTTCTGTCCCTTCTTTCTTGTGGCTGGTCTGGACTGGAGAAGTAGCCCGGTCTCTCTGTGCTCTCTGCATGTGGTTCCTGGAACCTAGGCAGTGTGATGGCCCCACTCTAAAATGAGTAAACTGATACTCCAGGGCAAGAGTGGCTACCCAAGTTGCTCAGACAGCCATGTGGGCTCTACAGCTTGCATGCAAGACTGCCTGTCTTTCCAGTCCCTGTTTATCCCCTAGAAAGCACAAAGTGGGTTGGAAAAGCAACACAGTCACCTCCAGGTGCTCCCTTCACCATTCACAACTCTGAGAGAAGGGAGCAAAGGCTCCAACTTGCCCTCACAGTTCCCACAGGCCAAGGCTATCCTGGGATAGCTCAGGAAAGATGAGGCTTCCAGCAGAGGCCAAGCCATCATCTGCCTCAAGTGTCTATGACATGGCTGCAAAGACAGCCATATCCCTTAGGTTCTGTGTGACCCATTAACCAAATTATTTTCCTAGGCCCCATTCTTCTTTAGATCATGGATAGTTGGCTCTTCTCAGTACTTTCTGAGTTGGAAGTGAGGAGCCAAGGGGAGCAGAGAGATTTTTATTAGTTTTGTGAGCCCAAAGAAGTGCTCCTTGGGGAGATGACACAGGAGGGTGGAGGTCCCAGAAAGGGCCCTTTTGGGGGCAGGTAAACCAAAGGGTCTTCTGCCTGGCATCTTGCCTGTCCCAGCCTTGGGCAGGAGGGAAGCGTTGAGCTGTGGTTTGGCAATGTCTGACCCCAGCATGGGAAAGGGGGAGTTTACAGGAAGGCTACAAGTTACTGGAAAGGACAATAAATTAATATAATAGGGCTGTGTGGCTTGTGACAAGGGATAAAACATGTGGTCCAAAACAGCCCCCTGTGAGATTGTCAACAGGATGAATGGGAGGCAGGACAGGGGAGAAATAATGGGAACAGGGTTGTCAGGGAGGTGGGAGCAAGGCTGCAAAGCAGGGGCCTCCTTAGTTCCCCCTCCCTTCAATCAACCTTGGGCAGGGCTTCCTCTGCAGGTTCCCCAATCATCACTTCCCCACAAAGCCTCCATGAACTTTGTCCCCTGTTTTTTGGTGCCCTTGACACCCATTTTATAAAAAATGCTCACAGCCCTGAGCATTATGGCTCGCAGCCCTGAGCCATAACAGATACCATGCACTATAGGAGGTCTACTCACTCACCCAGCTCTCACCACTCATCCAGCAATTGCTTTCTGAAAACCTACTATGTGCCAGGAGCCATCATAACCAGCAAAGAGGAAACCCTAGCTCTCAAGAGCTTACAGGTGCACAGGAGGGGAAGGAATCACTTGACAGAGAGACAACATTCTGGAGAGCAAAGCCCTTGACACACTAGGCCTGCCACAGGGGCATAGTTTGATCTACTACAAAGGTGATTGGGTAAGAAGGTCCCCAAACAATATTTTAAATGTCAGGAGGCGAGTAAAGGCTGGGGCTTTGGAAGACTTGGCAAAAGATGCAATTTGTGCAAAGGTAAAGACATGTAAGAGACACAGCGGCTTCTGGGAACTTCAGGGATTTTGGCTTGATGGGTTGGGAAGGTGTAAGCTGGGTGGGAGCCAGGACCTGTAGACTTCATGAGCAGGTCTGGTGTAAGGAGTTGAATGCAAAGCCTGGATTTTCCATTTGGATGCCACATGATCTTGGGCAAGTCATCAAGTGTCTTCTAGATGCCTTATTCAGCCAGGAAGAGGATGGTATGTGGTTACCACACTTGGATTCTTTGGAGAAGATGCAGGTATATCTCTTGGCACAGTTCCTAGTTTTGAATGAATGAATGAATGAATGACTGCATGAATGATGGATGGATAGATGGATGGGTGCTTTGAGAGGTTCATGTCCCAGGGAATGAAGGGCTTATGGATAGTGTGAAGGGACTTGGAGATAATCCTGAGGGCAATGGAGAAGCCATAATAATATAGAAAGTGTATACATGAGGATAGCTAAAGTAGTCTTCACTCCTGCCAAGGTCTTCATCCCCTCTTTCTTCCAGGAAGACCCCCATACAGATCAGGCAGAAGAGACTGAGGGCCTTTTGTCTGACCTTAGATGAGGGTGGAGTAAGGACCCTTGGTTTCTCAGCATAAGGCTCTCCGTATTACAACTTATTTCATCAGCCTTCCATGCTCAGTGTATGTGGATCAGCCGAGGGCCAGGCCCTGGGAGAACCACCCCTGCCTGGAAGCCATGGCCAGCTGGCTACAGAGATAGGATTCATTTGGCAAGAGATGATTAAGGCCCTGAAGCATCGCTGAGCAGGCTCTGATATAGAAATCAGGCGATGGGCACATAAGGCAGTTTGGGCCACTGAGAACTAGCAGGGCAGCCAAGGAAGCTCCACAAAAGGAAAGGGACAGGCAGCATGAGTCATCTGCTCATTGATTAAGCTTAAGTCTATGGAAGGACAATTCCACTAGGGACAGGACTTGTGGGAGTGGCACAGGAAAACGGCTCTTTGAGTTCATAGAGCTGTGCTTAAAGAGACTCAGACTGTAGATAGAGGCTGTGAGAGTGAAGGTGCATGATAGTAAAGGGCAGGGGATGACAAGGTAATGGGGGTACATAGCAGAGAGCCCCCAAAGGTGACATTTTATCCCAAGCCACAGCCAAGTAAAGAGAAGTGGTTGGGTGTATCCAACAAAGAGGGAAGATTTGGTCAGAGTGTCAGGGGTGCAATAGAAAGTGGCCTGGCCTATTCACACCTGATTAGAACTGGAAAGGGGGGTTATGTATTTCTTTCATTTCATTGCTGTGATAAAATACAGCAATTGCAAAGTTAGGGGAGAAAGGGGCTTATTTCAGCTTACAATTCCAGATTGCAATCTGCCATTGCAGGGAAGTCTAGGAAGGAACCTGAAGCAGTTAATCATTTCACAGTCAAAAGCAGAGAAAGAATAAATGCATGCATGCACATTTGCCTGTTCCCTGTCTTCACCTTGATTTCTCTACTCTTATACAGTTCAGTCTACTGCCTAGGGGATAGTGATGCCTACAGTGGGCTGGGTCTTCCTGCATTAACTAACCTAAATAAGACCCCCCTCCACAGTCATGCCTACCACCGCTATTGAGCTGAGAATCTCTTCCTATGTGATTCTAGGTTGTGCCAAGATGACAATTAAAGCTAATCATCAGAGGCTCCACGATATGGTCCCACGGTGAATGGAGAGGAAATAGACATAGGAAAACCTATGGGCTTTTGTCCTAGACTTCTTAGCAGACTGCATCCAGAGTCCATGGTTTATATCCCAAAGGCTACAGGAAGCTACTGAAGTTACAGACCCACCCTTCCCCAGAAGTACAGTAGGTCATGAACTACAAAAAGTCACAGTGGACCCTGAGAGACTAGTGAGGATTCAGGTCAGAGATGATGTGGTGATTTTAATGAAAACAATCCCCATAGGCTCATATATTTGACTACTTGGTCCCTAGTTGGTGGCTGTATTCTGAGGAAATGTGGGCATGCTGAGGAAGTATGTCTCTATGGGTCTTTGAATCAAAAAACTGGTGCCATTTTGAGTTGAGTTAGTGCCCTCTGCCTCATTTGTGAATTGAGATGTGAACTCTCAGCTGCTACTCCAGCCATTTGCCTCCATGCCTTCTCCCTATCATCACAAACTCTAAGCCTCTGGAACTGAACTCTCAGCCCAATTAAACTCTCTCTTTTATAAGTTGCCTTGGTCCTGGTGGTTTCTCACAGCATTAGGGAAATAACAATACAATGATCTAGGCAGCAATGGATTTTCCTCAGTTGTTGGCTTTCTCTTTAGTTATTTGGAAGAATGAGGAGGAGGACAGAGAAGGTGGTTGGAATCTGGCAGTTTCATGTTGCTGGGAGAGGAGAGGAAAGGAGCAAGAAGTGTGGGTCCTGGGAGCTGTTTCAGAGTAGAGGGCGGGATTGTCTGAAGGTGTGTGGGTCAGCTCTCCATTACTGGGAGACTTGGGATATCAACTTATAATATGAGACTTCATTTGGCCCACAGTTTGGAAAGTTTCTGGCCATAGTCACATTGCTTTAGGTGCTTAGAACAGTGTACCATGTGGCAGGGTAAAAATTGCTCATTTCACAGCTAGGGAGTAAATGAGGAAAAGGAAGAGACTGTGGTACAACAGTCCCTTTCAAGGATATGTTCCCAATGGCTTAAAGACCCTGTCTCTTAAAATTTCTATTACCACCAAACAGTGTCTTGGTGGGGACCAAGACTTTGGCATATAGATCTTCAGAGGACAGATAAAATATTTTAGCTAAGGCATAGTGAGAAGAATTGGCAGTGAGAGCCCTGAGTAATAGGGTAAGAGCAGACATATGGAGAAGGTGCTGGGTCCAGTTGGGAACAGCTGTGGTCAGTTGGACATCCAGGTGATAAATCCAGGTACATATACAGTTCTGGGACTCTGAAGCCATCCGTTAGCATATCTAGGGATAAACTAGATCTGTGTAGCTTGTAAAATTCCCCAGAGAGAAAGTTAGAGTGAGCTAAGAATTTCTAGGAATATCTCCTGTTCTGTGGGGTTCCTTCTCTGTTCCAGATCAGCCCTATTCATAATCTGCAGGTGCAATGAGACAGCGACCACATACTACATACTTGCAAGATGCCACGTTGTCCCAGGTGCTTGAGATATATGAAAATCCACGTGCCAATCCTTCAAGGTCATTATCATTCTTCCAACAGATGGGGAGGCAGCAGTGCACTGACGGGGAAGATCTGCTCAAGGTCATGTGGATGTGAGCAGCAGAGGAGGACTCACATTTAGATCTGGCCAAGTCCTTGACTCAGGCTTTTGTCCCAAGGACACCTGCCTCCATGCCAAGCTCCAGATGAACAAGGAGGACAGCTTGCCTGTGTTCTTTAAAGAAGGTTGCTACTCCTAACCCCATTTCTTCATGGCTCTCCCAACCCTCTACTTACACTTTATTCTGTGGGGCTGTCATCTGGGACAATAGCTTCACCTCCCTGTGTCTCGACTAAACATAATGCATTTATTTCCTGAAGGTCAGAATGTGTTTTTGGGTGAGGGGAGAGTCCTTCTGGCCATCCCTGAATACAGACAACTTCTGTGTCATCAGTGAGTTCATTATCCTTTGAAAGATGGCACCAACATAGGTAGAAGGTGCCTGGGAAGCAGACCCACGTAGGATTTTTTTCCTTTGGTGTCTCTGTAGTCTAACTTCCAATGGTTTCCTTGTTGGCTCTCATGGGGCTTGCATGTTCTTTCCATCTCTTTCTCTCTTGAGTCTTCTTAGATCATTTTGGCCATTTTGAACCTTCTGTAAATACCCACTTTGGGGGGGGGGATTTAGCTTTCTTTTCAGTCATATATGGAAAATATCTCACTATCCAGAAGAAAGATGGTTCTGGGGGGAGATGAGGTTATTTAGCTTGTAGCAAGAAGCGCTTATGAGTAGGCACCAGGGAGCCAGGCTATGATATGTGGTGGATACAGGAAGCAAAGATGTAGCAGAGGAAATATTGGGCTGGAAGGCACAGGGATTGCACAGTGAGCTGGAAGAATTTGGGCAATGACCAAATCTCTCTGCGTCTTGATGTTCTTGTCTGGAAATGTGTTGGTGTCATTAGAACACAGTGTGTAGTTGCAAACAGGTCAGGTAAGGAAACGGTATGAGGAGGGCTCACAATAAACACACTGAGTTAGGTCTCTTTCTTCCTTCACTGCCTTCCTGCTTTGTTCCTTTTCCCCCTTGGCCTCCTGGAAAATGATGGTTGCAGCCTTCTGCTCTGGCATTTCCCTAGGGGAGAGCATGCATGTCTTTGGTTTTGGTGAATTGTGGGCAATCATGCTTCCCATGTCTTAGTTATTTCTGGCCTGAATAAACCAGCTGAGTGGTGCTTATCAGACCTCTTTTTCACCTGGCACTCAGAATACAGCTTTCTTGGAAACTAGAGTCTTTGGGGGTGTGCTTAGTTAAGATGTGGCTAAATTGGATTAAGATAATCCTTAAACACTATGACAAGGGGCCTTATAAGAAGGCCATGGAAAGAAAGTGAGACACACAGAGAAGAAAGGCATGTGAAGAAGACAGGCAGAGGTTGGAATGGTATATTTACAGTTTAAATACAATAAAGGCTGCAGCAGATACGAGAAGCTAGGAGAGAGGCTTGGAATAGGTTCTCATCCAAAGTCTCCACAGAAATCAACATATTTGGCTTCTCAATTTCAGACATATATGGTTCAGAGATTTGAGATGATAGATCTCTTTTATTTAAGCCACATTATTTGTAGCAACTTGTTGCAGCAGGAACAAAAAGCTAATACAGTTGGTATAAAGTGAAGAGAGAGATGCTTCTTTAATCTTCTTCAACCCATTCCCATTTTCCCTGTGCAGTGCCCATTAGGGGTTAAGTGATATCTACATGGGGCTAGGGGAACTGAACTCGTCTTTATATGTATTTTCTATTGCACTGAACTATGAAAAGGCAAGAAGGGCAAGCTCCTTTAGGCTTCCTGATGTCTCATTAGTGATATTCTTTTATCCAACATACATGGAATACCAATATTCCTACAAACAAACATGTACAGAGGCTTTTCAAACCTGGACAATAACTAGTTATGGGTGGTATCTCTATTGTTCGTTAGATGGCAGCAATAATGTCACATGGCACCCTCATATGCCTGCTTTTCACATGTCTCACAGGCTTGTTCCCATTTAGGTTGATAAAGTTTTCTCCATTAAAGTCTTAACATATCTCATGGCATGATGTTGTGGCTTCAGTTTGGTTTTTCCCCTTAAAATTCACTCCAGTTCTAAAAACCATTGTGAAAATTAAAAAGGTAGAAACTTATTTGACCATAGTGTTTAAAGATTCAATCTGATGGAGGTAACTAGGATTAGATAAAGTCATCAGGGTAGGGCCCTATGATGGAATCCTGCTGTCTTTATAGGGAAAAGGAGAGAAAGCAGAAGTCACACATACATCATCTGGAGTCTCTTACTCGGAGACACTATGCACCACCTCATGACCACCAGGAGATGCAGCCCCTTGACTTTGGATCTGCAGAACTGTGAGAACTAACACAAACCCTTCTTCTTCATAACTTACACAGTCTGTGGCAAAAGAAAATGAAGTTAAGATAAACTATGTTTCCTTTAAGAAGTGAACCATTTGTGGTAACTCCTAGTGGGGACCACTAATCACACTCCTGGACATCCCCACTAGCTAAACTACCCCTGTCTGTCTTGTGTTCTCTGACACAATTGTCACAAGATTGTGGGAGTTTGCCGACAGTAACTAATTCTATGTTCTCCTTAACAGCTTGACACTTGGTCCTACTCTCCCTTGACCACCTCCCTCTACAGCCTCTGAGACATCAAAGGTCCCAACTTTCTGCGTGAGACCACCAATTCCCTAGGTGAGAACATCTGCTTTTCTCAGCTACTGTGTGATGTTTACGACTCCCTTAACTTTAATCCGGCTTTTTGCCTGACTAAGTTAACTGTACTCTGGTATACAACTTGTGCACAAATATAAAACATCCAAAACAAACTCAAGGTCCTGGAAACTAGTAGGGTTCCTCTAATTCTCTAGTACAGTTATTGGCACTGTGGGATCTGCTGACACAAGGCAGACACAATGGTGACTTTTGTATCTTTCTTCCTCTAGCTCTATCACCTACTCATCAACTCCAGGCTGTGTCTGAGCCCAATTGCCACATTGTGATGACTGAACTAACCCTGGTATTTAACGCAGAATGGAGCTCACAGCCAGCAGCTGATGAAGAATTAAAAAACATAAGTAACAAATTAATTAGTCCTATTGGGTTTACACCTTAAGTGTTTCTGAAGCTGGCAAGACACCCAGCTCCATCTCTTTCCTCTCTGGTCTGGAATCCATCCTTCAGACCCTCACTGACCTCTGGTCACCTGTCATTATCTTGGTGGTCTGCTTAAATGATATCTAACCATGAATTTTGTGTTCAGATTCCTTGCACATGCACAGGACCCTGTGGCCTATAGATCAAACATTCTCTCTTGGCAAGGAATGCAGAGAGCTCTCTATCATTAGGCTGTACATGTGGTGGGTGTTTGGGAAATACTAGCTAAATAGATTCTGACATCTTGTAATTTCCTACTGTGACAGTTAACATTGCCAACTTGACAGAATCTAGAACCATCCAGGAGATAGGCCTCTGGGCATTCCTGTAAGGAATTATCTAGATTAGGTTAACTGGGGTATGAAGAAGCACTGTAACTAGTGGGAACTGTTGCCCTGTGGGTTGGCATCCTCGGCTGAAACAATAGGGACAAAGTGATCTGAGCACCAGCATCCATCTCTCACTGCTCCCTGAATGTAGACGCGATGTGACCAGCCATCTCAACCTCCTGCCATCATACCTTCCCCACTGTGACAGACTGTACCTTCAGAGTGTGAGCCCAAAGAGGCCTTTCCTTCCTTAACTTGGCTGTATTACAGCAAGAGGAAATATAACCGATGCATTTCCCAAACTATATAGGCTTATCCCCAGCTTATACTCTTGTCAGCCTTCCAAGCTTTTGCCTACAGCACACCTACACACCTACTTGACGTGGAAATCTAAAAGGTTTAAGTCACCCTTAGCTCCCATTCCCCACTACAACGGTGTTCATGAAACTGTTTTCTGCTTCTACTGACTCCCAATGAGAAAGACTATCTTTGGGGATGACCCTGCAATACACAGTGTCTTTGCTTGTTACAACTTAGGGGGAGAGGACAATAATAGTCTTAATGGATAGAGGTCACAGAGCCTCCTTCAGGTTCAAATTCATCCTCTCATCGTCTGGTTGTTTATGTGGAAGCTGACTGTTCTCTTCCACTTCTCGGAGGAGGAAGTCTTGTATCTCTGCAGAAAGCAGGACAAGATGAAGCCCAAGATACCGTCTTATCAGCATTGCCTTCATTATGTATATGTTGATGAAGAGGCCTCAGAAACTGTGTGCCAAGCCAGTTCCTCAGAATCCCTAGCCCCATAGCCAAGGAAGAATGGCAGGCTGGGAGCCATAGCAACATCCATTGCCCAAGATAGACACATCACAAAGAGTGACCCAGATCAACATGTCAGTGCTGAGGCTGAGGAGCCCCGGTTGATGCTTGAGCAAGGTGATGCCCACCCATCTGTACACTCTGGTCCATTGCCTTGGTCTTAGTTACTTTCCATTGCTGTGACATAACACCATGGCTAAGGTAACTTATAAAAGAAAGTGTTTAATTTGGCTTATGATTTCAGGGCGTTAGAGTCCATGTTGCCAGAGCAAAGGAACAATGGAGAGCTCACATCCAAGGCAGAGAGAAAGAGAGTGCCCTGGGAATTGCATGAGTCTTTTACAACCTCAAAGCCTGCCTCAGTGACACACCTCTTCTAACAAGGCCACACCTCCTAATCCTTCCCAAACAGTTCCACCGAAGAGACCAAGTATTCAAATATATGAGCCCATGTTGGTGGTGGGGGGGCACTCTCATTTGAACAGCCATACCTTGTGCTTGCCACTTAGCAGGCCCTTGTTGTAAGCTTGTTGAGTGGCTATTCCACACTCTGTCCCAGCCCAAAGGCATAGTATAATTCTTTCTGCAAATTGGAGGCTACAAAAGCAGGCAGCTGGCTGTCTCCCAGACCAGAATCAGGTGGCAAGGACAAAGGCAGAGGAAAGCAGCATCCTTTAGAGAGATGCTGGCTTCCTTCAGGAGCCAGGGCAGATGAGATCAATTTAGCTAACAAGTTGCCAGGGCCGCAGTACCGTTGCCAGACAGTGAAATTGCCCTTCTTACCAACACGAACTGCCAGGCAGATGAGACAAACAAGCCTGTTAATTAGGCCTGTAATAGCAGCTGTGAAGGGTACGTTTTCCCAGAAAACAAGGGTAGGGACTAAGTGCCGGCTCTCTCTTGTCCCATAAGAGATAGGGCCTGAAGCTGGGCTCTGTCACTTTGCAGAGAGGTGGGAAGGCTCATCTCACTATAGCTGCCATTCTGGGAAGGCCTGGCCAGATAGGTCAGACACAGCCTCTTCAGTCACAGGGGACACACTGGATAACTGTGGTCCTTGGCCCAGTAATGTGCTCAGACGACACATAATAAAAGTCATGTAATAAGGGTGAGCTGGATATCAAATCCTTTCTCCTTTCTTCACTTCAAGTGTGGCCTCTGGCCCCCTCTGTTTATTCCCCTGGAGGCTGATGGGTCTCCTCTAGTTCTCCAAGGAAGCCTGGTGACTCTGCAGGACACAGCTAGAGCAATGGTCGATCTTGGAAGTCAAGGTCATCTTACCAGTGTGCTTTTAATTTGGTACATATTGATGGAGAGGTGCCAGAAACCCATTCTGACCGAACGCCTCAGAATCCTTGGCCCCACAGCCAAGAATTTAGACATGCTAGGATCCAGGATACATTCAAGTCCTCTGGGGCTGATGCCATGGTGACTTGGACAGGCTGCCTAGCCTGGAGGGACAACCCCAGAGCAGGCAAGCATACCCCTTGTTGATGGCAGGTCCATCAACATAGGTTTATATTCCCTGTGGCAGAGGAATAGTCTTGAATACCCCTACAAATCCTTGACACAGACCCCTAGGACACCAAGGGGCCATGCCTACCTCTAGAGTCTAGACCATCACCCACCTGTCCTCATAGTCATTACAGTATGTCCACTGCGAGAAGGTATCTTCTATATAAGACAAGAAAGTTGTGCCCATGAAATCCCAACAATATGGTAGCTAAATATGATTAAATAAGACGTGAAAGGTGACAACATCAGATGTCATGCTGATGTAGATGGGGAAAGTCTCATAGAGTTCCAGCGCTAGGTGAAGAGTTATAGGCAATTAATGACTGTTGAGAGAGGGAAATAGTCTTCCCCAAGAGTGAGCACCCCCTAAATTGGTTAGCCAATACCAACTGGTCAGCCCTAAAAACATGCATCTACCAGCGACACTAAATGGACTCAGTAGATTGTATGTATATATTTATATGTATGCATATATATAACAATATTAATTAAGGAGAAAAGTACCCACTTTTGCCAGTGTTTGGGGCTGTTACATGGGCCTTGCTCCTGGCTATGGTTACATCAATGACTCTTTCTTGAAAGGAACCTGCCCTCTCAGGCAAACTGGGGAACCCATGAGGGTACCAAGCAGACCCTTCCCGTAGACCCCGCATCCCAGACAAGCCTGACACCAGCAGGTCCTCTTAAGTTGCCCTCCGGCTCCGGCTCCAGTTCTGTCAAGGAAGAGCCTGTCTTGGAGACTGTGCCCCCGAAGAAGGGTCATTATTGCTAATGCCTTTTTCTCCCCCATCTGTTGTGATTGTTTACACTCCACTTGCTAATTAGAGACTAATTAGCTGGTGCTGAAATTCATCACTTTCCAAACACAACACGGCAGCAGGAAGAGCGCAGCGATGCGGGGGCAACATCTGTACCTCCGCTTGGAGCCAAGGCGCCATTCAGCTGCTCCGCTTCTCCTCCCTCCTCCCCTCCCTCCTCCTCCCAGTGAGCTTCCAGAAGGCTTGGGCTGCTGCCTCTTTTTATTCATATCCTCAGCACAGCACAGTGCATTGAGGAACATGCAGTGAAAACTCAATACAATCTAGAATAAATAAATGAATGCATGTCTAAATGAATGGCTAGGTGAAGGCTGGTCCATGAGTAGACACAACAGAGTGGCTTGCTGAGGGGAGTGGAGTGGAATTTGTGAACTGGTGGACAGTGAGACACAGAGCTGCCCACCGTTAGTGGAAGACGATGCTGGGTATGCCTCCTGGTCCAGGGTCCTAGGGACCCTGTTGAAGGGGACTTTTGGAGTGGTATTGACAAGGGGGGGTCTGGGGATACAGTGGAGTGTGGGAGACAAAGCAGATTGGATGGAGAAGGACCAGAGATGGCATTACAAAAGGAGAGGGTTCAGAGATTGGTGGCAGGGGAGAAGCTGCAGAGTGGTGGCCCTGCCTTGGAGGTGTGACTGTACTGGGGAGAAATCTCTATGACTCGTGGATGGATGCCAACCTTGAACAACAGCCTGGATTGGAGAAGGCCTTAGGGCTGACCTCCCTTCCTCTCATCTCCGGCAGAGTGCCTGCTATTACTCAAAGTTCCCTTCTATGTGAGCCCTGGGCACTGGGGCTGGCTCTTCGGACTCCCCGAAGTCTCCTAGGGCTCCCTATAAGGCAGACAGCCAAGGTGGAAGCAAGCCAGGCAGAGAGGAATTGCAGTTCCCAGAGCAGCCAGGCTTCTTCAGGAAGGCTCTGGGACCGTCTGCAGTTGAAGGGGCAAGAGTGGAGCCTTGCCCCTGCTTCTTTTCTAGTGACATTATGGAAGTCACCACCTACTCCTATTTGCATCCCCGACCAGGGAGCCTGTAGTGATCTCAGTCCAAAAGCCCCATCTGGGCTTAATGAACCTGGGGCTCGGCCTCACTATGTATGTGTCATGTACAATTTCTCCCTGTATCTCCTTCAAGAGTAGGATTATGGGACTCAGACCACATGGTGGCTGAAGTCTCTCCTGTGCCACGTGTTTGCCGCGTGGCTTAGGATCTGCTGTATTGCTTCTCTGAGCTTGCGCACTCCTGTGAGAAATGAGGCTGGGAACACTAACCTCAGTGGCAGCCACCAGGACCAATGATAGCGTCACAGTTTGCAGGTGGGCATTGTGCAGTCATGTGGCCCCTGGAGAAGGCATGCCATTTCTTCTTCCTCTGCCCTTGCAGCCAGCAGTGCCCTGCTCAATGTCTAGCTCCCACACTGCAGGAGAAAGGTTGAGGACTCTGATTGGCTGCCTCTGCTCATGTTATGGCTGGGCCATGGGACATCAAGGGACACACAGATTGGGAAGAGAGGTGCATGGTGGCTTCAGAACACATCTGCCTCTATCTCATCCAACTAGGGCTTTGGGGCAGACATCCTTCCTTCTGGAAGACAAAGCTGTGTGGACTGAAGTGTTTGCTCCTTGTGGACTCAACTTTGGGAGTAGAGGAGGAGAGCCGACAGCTGGTCATGCAAATACTCCGTAAAGGTCACAGCTGGGCCAGCAAGGTGGCTCAGCAGGTAAAAGTGCTCACCGCATGGGCCTGATAACCTGAGTCCAACCCCCGTTGTCCATGTGTTTAAGTTTCATTTCTGTTTCTGAGATGAAACACTCAGACAACAAGCAATGTAGGGAGGAGGAAGGGCTTATTTTAGCTCCCAATTCCAGGCTGAAGTCCATCAATTCGGGGAGCTCACAGCAGCAGGAGCTGAAGACAGCTAATCACACCACATCCAGCCAAGAGTACAGAGAAATGCATACATGCATGCATGCTTGTTTGCTTGAGCTTACCTGGTTTTCTCCACACTCATATGGCCTGAACCCCCAGCCTAGGGAATAATGCTGCCCACGGTGGACGAGGTCATCCCTTATCAAGTAAAAGAAGAGGGAGAAAACTGATCCCCAAAAGTTGTCCTCTGACCTTCTCAAGCATTCCATAACACACACACTAATAATAACAAAAACAACAACAACAACAATAATAAATTAAATAAAACTTTTTAAAAAGGCTAAAGCCATCACTGAGGACCTTTTTTTTTTTTTACATTGGTATGGATTTTTTTAATTAAATTTTTTTTAATATTAGTTAGTTTGTTAATTTTGTATCCCTGCTGTACCCCGCTCCCTCATTCCCTCCCAATCCCACCCTCCCTCCCTCATCTCCTCCCTGCCCTGAGGACCTCTTCTAATTCTTCCCTCCCTGCCATGCCTGGTCTGGTACTGTGGTCATCCTACATGATTTCTATGTACTCTGCCTATATGGCCCACATGCTTCAGCCCCTGCAGTGTTTGTGGCCAGACCACATTGTGTTTGCCCTGTCACCCGGGGAAGCACCAGGATCCCCAGACCATGTGCTACCACACTATCGCACAACACATGCCAGCTCCAGGAACCATCGTTTGTAGCAAGTTTCTAGCCGACACTGCTGTCCCTGGTCAGGGGACACTCTTTCAGAACCACAAGCCCATCAGAAACAGGCAGCAGGGCTCCAGGAGACTGCAAGATGGGTTGAGGAGGACCCAGATGCCAGGGAACTGAAGAGGCATCCACTGCTGTCCTTCCCCAAGGTGTGCGAGGGTCCTCGCTCTACCTACCCATGGGCTAGGAAGAGAAAGAAGCATCAACGGTGTACAGCTAGTTTCTGCCATACAACCCCAGTTAAGATGACGTTGGCAACTGCAGCCCAACCCCCTCTGTCCCTGGGTGTCCCACCGCTCCCTTCTGGCTGATAGTCTAATCTCCAGGCCTCCGGTAACTAATCCTCCCATAATGGGATCAACATCTTGGTCCCTGCTCTTTATTTACATAACGGGGCCAGAGAAGCCTTCCTCTAGCCAGCTGCAGGGGGGCAGGAGTGAAACCTGGGGTGTGGGGCTCAGTCCAGGCCCTGGAGAGTGTGAGGACGGGTCTTGAACTATGTTGGTTCCAGTTGGCGGCTCACGATAATGATGTGTATGTGCGTATGTGCATGGATGCGCGAGTGTGTGTGTGTGCATTCGTGCATGTGTGTGTATGTATGTGTGTGTGTGTGAAGCACATGCCTGGATGCTTGGTTAATATTCAGGCACAAATATTAATCCCTTTTTATGCAAAGAGAGATGCATTGTAAGCCCCAGGAAATCAAACTTGAAACCCGGCCAGCCTCCTGCCCTGCCGCCCTCACCCCTGCCAAATGGACACGTCTGTTAACGAGGGGGATAAACGGAGAGGCCATCAAAGCAGATTTCCAATCTGTCGATTTTGCTTTGGGGCCTCTCAGAACTCAATTTCTCACTCTCCCCACCCTGCCCCTGCCCACCCGATTTCCATGCCCACTTTGTTCCCCACCCCCACGCTTTTATCTCCCAGAGTGGGACCTATTGACCCAACCGGGCTCACAGGGCGCCTTTCATGGGGCTCTGGGTCTGCTAATGGAGAGGGAGCCGTGGGGTGGGAGGAAGGAGGGGCTGCCCAGCAGCGGACAGGAGCCCAGGAGCTCATCTGGGGCCGATGGGGTGGAGGCTGCAGCTGCCAGAGGCCCCGGTGCATTTGGCCTTGAGGGCTGGGCCCCACGTGCCACGAAAGACCCACCTACCCCTCCAGGACAAGCAGGGTTCTTCCCATTCTGCAGAGCATGGAGACTGACTTGTCCTAAGAGCTCATGACCAGGATCCAGCAGAGAGAAACTTGTGATGTCTGGGTCCGGTAGGAAGGGTTCAAGAAACATTTACACGTAGATCCAGACTGTTGTCCTGTTTGTGCCCGCTGTTTTTGGCTGGGGAACTGAGGCACAGAAGGCCGGGCAACTTCCTTAGGTCACAGCATAGTAGACTGAGCCATCTGGCCCTAAATTACACTACAGACACTGCTGCTGTTAGCCCTAACCATTGTCTCTGCTGACTTTTGAGAGATCAACCGGGGTCTTTCGCTAGAAGTTCAAGGACACTTTCAGTGGGAAGTACAAAGACAAGTTTACATGCGTGGACGCCATGGTAGATGCAGGAGCCCTCCTGGGACCCCGGTGAACAGCGTTAAGTGGGAGCTGACGGAGCCCAAATCATGCCAGGGACTAGGGAAGGACAAGTGGTTCCCTCAAAAGCATCAGGAACAGGAAGTAACATTTATTCGACACCCACTGTATAATACGATGTCAAGGGTCATCGACTGTGGGCTTTCCCACTTTCTAGAGCGAGGTCTGGTTAGGAGCCCAGTAAAACTAGAAGCTGCTCCTCTGTCTGCAGGCCCATCTCCCCACCCCTGCCAGCGCTACTGAGACCTGTAGGTGCCTTAGTTTCTGATCCATTGCTGTTGTAATTTGGGACTGACATTTCAGATAGAGACAACTCCTAAGAAGACAAGGCAGGCAACCCCAGGAGAAGGGCAGAGACAGGGCAGGTTGGCGGGGACGGCCTCTATGTCTGAGTCCTCTGGAACCCCCATTTGCAAACAGGAGAGAATTCAGGTTACGCCTGCTCTGCCCCCTGAGTTCCCTTGAGGAGCTAAGGACATGCACTGGGGACACTTTCTTGTCACTTGACATCTGTTTGGTCATCACTCACTGTACAAGCTTCTTCAAGAGGAAAAACAACTGTGATCAGGCAACTGAGAAACTGCTGTTTTGTTCTTGAAGGGAGACAGCTTCTGTGAGGGGGGGACATGGGGGCCAGGTCAAGGGGGTGGCAGGGGGTTAAATGTGCATGTCATCTGGGTTCTGCTAAGCACAGATGGATGGGAGGGGGGTGGCAGGCAGGGATGGAGGTCCTGGAGGGGAGAGGAGAGACCAATGCTGGGAACCTAGAGATACAAGGAAGCCCAGGGACTCTAGGGGTCACAGCATGGGAAGGAGCATGAAGCACGAGGCCTAGGCAAGTCCATGGCCACTTCTACCAAGAGGTATGGCAGAATCCACTCACTTCCCTAGCCCCATTGTCCCCTCTCACCTGAGTCACGTCTGCCAGCCTAACGTGTCATATAGGCTACGTGCAGAAGCAAGCCCTTCCCCGCTAGTATCCCAGAGTAGATTTACTAGGGAACAGTGAGCATGCAGATGTCATCAAGTTGGTGTCATGAAGATGGGCCATTTTGCATGGTCAGGTCCTAAGAAGAGGAGAAAAGGGAACACTGCCAGAGATGTACAGGGAGGCCACGTGGGGGCCTCAGAGCCTGAGACCAGAGCACTGCAGCTGGCAGCCCAGGGAAGCCCAAGATGGGACCTGGAGGGAGCCAGCAAGGAAGGATTCTGCCCAGAATCTCAGAGGGTGTGAGCCTGGCCCTGCTGACTCAAGTTCAGACTTCTGGCCTTGAGAGCTAGGAGACAATAAAATTCCTGGTGTTTTAAGCCACCCAGCTGGTGGCACTTTGTTACTGCAGCTCTGAGACACTAGTAATATGGTCAGAGCACATTTCATCCTGACCCAGTTTCTCCAGCAAACCCCGAACCTAAAGCTCCCACACTTTGCCATCTACAGAGGGCATGCTGCCATCCAGCCCCAGGCCTGCTCAATCTGAAAACCCAAGAGTCCTCCTTTACCTCGACTCTGTCAGCTCCGCAGACAGGCACTTAGCATGTCCTGTGGTCATTTCTACCAAGGCATATTCCAGAATCCACCCACTTCCCTGGCTCCATTGTTACCTCTTCCTGGGTCATGTTTCCCACCTTTACCCCTTGCCTCCAAACTGCATGTCAATTGTTCCTCAGCAATTAGGTGGGCATTTAAAACTCTTTATTTGTTTGTTTGGGAGCACTGAATCCTAAGCACTAGACCACCAGGGAGTAGCTTGTCTGTTTGTGCTATGTAGCCCAGGTTGGCATCAAACTTGAGATTTCCTGCCCCGGCCTTTCAAGTGGTGGGATCGCAGGCACGCGCCACCACTATGAACAATCCCCTTGGCATTTTTGGTAAAGCAAACAAGCCCAGTTCATTCCTGTGCTCTACGAACCCTCTTAATGTACTGTATGGTCCAGCAATCTCCCAGCTGGGTATGGATCCAGAAGAACTGAAGGCAGGGTCTCTAAGAAATGCTAGCATACCCTTGTTCATAGTGAAAGCGAGCCAGCTGTCCACTGCGGGATGAATGGATAAACAACTGTCACACACGTGAGCGCGCGCGTGCGCGCGCGCACACACACACACACACACACACAATGGCATTTTATTCGACCTTGAAGAGAAAGAAAATGCTGACACCAGCTATGATGTTCCTGAACCTTGAGATCATTAAGCTAAGTGAACTAAGCCAGTCACAGAAGGGCGGGTCTTCTCTCCTTTCACTAATCCACAGTTCCCTTCGTGGTCAAATACACAGAGCCAGAGAACAGAGCTGGGGGGAGGGGGAGAGTGCAGAGAGGGCTAACAAGTGAGAGTTCAATGTAGAAAGCTCCAGTTTGGGGCGGTGACAATGTTTCGGAGACAGACAGAGGTGATGGCTGCATGGACTGGGACACGCCCAACGCCACAGATCCACACGTGTGCAGGTGGGTAACACGGTACGTGTTAGCTCACTTATATTTCATCATAGTAGACAAAAAGCAAAACCATTTTTCTACTTGCCCCACCAGCCCTTAAAAAAAAATGCTGGGGCCTTATTTCCAAGGGCCTCAGCCTGGCAGCCTGTGTGATCTACTACTTCCCACTCTTCCGGGCCACCCTCACAGGTAGCCTCCCCTCTGTTACCTCAGGTTCTATCACCTCCTCGGGTGACCTCCCTGGGTGACTCAGTGCCAACCTTTCTTACCCTATTCCCTACACACTCTCTCATGGCTCTGGCTTCCTTTGTTCCCATCACTACATTGACTCTTCCACGTGCTCTGTACTGGCTGTTCTTACTCTCTATGTCACCATTTCCTGAGGCCTAGAGTAGAGCGTGCCACAGGCAAGGGCCCATCGAGACGAGAATCGGTGAAAAGACGAATCAGTGAACTTCACATAGAGGCAAGGAAGACAGAAGGAAGGAGACAGGGCATCAGAGAGTGCCCAGCAACATGCCAGGCAGCTGAGTTATGGTGCGAGTGGGATCCTGAAGAAGTTTCTAGACTATTTCTTTGGCTTTGGGAATCTGCTTGCTCAGACAGACACCTCCACGAGCAACTGTGAGACACAGTGGTGGGTTGTGGGGTCAGGGTCTCCCTGCCTCCTTTTCTCCAGGCAGCCACAGCACATAGTTGTGGAGTCAAGTGGAGACCACATACTCTACTTGTGTGTATGAAAGCAAGGTTTAGGGAAATGCATCATATGTAATGACTTGAATGTGAAACACTCCCCCATGCTTGATCTCCAGATTGTGGCACTATTTCAGTGGGTTGTGGAACCCTTCAGGGATGCTAGCAGAAGTGGATCATTACAATGGGCTTTTGAAGAACATAGTGTGGCCCCTGGTACCTGGTCCACCATGAAGGGGGAGCCTCTGCCACCACAAACACAGGCGTGACTTCCCTGCCAAAATGGACTGAAGCCCTGTGAAACAATGAGCAAAAATAAGTCGCCTTTCCATTATGCTGTTTCTGTAATACAGCTGTTTGACATAAACCACTTTTGTGTCAAACAGTTAAATACAAGACAGAAAATCAAAGAAAGCAACTTCAGTGTGCCCAGATGGAAGTCAATGCCTGGTAGTAGTATTGAATAATTTTTATTACGTTTTCATTGGAAGAAAAGTTGTGAAAATAGTCAGAGTTCCCATGTTTGGGCTATATAGTTTTCCTCTTTGTGAATGCCTTTCATCACCAGGTACCTTCGCTAGAGCGAACAAGCCAATGCTGGTGCATCCTTATTAATGATAACATACATTCTATTCAGCCTTGTGAGTTTTTCCAAGTACAACTCATCTGCTCTAGGATTACTCCCAGGCCAGCACATGACAACAGACAACCATGAGTGCCCACACCTTGACTCTATTTTTTAGAGTTCCTTGTTTTTAGAGAGCTAATAAAATATTTGGAGGAATATCCCCATTTGGGGGTTTATATTTTTAAAATTTATTTATGTGTATGAGTGTTTTGCCTGCATGTGTGTATGTGCGCCATGAGTGTGCAATTCCTGTGAAAGCCAGAAGGGGGCCTTCTGGAGTTGTGATGGTTGTGAGTCACCACGTAGGTTCTGGGAATCAAACCCAGGTCATCTACAGGAGAAATAAGTGTTCCCAACCATTGAACCATCTCTCCAGGTTTGAATTATTTAGTTTTAATCTTTAAAGACCAACAAGAAGTGACATTTCTCTCTCTCTTTCTCTCTCTCTCTCTCTCTCTCTCTCTCTCTCTCTCACACACACACACACACACACACACACACACACAAAACAAAACAACTAATGACAAAACTTCTTGTCTGACTTCGGTTCCTCCAGCTATAGCAAAAACATCACTTTAAATTCAGGTATATCAAAGGTCACCTATATATCCTCAGCAGAACCCTGAGTGATGTGTGGCATTTACTATAATAACTAACCATGGGACAAGTAAGGAAACTGACTAGAAAGGGCAAATTGGAGGTTACTTGCTACATTAGTTATTTTTCTGTTGCCGTGGCAAAATGCCATGACCAACATGCAACTTAAGAAGAGAGTTTATTTTGGCTTACATTTCCAGAGGGATAAGAGTCCTTCATGGTGAGGCAGAGGTATGCGAGCGGCGAGATCTTGGCAAGAGCAAGAAGCTAAGTTCTTTCATCACCAGCACATAGCAGAAAATAAACTGGACATGAGCCAGGCTGGAGGGGAATTTTAATTCAGAACATGGCTGTTCTGGCAATAGCTCACATCCAAAGACCTTCAAGATCTGTGTGATCTGGCTGGAATACAAACACACTTTTAATCCAGGAGACAGAGGCAAGTAGATCTAAGTTCAAGGCCAGACTGGTATAGAGCAAGTTTCAGGTAAAGAAAAGATTAGGCCCAGGCATGGTGGTGCATGCCTTAATCCCAAACAATGAAGGGAAAGATTGTAGAAGGAAGTACCGGTGTTTGAAAGTCATGACTAGTTGAATGGCAGAAATAGAGTCGAATCGGGGAATGACATGACAGAATAGGATACGCCCAACTCTCAGAAGAAGAGAGAAGAAAAGGAAGCTACTTAAGGGCCAATGCAGAGAAAGAAGAAGCAGGTTTGTTTGTTTGTTTGTTTTTGTTTTAAATGGACAGTGATAGAAAGACAGGTTGCAAAGAGAGAGAGAACTCAGGTGAAGACCGAATGAGCCAGAGAATGAGAAGAAGCCAAGAGATTAGAGCAGATCGCTGGAGTTGGTTGTAGGCCAAGCAGAGCAATTCAGAGGCCAAGAGAGAAGCCAGATTGAACACGTTAGCTGGGAGAGGAGTCTGAGCCAGAGCAGCTGAGTTGAACCAGCCAGCAGAGTTTAGAAGGAACTAGAAAGAGTGATCTTATTAAGTAGTAATCCTCAGAGGCTGAAAACATTCTAGGGCCATGTTAGTTTGTACAGAGGCTAGAAGGTTCCAGGACTGAGCCTAGGTTAGCAGAAGTAGGCACTAAGCCTCCCAGACAACAACTGAAACAGGGGAATAAAAGTTCATTTTACATCAAGCCATAAGTTCTAAAAGCCAGTTCCCACTAACACACTTCCTCCAGCAAGCTGCACCTCCCTTCAAACAGGGGCCATGAACTTCGGACCAGGTATTAAAATGTCTGCCTGCCTAGGAGGGACATTTCTTTCAAGCTGCCATACTCATTTGCTAGTCACGGAATCTGGAACTTAGGTCCCCATTCAAGGTCCTTTCCTGTGCCTCGCTAGGTCTATTCTTTTAATGAGTCTGAATGAGGAGGCATGCTAGATGGTCCAGCATCTCCACCCATGCAGAGACTGGATGGAGGATGCCAAGCTGTGGCTACCACCACAAGCTCAGCCTCCCCAGGCACCCTTACCGTGGGCATCCCTGCCCTTCCTCCCCTCACTCCACCGATGTGGTCTCAGCCTAGCAAACTTCTGAATGGCTTCTGACAGATGCCCTGTGAGCCTCCAGCAGCTGCTGCCCAGCTTCGCTGTGAGGATGCCCCTCCTTACTCAAGCTAGGGCATTGATGAAGGGGAAGGGTTGTTTCCCCAGGGCTTGAAGAGGGTGGGCTGTGGTGTGGGGACTGGGCCGCATGCCAAGTGTTCTGTGTCCTTCTAAAAGATGGAACAGTGCCAGGGCCTGGCTCTCCCTGCTGGCAAGGGGCACTGGTTGGTAATCTCCAGGCTGACACATGAAGGCCAGAGGCCAGGTCTCACAGTCAGTCAATGAGGGGCAAGCTGCTGAGTGCTCCATTCCCGTCCCTCTTGGCCTCCTCCCTCCTATTTCCAAGGGTGATGCTGGGACATTCCCATTGCACAGGTGAGGACACTAAGATGGGCTGGGAGGCAGGGCCACCCATCTGCTCTCCACATCCCAGATGCTCCAAGGGCAGAGCTCCTCCCACCCCTATTTATTGGGAGCTTTTTCACCTTCTTAATTTGTTCTGCTTTTGTCTGGTTTCATATGAAAATGAGTTTGCCCAGCATGCAGCAGCAGAAAGAAGGGGAGGAGCCATATGGAGGACACTGAATGAAAAGCAGCTTGTTTCTGAAGGAGTTGTCCCCTAGGAAGCTGGGAGTATAGATGCTGGTGTGAGGTCCTACCTCATTGGCTGAGGCATTCGAAGCCTGGGGTTCTGGTTTTGGCCTGTTCTTGCCTACAGGCTCTTGGGACAGCCCCCTCCGCTCTGACCTCAGCCTGCTGTTAATGTGACAGCCATACTTCCCTTAGTGTGGTGTTGGGACAAGGATGAAACAGAGCTGCATCTGTTGGGTACGCATTGCAAACTGCACAGTGTCACACGATAGCAAGGCCGTGTTCAGGGATCCTGGGCCCCAGGAAACATCAAAGCTGCTCAGGATCACAGAGGCGGAAATGAGCAGGGCCTAAGTAAGCCGGGCCTATGGGCCTCCATAGCGCACTTGGACTGTGTCATGCAAGGTCTACTTTTAGGCCTTCGGATGCAGGTTCTCAGCCTGGCATGGCTCAGAGAACGAAGCTAGGGCCAGGCTTGCCTGGGAGCAATGGCTACTGTCCAGTTTACCTACAGTGTTGTGAGGAGGAGTGATGAGACAGTACAGGGATTGTCTTGTCTGTCCTTCCCTGATCTCCTCCTTGTCTTAGGAAGCAGCTCAGCAGGAATGAGGGACAACCTGAGGAGGAGGGTCTCCAAGCTGGGCCTGGTGGGGACTGGTGGTGATAGGGCAGGCTATGGGGCCTGAAGAGTCCTCTCCCCAAAGCAAAACTGAGTCCTTACTGTGGAGGGACCCCAGGCTGGCAGGTGCTGTGGGCCAGGGCCTCTGGGTACTTCTTCTTCAGCCTTGGGCCTCAAGGGGCCTAAAGCTTATCTGACTTAGCGTTCCTCATCAGGAACACAATGTATCAAATATAAAATCAAGGAGGATCAGGGTTCAATTCCCAGCACTCACATGGCAGCTCACAACAGTCTGTAAGTCCAGTTCCAGCCTCATACAGACACACGTGCAAGCAAAACACCAATGCACATAAAATAAAAATAAGTAAAACATTAGAAAAGTCACTCTCAGAAGGGAAGGATCAGGTTCCCCAAACCTGCTCTGTGGGACTGTCACTGTTGACAGTTCGCCTGGCATTCTGGGGTTGAAGCCCTGCACAACCTGAGATCCAGGTCAGCACACAGGTGGGCAGATGTGGGGACAATCAGGACACATCCTCCCCTTTTCCAGTGTCCAAAGTCACTGGCTTTTAACTGGGGGGGGGGTGAGGGGACTAGTGCCAGACCTGGCCTCTAGGAATCCAGGACATGGAGGGAGAAGCAGCTGTTCAGTGAGTGTGGCCCAGATGCTGGGAGGAGGTAGAGATGCAAAGAAACCGGAGGCCCTGGGACACTGGGGACACTGGAGTACTCAGGAGCAAGTCACTCAGCAGCACATGGTCTCAGTGGTGAGAGGAGAGGGGCTTGAGAAAGGAGAGAGCTGAGTGTGGAGGGTCTAGGGAACAGGAGGAAGTCTTGTCCGTTCAGGACACCTAGAGACAATGGGCCACGTCAATACGTCACACTCTGAAGGCCAACCATGCTTGCCAAGAGCCTCTGCTTCCACTTGGCCCATAAAATTTCATAGCACTTGTGGCCAGTGGGCCTGGTAGAGAACCTCCAGGTTGTAGCTCCCATCACTGGCTCCAGGAAGCCTTCCCTGATCCCAGCAAGCTAGCTGGCCTGTCATGTGTGTTCTCCCAGGCCTTCTTTAGTGCCTCGCCATTGTCACCATTACTATTCCTGTATCTGTCTCCCCACCAGCTCTGCACTGTGTGAAGGCAGGACTTGCTCAGGTCTTAGATCACAGCCTTTGCCAGAGGCTGCAACCAATCCGACTGTAGCAGGTGTCTTGTTTATTGGCTGGCTAGTTGAATGGTTAGAAGGAGGGAGGAGAGAGAAGAGGATAGATAGGTAGGTAGATAGATAGGAATAATAGATAGGTGATAGACAGGTGACAGATAGACAGACAGGCAGGCAGATATATAGATAGGTATGACAGACAGACAGATAGATGACATAGATGGTAGACGGATGATAGACAGGTGATAGACAGAAATTTACACGTGTGTGTATGATAGACAACAGTTGGATAGATGATAGATGATAGCCAGGCAGACAGACAGACAAATGGAGATAGCAGTCCCATAAGCTTGCCAATCATTCTAGCCAGCATGCTTCATCCCACCTCAGCTGGTTTTTAACCTAACCCTTTCACTTCTCAGGTGAAAACCAGAGCCTCAAGGAGGAGAGATGGCTTCCCCTGAGACTTCCAAGGAGTACAGGCAGCAGGCAGGGGGCAGAGCCAGAGCTGCCACCCCCACACCAGGGCTTGTCAATCACCTGGACTGCAGGGCAGCAGGTCCTTCGTCCTTCATCACGGTGCATCACAGATCCCAGACCCCTGAGACTTCTCCTCTTTCCCTCCTGTCTCCTACAGAGAAAGGTCTCTCAAGTTCATACTCTTCTGTCAGAGCTTCTTGTCTCTTGGGCTTTTGTCTAGCTGTCATGACCCACGATACTCCTGCAGATGAGATTAGGGGGGCTCACCCCCACTGGACTCACTTAATCCTATCCCCCACACCAGCTGCCAGCCTTCACCCTGTCTCCCAGCTTGGTGAGGACAAGAGGTTGGAGACCCTTTTCCATTAGTTAATGTAGGCCCACCAGAACTATTTGAGAACAATGTGGAAATGAGAGAATACTAAAGGTAAGGGATAAGGGAGAAGTGCCTGGGTGGGGCCTGGGAGGAGGGGGCAGAGCAGAGAGAGGACACCAAACTAACCCTGCCCTGCCTGAAGGCAGAAGGGACCAGAAACATGGGAGACCTACCCCCACTCCACTGCCTGATGCCCCAAGCCTGATTGGGAGTATAACACTTAGTAGATAGTGCTGCCATTTCCAGCTGGTTTCCAAATCTGGTTAAAGCCAATTAATGGAAGCCACCCCCCCCCCCCCCCCGTGCAGCCACCAGCTGCTCTGGGGTGGGGTGGAGGAGTGGCCTACTGCAGCCCAAATCGGCCTTAAGGACTCCAGTGTCTAGGTGAGGACTGGTTAGGGGCTCAGCTCACCTGTCCACATCACAGCGAACCTCGGGGAAAGACCTTCCCCCGTCTCTGGATGAAACAGGGTACTTTTCTGCCTTGAACACTGCTCCCCAGATTCCAGGTGGCCCCATTCTTCCCACCCTGAGGTACAACTGTCTCAGAACCACTAGGAGAGCTGGAAGAGGGATGTCTAGCTTGGAGGTGTATACAGAGACAAGACACGTTTCTTCTCTGCCTCAGTGGACTGGGTAGTGCAGACAGTCAGGGTTCAGGGATAGAAGGGATCGAGGTACAGCCTAGGAATAGAGTAGACCCCATCGGAGACTCAGATCCAACCTCCAAAGAGGGAGTCCAGAGTAGAAAAACAGCCCCAGGGAGTTTGTAGTAGGGAGGGGGCTGGGCAGGAGCCTGGCTGGGGCCCAGCTTCCCCTGGACCACCCTCCTTAAGCAGCTGTGGAGAAAAGAATCAATTAATTCATTAGGCTGCCATATCTGCTCCTGGGACACTGTGGGCCTGGCAGCCAGTGGGGGCTTAATGGGCACTTTTGCTCTGATATGGCACCTGGGCCAGCTGCTACTTCATGGCATGGGACATGCTTAAAGCTGTAGGAACCACAGGTCAGGTGGCTCCCTGAGGCAGGCTAGGCAGAGAGAGCAAGGCAACGATGGTTTATCTCAGAAGAGGGAAGGGGCCCCCTCCTGGTCACTGCCGAGTCTGGCTGTATCTCTGTCTCCATCTGACCAGAGGAAGCCTGTTGCCTTTCAAGCCTGCGTAGGGCCGAAGCCTACCCTTCCATGTTGGCAGGGGATTCTGCTTCCTGATTCTGAGTTTCTAGACCTCCGGTGGTCTGTGGGAGGAAGTGTCTGCAACCCAGAAGTTCCTTTTGGTCTGACAGTCAGATTTGTCATGTGGTGGCAAATTTACCTTTCAGAATCTGGATTTAAAAGCTGGTGACTGGCTCAAGGGACCTGGGGAGAGGCAGCTTTGAGAGGTGCAGGGACCATATAGCCTGATAGTGCCAGAGCTGGGATACAAGTTCCCTAGGCCCAGACTGCATTCTCAGGCACCTGCCCGTGCCTTCCTGATGGGACAGTAGGGGGCTTGGCTTTGGATTTGGAGGTATATAGTCCACTTAAGGGTGTCTGGCTGGGTTTTGGTCCTGTATTCTACATAAATATAATTGGCATTGCTAGTGTCTACAGTGTCTACTCACTCAGGGTTTGGGTAGGTGGCAGGCTTTGGGGCTCAGGACATGTGTCCAGAGGAGAATGAGCCTCTGTGTGCAGTGGCCTTGGGCTGCATTGCTTCTGAGTATACAGTGCAGGCATCACTGCAATAGGTAGTGGGGGAAGGTAAAAGACCTGTGGATTCAGCAAGCCCCTTGACCTTTCTCCATGTCCGACGGGGCAGATGGATGCTGTTTACCTCTCTGATCTCCATCTGGCCATTTGGTGCATCACGGCCCCACTTTACAAAATGAGGAAACTGAGGTAGAGAGAACTTCATGTCACAGAGAAAGGAGGGGGTAAGGATGGCATTCCATCCTAGGGCACCTTTCCTTTCCGCTGCCCCCAGAGCTGGGAGAAGTTGCTCTGTAGGAAGGTATGGCCTTGAACTCTGCCCTGCACTTGCACAGTAACTAGAAGAAGAATTACAGCGTAGAGAACCCAGGCCTTCTCCCTTCTTATCTACTGGGATGGTTAGTTTTAACTGTCAACTTAGAATCACCTAGGAAAAGCGTCTTAATGAGGATTTTCTAGGTCAGGCTGATCAGGGGGCATACCTGTGGGAGATTATTTTTATTACATTAGTTGATAGAAGAAGACCCATTCCACGGTGGGCAGTACTATTCCCTAGGCAGGGCATTTCTGTACTGTGTAAGTGTAGAGAGGAGGATGAGCACACACACACACACACACACACACACACACAAACATTCGTGCATTCGTTTCTCTCTGCTCTTTACTGTGGATGTGACAGGACTAACTGCTTCAAGTTTCTGCCGTCTTCCTCAATATGGACGATAGTTTGGAATTTTAAGCCTAATAAGCCCCCTTCCCCCCTAAGTTGCTTTGTCAGGGTATCTCACCAAGCAACAGAAATAAAACAGAACATTCACCAATGTTTAGCCTCTATGTCACTGCAGCCTTTCAACTATACATTTAAGTTGACTGCTGTCCACAGGACAGGACAGGAACCCGGGAGCTAGCTTTCCCCAGGCCCAGCCCAGTCTTCTCTGGCTCCAGCTGCTAGCACAGACACCCTAGAAATGTCATCTTTGCTAGCAGCTGCTGCTGTCAGCTCTCTTTTTCTCAGCCACTCTGACTTTCAATGACGACCCTGGCTGCCTCCTAAGAAGACACGTCAAGGACTCCTGTCACTATGACGCCACTGGTCTTCTCATTGTTTGCCCAGACACTAGCAACCACCTCCTGGCCCTGTTGCTGGCTGATAAAGGAATGATTTTCCTGCTAAAGGAGAGGAGTAGCAAGCAGCAGCCTCCCTTTCATGAAGCAGTTCTGGGGCAGGAAGAGAAGCATTGCTGAGGAGCATAGAGAGAAGGGGGAACCAGAAGAGAAGGGTGCTCCCTTTTCCCAAGAAGCCCTCCTTGACTGCTACAGAGGAGGCTGGCTGGGGCTATTCATCCCGGAGAAAGCTTTCTATAGCCTCCTCTCTGCACTAGATTCTGTAGGTTCTCTCCATCTTGGACATTTTGTTTGTTTGTTTGTTTGTTTGTTGTTTTTTGTTGTTGTTGTTAGGTAATTTGATGCCTCATCCATCTACCTCCAAGATCATTCTCAGAGTCCCTGGCATGGTCCAAGCATTGCAAACCTAGATTCAGCCTCTGCCTCCCGGACACAAGCCAGCACAATATGATGTGTGTAGGTAGGGGCTGGAGGGCAGGAGGGCTCATTAATACTGGCTGCAGGAGTCATGGATGGCTTTTTAGAGGAACATGTGTCTTAGTCACAGCCTGAAGTACATGCAGGAATCACCAACCAGAGGTAGCATGTGCCTTATTGGGAGAGAAACATAGGTCTGTGGAGGGGACACCATGCATGCCAGGGTGAGCAGAGATTCTGGAAAAGTAGTGAGAGGGTGCTTCAAGGGGTAATCAAGGAGGTAGGGAGGCACTGAAGGGGAACTGATTTTTATATCCAAAGATCATGCTGGCCACAGCTTGGGAACTAAAGGGAGAGGCCAAGTAGGGACCATGATCTTGGGACCAAAATGTAGACTGCGACAGTGAATGTTGTTAGGGGGATGGGGGGGGCAGATGAATTCTAGATCTTGCTTGTCACCTGCCTGTAACTCTGTGTCAAGCCTCTATGTCACTGAGCCCTGCAGTTCTGAGGATCCCAGGGCAGTTGGCTGCTGCCTACAGCACCCAGACCCACTTCATTTGGTTCCCCTCCTCTATGGCTGCCATGAGCTTCCTTGGTCTAGATCCTCCTCATTTCCTGATCAGAGTGAGCTAACTGGCCTTGGCAGTATGCTTGTCAGAGTTTTCAACAAAGTATGTGTAGGGTAAAAGGCAGGGAGGTGGCAGGTGGGTGGGGCCGTGGCTTCTTAGCCTCTTTTCTCCAGGGTCAAGGGTGCTGGTATTTATTCTGTTGGCTGCTTCCTGCCCAGGAAACCCATACCCTTCGGCCTATAGGGAAAATCACTTTATCCCTGTGAACTAAGGAGCTGTGTCAGGACAGATGGGTTGGCATCTGACAATAGTCAGAAAGACAGTGTGGAGACCAGCTGCACACAGAGTCTTTACCTGGGTGGTGGACCATCCAGCAAGGAAGCTAGAGGGATGAGTGAGGCTGTGAGATTACCTCTCACATCCTCAGCTGGGTGCCTGCTGGGCTAACCATCTCTCTTACTGAGCTATTAACAGGGGTAGATGTCTGATCAGAGTCCAGCAGGGAAAAGAGAAGCTAACTATTATATCAAGACTGATGTTTGCTCCAAGAAACCAGCTATGGGTGATGGGAGGGTTGATAAGCCACATAGGGACAACACTGTAACCCAGAGGTTGGCAAATTCAGGAAGTTTCCATCTCCCCAAGGTGCTGGAGTCAGAAAGAAAGGAGGTTCTTAAAATCAGGGTGAGTCACCTGGCCACTGAGAGATGATGTCATGATCTAGACATAGCCACCTACAGGAGTTCCCAGTATAAACATTAGAGGTAGGAGGATAATCCAGCTTCTTCCTTCCTCCATATCCCATATCCTGCCTGAGCCTCCATTAGCTAAAATCAGCCTGAAGCCAGCTAACTTCAGAGCCCAGGGAAACTGAACAGAGCTTCTTGCAATTCAGGCTGACTATAGCAAAGCTGAGGAAAAAAAAAAAAAAAAAAAAAAAAAAAAAAAAAAAAAAAGGATCCGTGAAGCAATAGCTCAGGTGGGCACAGTGGAGCAGGATGGCTTACCGCTGGGGCTCTGGCTCACCCTGCCTTCCTTACCGCCTGGTGCCCAGGCCTCATCCGACATTGCTGGACAATGGCATCTGGCTCCTAATCAGCTCCTGGTGTCTTAGAGATAAATGTCAGGATGCTCCCAGCACAGCTCCATCCATCAAGCTCCCAGTGGCACGTTGCACAGCCAGAGACCTTGCCCACCAGGAGCTTAATCTCCCAGACAAAGGACAGAGCCAGAAACATATAACACATCAAGGACAATCATGGCGGGGCTAAGTCAGCTTAGGAGTCTTGAGGCTCCTGCCAGAGCGGGAGCAGGAGCCCTGATGCTTTGGGGTCTTACTATTTGCGGGTTTGCGTAGGGAGTGGGGTAAGGAAGCTGGAAAGGAAGCCTAGAACTTTTCTAGGGTATTCTCCAGCCCAGTCTCCTCTTTGGTCCATTTATACCAAGCAGGCTGCAATGCAGACCTTCTTCGCCTCCTTTCTGGCTAGGCTGACAGTTAAGGATAAAGTTGTGGGAAGGGCAGGGGCACGCCAGCTTCTCCAAAGGATTACAAACACCAAGGTGACATACCCTTATGCAATGGCCCCACCCCTAAGGAAGGAGGAGCCTTAGCAGGTTGGTCCCACCCACTTCACCTTGCAGCTGCTTTCCAAACCTAGGTTTCAAGAGGCTGTGAGAGCCAGGCATCCTGGACACCTTACTCCAGGCTTTCCCCTCAGCAGGCAGATTCCGGCAAGCTGAGGAGAGTCAGAGAGAAGGGTGGAGGGGGCGGGAGCTGCATTTAGAGAGCTCTGATTGGATGCCAGGCTGATGGATGGGTGAAGAGACCAACCAAAACTGTTGGACATCTGGAATGACAGGCAAGCTCCAGTCTGAAGCAGATGTCGCTGGAGTCCCCCTGCTAGCCTTCCCCTCCCCCGGCCAGCTTTACCCCCCTTCTGGGGGCACAGTTCTAAATCTCTTTGACATAAAATATCGTTGGAGATCCACAGCACAGAGAGATTAAAAAACAATAAAGAGAAAGCAAAACTCTTGACTATAATTACCAGCCTCTAGCCGGCAGCAGCAAAAACGCACTAAAATTTTAATAGGAACCACTGCATTTAATTTAACGACACATTTTTTCAATTACCAGAATAATTGTTTTATTCATAAAATGAGTTTCAATAAAGAGGGTAATTTTCCTTTGTTTTTATTATTCATTTGTGCAACATATTTGGGCTAGAATTCCCTCATGTTAAGGCAGCTTGGTGAGGACTGATGACATCTGTGTCATAAGCAGTGTGGCAGGGGTGAGGTGATGGAGGTGGACATCTTCAAGCTTGAGGGGAATGGGTGAATGGTGGAGGTTCCGAAAGTCTAGAAGGGCTTGGCTAGAGGGTATGTCTGCACTTGGCCTCTGAGAGTCTTGGAGTGAACCCAGACTCAGCTGGCCACTCACTTGGCTCCCTTTGCTGTGTTCATAGGCACAGGGTAGGAGCTTAGCAATACAGGGTCACCCAGGGTGCAACAAGGAGCCCCCCGACCTCTCAGACAGGCATCCTATTGATCTAAGCCAAAACCAGAGATAAGGGTCGTTTGGGGGAGGGAAGAAAGCTTGGCAGAGGCACCAGGCAATGGAGCCAGCCTGTAGCTAGAGGAATAAGAGCCCATGGCACAAAGGGTTCCTGGTCCCCAGTCTTTCAGCCTCTCTGTGTTAAGTCAGATTATTACCAGGAGCCACATGCTGTGAGCGTCCCTTGTCTGCCACCTGGCCTCACTTCCTAGCACCCTCTCCTTTCCTGTGCTGGACATCCAAACTGGAACTTCACCAGCTAAGTAAGCACTCTGCCATTGGGCCACACCTTATGTCAGTGGCGAGAAGAAACTGACACAGCTTATGTGGCCTGTGCCAGATCCCAATGGTGGGATGTGTTTGGGGGAGGAGGATTTGAAGTTGGCCCAGCTGACTGCAGAGCCTGCAGCTGATGTCAGCATGGTGCCAGCCGCTGTGGCATGGTCTGGCAGAGCTTCTTTGGAACTGACCCCCTGGCATGTCTTCTCTGGTTTCAATCTCTCTGCACTCTATTTCTTTGCCTGGCAAGCCCCTCAGCTTGGAGTGTTTTATCCCAGCCTTCCGGCTGGCACTCAGAGATTGAGACAGTCACTGGCAGAAGGGCTGTCAAGGAGTGGCACTGTCTGGGCCCTGAGTTTGTGGTACACTGGGTCCCTGTGTCACAGCTTCACAATGCTTCTCTGAATGTATGGAAGGAAAGCTGATTTGGGGGATGGGAGTGAAGAGAGCTCATGGCCCTCTCCTCTAGGCATGGAAGGGGTGCTGAACGTGAGACACCCAATCTTGAGGCCTGGAGTACACGCTTTCTAGATCTCATCAGATCCAAGAGCTGGAGGAGTGGAACAGGCCACAGCAGCAAGTGTCCAGCGCCCATGGCACCTCCCATAGGGAGACTGATACTGTCCCAGCATTTCCAGTGTCAAGGCTTTAGCCCTGCATATCATCAACTTAATTCCAGGGCTCCCATGGTGACCTAAGAACTCTTATTACTTCTTCAATTTAGAAGCAAAGTTGGAGTTTATTAAGAAGAGTTTAGGGGCTGGGCAGCTGGCTCAGTGATTAAGAGCACCTGATCTTGTAGAGGACCTGAGATTGGTTCACAGCACCTATGCCAGGCAGCTCACAACTATCTCTAACTTCACCCTGAGGGGAATCCAACAGCTCTGGCCTCCACAGCACCAGCACTCGTGTGCATGTGCCCCCACACACATACACGATTTTAAAGACTGGCTGTATAACTGAGGATGACTCTGAACTTGGGGCACAGATCACCCCTTTCCTAGGGGTGTAGGCAGAGGTGTATGTCTAGCTCCATCTGCTCTTTCCAGGGCCTCCCCAGTGACCTTAGGCTCCTGGGGACATCGGTAGGAACTTCCTCACCCCTGGGAGTCAGCATTTTATGCAATTCCATATGCCATGCATGTGGAGCAGCTATTTGACTCTTGACATAAAGACCCCAAGGAGAGAAGCCTCAGAGGAAACTGACCCCCCAAACCCGGCAATATCTCATCCTTCCTCATCCTTAGGTGGCTAATCTCCAGAACTGTGGGAAGCCCCACCCCCTCGGTCTGGGGTTTGTAATGGGTGGGTTCACCATATGAATACACATGATGTCTCTTCCCCTTCCGGAGATGCATTCTCCTCCCTCTCTCCAAGCATGATTTCTGAGCTTCAAGCCCAGGCTCTGAGTCCGCCTCTCCAGGAAGCCCCTTTTGATTGAATCCACCCATTTGCCTTTGAGATCTGGGAGCTCTCCTTTGTCATAATTGCTACGCATTGAGTCACTGTCCTATGCAGACTGTTCTGTAATGCAGCAGTATAGACCATGAATTGAGTGTGGGTTTTGATCCAGGATTGAAAATAAATTCCCTACTCTAGGGAGGTGTCTATTCTGTTTTTGGGAGCCCCGCTTGGTGTCCTGAGGCAGGGGTTTAGCCTGGGAACTAAATCCTATCTCTGGGAGGAAGCCAATCCCATCCCATCCCATCTATCCCATCCCATCCCATCCCATCCCATCCCATCCCATCCCATCCCATCCCATCCCATCCCATCCCATCCCATCCCATCCTATCCCATCCCATCCCATCCCATCCCTAGTTTTTCTGCGAGTTTATGCCATTGACCTTTGTGCCTAGTCCTGATCTGGGTGCTGCAGGCATATGGTTCTGTCTCCAAGGAGGCTGGAGTGGAACCTTGAGCATTATGGATACTGGGGGGAAATGGAACACTGGAGGTGATGAACCAGCAGGGTCCTTGTGGAGAACTTGGTCTTGATCTAATCTTGAAGGGTATCAGTCTCTGGCCTTGCTAAAGCCAAGCAGATTCAGATGGGAGAATTCAGACGGGAGATTCAGATGGGCCACGTAGATGGGAGGTGGGTGGGCCAGCCTGGTTTAGACACTCAAGAAGAATAGGCTGTGGACATACCATAGCTCATCCTTAACCCCTTCCTATGCCAGGGATGTTAAGTGAGATCCGTGAGAGAAAGGGGCTTGTGTGCCCAAGGTCTCAGCCAGGCATCTGCCCTGGGCCTCAGAGGCAATTCTCCCAGCTGTTGGTCAAGCATGACTGGGTAGCCTCTTTGCTTCAGAGTCTCAGAGCTCAATTGGGGAAGATGAGGAAGGGCCTAGGTAGGGAGATAACTGTGGACCTGTGGGGTTCCAAGATCATATAGGCAGATGTCGATGAATTCACAAGTCTGTTTCCCAAAGCTGCCTGAGCCACTTAATATTCTGCAGACAGGATGCCTTCCCTTTTATAAAATGCAAACACTGACTTGAAACGACGCAGAGTCTAAACACCTGGGGAGGGTTCAGGCCTCGGAGCTTCACACCAAAGGAAAAGGGCCTCAAGATTGAGACTGAGGGATAAGGATGAGGGATTGGTCTTCCTGCTGTTCAGAGGCAGTGGACAGTTCCTGTAGAGAAGGGAGTGTGTGGATACGCAGAGGGGCCCAATGGGTTCCTGGACTACAGGAATGTGGCCGGGGCTTTAGGAGACATAGGGGCACTGTACGGGGGATCTGGGCTTGGTAGACAATTGGCAAGGCAATGCTACCCTGCAGGAGTCACGGCTGGGAAATGACTTGGGGGTGGGCATTGCTCTCCCAACAAGGAGGATGGAAGCACAGGTGCCCGGAGGTGATCGCCAAGGAACACAGCAGAGTGTTCCCAAATAGATCTGAAGAGCTAAAAAGTCCCAGCCTCAGCCACGAGCAATGTTGTAGGCTGGGGAGCCTGGCCTGAGTTTGAAATGTAGGACCGAATAAAGAAACCAGCTCATTTAGCTGTGTGGGGGAGTGGCAGAGTCCTGGGGCAGGGTGGGGGTGGAAGCCTGTTCTGAAGAGCCAGGTTTGGCCCCTTTGTACAGTGGGGTAATGATTGTCTTGGAAACTCCTTCCTAGGGCCTTGTCAGCATTATAAGAGTTAACACACACACACACACACACAAGCCCCACAGCTTTAGAGCATGTGTGTCTGGGTAGAGGCTGAGCCTAAAGGGTAAACCCACCCTCAGTGAAGTTCTTCCTCACAAGCCTGGGGAGTCCCCAGCAGCAGCTAGTGGGTGCAGACCCCGGGGGCAGCCAGCTTTGAATCTGAACTCTCCAGAGTGTGCTAGCTGTGTGACATAGGCAAGACACTTCACTTTTCTGAGCTTTCATGGGAAGAGCCATATGTTCCACAGAACAGGCATGTAATCAAGAAGGTGAAGCTCATGGGATAACAAGCGTGTGCTCCACGCAACTCACCAAGCTCAAGGTCAGGGCCTTATGGCGGCTGTGGCACCTTGAAAGAATGCCTCTTTCTTCCCCCCTTCTTTCCCTTCTCTCTCGTTTTCTTCATTTCCTCCTTTCTGGCTGAAGTTGCTCTTCCTATGGAGCTCAGAAATCCTGGGGGGTCCTGAGGGCTTGCCTCCTCTGGCCATGAGCATTTCTCCTTGTCACCGGAAGAATGTTGTGGACTCCAGGAGTCCAGACTTTCTGTCCTCGGTGGGATATGTCCTGGCCTTTTCTATGGAGGCATCACACAGACACAGCAACCTGGGGAAACCAGAGCAGGAATGGCAGTGGACATCTCCCTGCTCCTGTCATCTTCCCACCTTCTTCCTGCTGCTCTATTCCTCTGCATCACCAGGCACAGGGCTGCAGACCTCAGCCTCAGGGGCCCCTCAGCAGCATCTGACTCCAAGAACGCAAGTGAAGAGCGGGGGAAGGGGTGTAGGTTGGCTGTAAACAGGGAAGCTCCATATTCTGTTGGGGGATTGGCAGGGAGCAAAGACCTTCAGCCCAGAGTATTGCTGCAAATGCCAAGGCCGGGAAGGGGCAGGGGCAGGGATCTAGTAGTTAGTGAATGTGATCATTTCTATGTGAGGTTCTGCCATATTTCCTTTAGAACCTTCAAGAACCACTATGAATGACAGTGACCCTGTTCAGGCAGAGACAGAAAGGGACCTTTTCTAAAATTAACTTCAGTTGGAAGAAAGGGAAGGATGGAGTGGGGAGGGCGGGAGGGAGTGGAGCCAGAGGCTCAGTCTACAAGACTCAGAGTCCAGGTATGAAGCCTTGGCCCTCCCAGTGGACCCCTGTGGTGAGCTGTGGGCAGTGCCCCCCACTCACCCCAGCATCCCCTGACAAAATGCCTATTTTGGGCTTTGCCTCTGTCTGGGTCTCCATTCAGAAAATGAAAAATCAAAAACAAACAAACAAAAAGGGCAGGCAAACATTTGAGAGAGGCTGTGAGCGGCTCATCTGCCTCTACTTGATGGGACAGAACAGGAACAGGAGGCTGCTCTATTTCCCTCCAATCCCCCTTCCATGAGTTGCAGGTCCTTCCAAGAAGGGAAAGTTGAGGTAAAATTAATTGGGCCTCTTTGCCTCATGCTGGGAGATTGGTCGACCTCCCTGAACCCTGGGTTTGAACCCTGGTAAGACAGCGACCTTCTCACACAGCTCGAGGAGGGAATGTGAATGAGAGGAGTTATCCAAGTGAGGAGCCAACAGGGAAGATGCTATAATGGCACAGACGTGGCAGGATAGAGCATACGATGATGGGGTCCCGTGTTACACAACAGCACGACGACAAGCACCCCATCCTCCCCATGGCATCTTAGGAACAAGATCGGAGAGCGGCTTGGCGGACACAGCATCAAGCTGAGCACGTAGGAAGGTGATGGGGGTGCAGGCTCCTCTCCCACCTTTCATTTTTGTGTGTGAACGTGTGTGAAAGTGCACACCTGCATATGGATGCGGTCAACCCTGCCACTGGTCCTTACTGCCCGTGTATTATGAGACAGTCTCTTACTTTTATCAGAGAGTCCCAGGGATCCTGTCTCTACCTCGCCAGCACTGCAATCACAAGTCTACATCACTAATGCAGGCTTTCTATGTGGGTGCTGGGGATCATGCCCAGATCTTCATGCTTGTGTGGTAAGAACTTCTCCAGCTGAGCCATCTCCTCAGCCATTCCTGCTTTTACCGCCATATATGACACCAAAGAGTGACTGTTCTCAGTGTTCCAAGGGCTAGTTGGGCAGCTTGAGCAGGAAGGGGCAGGAAAGGCCATTTTCTCTCTCTTCCATCTTTCTACCTCCTTGTCTGATCAGGGACAAGTGGCCTGCTGCTGCTTGTCCTCCAGGTGGTCAGAGGCCTTCACTCATCTTTCATTGCTTGACTGAGTGTGTGTGTGTGTGTGTGTGTGTGTGTGTGTGTGTGGTCATTCCAGAGTGCCCCAGAGGGCTGAGGGATCCTTTCAGGCTGTCATGCAACAGGAGGTATATCTAGGCACCCAAGACATTTGCCGTGGGCCCTGCCTTGACCCACAGTGCCATGTGGAGCCAGGAGCATGAAGAACGAGGTTCAAGTCAGCTTTGGTGATGCTGCTTAGACTCCTAGTGCTTTGGTGGCCACTGCTAAACCCACCACCTCAAACTACCAGGGTGAAGTACAGGCAGGGTTATTAAAAGCATCCAAGAACTACATGTGTTCCAAGCCAGAGCAGAGGTGGATGGCCATGGCTGGGCCAAGCATCCTTCAGCGGCTGGAAGCTGGAATGTCCCAGAGCTGTCAGGGGTCTGTTCATGACAGACTGGGCACATAGAACAGAACCTCATCATCCAGAAACCTGTGTGCTGCTGGAGGGAAACAGGGGTACCACAGCCCTGCCTCCAGCCTTATTGGGAAGGTCAGTGGGCACACATGTGGGGCTCCTAGCCCACCCCCACTGTGATTCAAAGACCACATAGGCTTCCCCCAGCCGTAGGCAGCAAGGACTCAGAGCCTGAATGGAAGTCAGAATGAGGGGTGTAGGGGTTGTAACCTTGTCTTCCCACGTTGGCTGGGCACAGCCAAACTCTGGCTGCCCACTCCCATCATTGCCCACAGGTTCAGGAAGGAGAGAGACCTGCTTGCTCCCACATCCTCTGTTCATGTTTTTGGGGGTTCTGGCAAACTTCTTCACTCATCTCCATGACTTGGCATCCCCAACTGTGGCTGAGAAGGGGTCAAAGGAGGAGCCAGGAGAGTTATTTTGGATCTGGGGAGAGAGCTGCGGTGGATAGCTGTGGGCAGGGCAGGGAGACAATGACAGGGTCAGTGGGGCTGGGCAGCCTCCTGATGGCCTTCTCCCCCAACCTGCCCCACCCTGTGGTCAGCTCTCATACAGAGGATGGTGAAGCTGAATGGCCGTGGGAGGTGAGGGAGACAGACCGAAAGGAGGCTGGGTACGGAGAGCACATGTCAGCACAGGGCCCATGGGAGATCTCCAAAGGGTAGCACAGCTGTGGAGATGCACTGAAGAAACAGTTCTCTGGGCAGCTACAGAGGATTTGGCTTTCTCGTTCAAGCAAGCTCAAGTTGAAGGGGAGCCTGCACCATGGACCCTTGACACAGAGGTTCCTTGGGAACCCTTGGTGTCAGTGTGTCATAGCTCACATTCTCTCTGCATGTGATTCAGGGCTGGACCTCCAATAGCCATGAACTGAGATTAGAAACAAGCAAGCAAACAAACAAACCCTAGAGGTCCCTGGCTCTTGTCAGTATGGAGACCCCAAGCTACTTCCCCTGGGTGGAGTCTGCACACTTGAGGACAGTGGTGGTTTGAATAGGTTTGTTCCTGGAGACTCTTGTGTTTGGAGGCCTGGCCACAAGGAGTGGCACTATTAGAAGGTGTAGCCTCATTTGGAGTAGGTGTGGCCTTGCTGGAGGAAATGTGTCCCTGCGGAGACAGGCACTGAAGTCATATATGCTCAAGCTACACCCAGTGTGACACACACTCTCTTTTTACTGCCTGTGCCCTCAGCTCCTTCTCCAGTACCATGCCTGCCTGCACGCTGCCATGATTCCCGCCATGATGATAACAGACTACACCTCTGAAACTGTTAGTCAGCCCCAATTAAATGTTTTCTTTCTTAAGTGTTGGGGTGGTCGTGGTGTCTTCTCACAGCAATGAGACTTTAACTGAGACAGGCAGAAAACTTAGGAGCTTGGGATGTGATGGAGAGAGCTAGACATACAAAATGAGCATTTGACAGAAATGAGCCCTTAATGTGGCACTTCCAAATTAACATGAGAAGTCACAGGAAGAACATCACATCAAAGTGTTAGACGGAGCTGCACTCTGATGGGGCTGGGGGATCCAGAAAGCAGAGGACTGAGTCCTATTTACATCGAATGCTTTGATATTTGGCTCATCTGGGAATGCTTGCATTCATTTGGAGTTTCGAATATTACATTAAAATATTACTCGACTTGACTGCTGAGTTTTGGGGGTACCTTCTTAAATTCTGTGCTTGTTCCTGGTCTGTGTTATTTTTAGATCTAATTAACTCTCCCCTTCCCCAGGCCAAATAAGAAGAAAAAAAAAAAAGATAGAGGCCAGAAGGCACATGCAGTCCAAGGGCACATGAGGACAAAGATAGCTCAAAGGACAAAGAGACATGAGATAGGCATGGTGGCACATGCCTGTGGCCCCATCTAAGGCAGGAGGATCCAAGATCTAGACCAATCTGGGCTACATAGTGAGAACCTGTCTTAAAAAAAAAAGTACCACTGTACCATAGGGAGAGGGATGGTTTAGGTGTAGTGTGGGCTGGGAGGCTGTCCTGAGCATCTCTACATATTACCAGGTGAGGGCTGGGGACAGGGAAGATAACGTTAGACTTTGGGTTGGGATTGTCAGAAGGAAGTAGGAGAGAGAAGCTAAGGTTGTGAGAGGGAATAAGAGTAAAGGACCAGCAGCCAGCAGGACATACTGTGGAGTATACCACAGCCCTGTAAATGCTGGGTCCCTCTTTTCTGTGTGTCTCTTTAGCTTATTCTAAAAGCAGCCCTGCAAGGTGATCTCTTTCCTGTTCCTGTTTTAGATGAGGGAAGGGAGGTAGCCGAGGCTGCAGAACTCAAAAGGAGGCTAGAGTTTCAGCTCAAACTTCCAGGTAGTTAACTGTTTCAAGAAGGAGAGAGGGAGGAAGGCGGGTGGAGATGTGGCTCTGCTCACTGTGGCTTTGCTGCCATCCCCAACCATGGACATCTACCAACTGCTGGAAGGAGGCCTGGGTGGGCGCTGTCTTCCAGAATGAAGGCCCAAACCAGTCATGGGCAACTTCCAGCCAACAAGACATTATCTACTCCCTGTCCCTTGCAAGGAATAGGAAGAGCTGATCTTACAAATTACATTAAGCCTCAAACATCTTAGTGAAATTAATAACACTTGTAAAATTACTTGTACCTGGGCATGGTGGCACGTGCTTTTAATCTTAGCACTCTAGAAGCAGAGGCAGGAGGATCTCCATGTGTTTGAGGCCAGCCTGGTCTACATATAGAGTTCTAGGAGGACAGATAGCAGAGACAATGTCTTGAAATACCAGAAGAAGAAAAAAAAGCTTTATGTCTCTCTGTAACTGTGTAACTTCTCTCTAACATACCTCTTGGTTTAAGTTCTGTAAACAACTCTGCAGTGAAACAGAGCTCTAGAAAGTTCCATTCCAGGTAGCCATTTTGGGGGTTAGGTGGTAGGGAGGAAGGCAAGTAATAAAACCTCATTTCAAACACTCTACCGAGTTTCTTTTCCTCTCAGTAAATAAAGAAAAAAATTTTTTTTTGAGACAGGGTCTCGTGTAGCCCAGGCTGGGCTCTTCCCAAATGGCTCCAGTTTGTGTCACGTGGACATAGCCAGTGCAATGTGTCACTCACACTGACCAGGATACAGTCCAACATTCCTGGGCACGTGAAGAAACAGGAAAGAGCAACATACAAGAGAAATGTCTGGCTCCAGGATAAGGCCGTCTCCACCCTACTCCCAACACCTAATCCAGAAATCATGTGACCCACAGATTAGGAGTTTTGGAACCTTCCCCAAATTCCAGCAAAGATAAGATGCTCAATAAGCAGTCTTAGAATAATTTAATAGGAGTTTCACTTTGCTGTTCTTCACTAAATTGAGAGTGAGAAAAAAGAAAAAAAAAAAAAAACAAAAGCAAAATAAGAAAGGAACATCCAATAAGCAAACTTCCTATGGTTGTGGTTAAACAATGGTGGTGGTGGTTAAGTGTAGGTGGCAAGATAATGGTACTGCTGGTATTGGTGGTGGCGGCAATGGTAATATGGTGGTCATGGTGATACTGGTCCTGATGTTGGTAGATATGTTGTTTGTAATGATGATGGTGGTGATGGTTGTGGTGGTGGTGATGGTAATGATGGTGGTGATGGTGGCACTGTTATTGTGACAGTTGTAATAATGTTGGTGGCAATAATGGTTGTGATGATGGTGGTGGTGGTGGTGGTGATGACTGTGATAGTTGTGATGGTGGTGGTGGTGATGGTTGTAGTGATTTCGGTGGTGGTGATGGTGATTGTGATGTTTATGATGATTGGGATACTGATTGCGATGGTGGCATTAGTGATGGTTGGGCTGGTGGTAATGGGACTGACGGCAGTGATAATGGTTGTGATGATGATATTGACTGTGATGGTGGTGATGGTGGTGATTACTTTGGTGGTGCTTGTGGCTGTGTGATGATGATGCAATGGCAGTTATCCTCCCCTGAGCACTTGGAACATATCAAGCACATAACATACATCACTCATGGCATTCTCACAGCTACCCACAGAGTGTTATTTTAGCTTCATTCTAGAGATGCGAAGAATGGAGCTCAGAAAAGGAATGTCTCTGACTATGTCAGAGCTGAGCTTAAAGTCAGACCTTGTTTTAAATAGCAGAGCCCTTTGGAGCCACCTCATTTGCTTTGTCAGGCTCCAATATTCCTCCCAGCCCTTCTCCCCCTTTCTTTATGGTTTCATAAGTAAGGGTTTCTCTGTGTAGTCTTGGCTTTCTGGACTTGCTCTGTAGATCAGGCTGGCCTCGAACTCAAAGAAATTCATCTCCATCTGCCTCCCCAAGTGCTGGGATTACAAGTGTGCACCACCATGCCAGAATTTCTTTCAGCCCTTAATGAAATGACTCTAACTTAGCCCAAAGTGGTCTCTCTACCAGATTGGACCTAGGTCTCCAGGCATGCAGCTCACTCCACATGCTCTGTTCCCTTTGGGGGTCTTATTCCTTGAAGAGGACTCTCTTCTGGTACTCAGTTCATGGCCAGAGGTCAAGGATGACAACTGTAAGCTATTGCGTGATCCCAGAGGTCTCCTGTGCTCAGGTTGCTGAGGCCCACCAGCCCCATCCCAGTGGACACCTGTGTTTAGGGAGCTGAGGTCCACCAGCCTCTTCCTGAGTTCATTGATCTGGGTCCTGGGGGAGTGCATGGGAGCCAGTCCAGGCAGCCCCTCAGGGCTCTGGCAGCCTGTGTCTAATGACCACAGAAAGCCATTACAGCTCACTTAGCCGTAAACAGCTCTCCGCAGCAGTCATTAGGGCTCCCGAGGAGCCCCAAGCTCTCTCCTCTGTGTGAGGGGGTGTGTGCCCAGCCTGGCGTTGTCTTCTTACTGGAAACACAGCCTCCCATGCCCACCCAGCCAGTCTTCCAGGAAAGGTAAGTGTGGCTAGGGCCTGGCCAATGCTTGTCCTCGTGTGCCCTCTCTGTCCCATGAGGTTTTATGGGTGCCTCTTTTCTCCTCAGGATGCTCACAGCCTGTAGGACTGTCAGTGCTGTGGCTCAGAGCACTCCCTGCCACTTTGATAACCTTACTCCCAAGGAAGGCTGACATCCACCCAAAAGGGAGGATAGTAGGCTGCTGGGACCCCCTAGAAAGAAAAGGCTGTGTCTGAGTGGTGGGGTCCCTGCATAGACTTCCCTTCTTTCCCTGGTGGTGATATCTCAACTAACGTTGGGGATGATGGTTATTGCTAGGGCCTAAACCTCAGGCAGGCAATCAGTCTAGCTGTCTCCCATGCACTTACAGCTTTCTGAAGGGTTTTGCTTCAGCCCCATCAAAATCCTACCCAAGTCGCCAGCAGATAAGTCAGAGCTGAGTGCACTTGCTTATTCAACAAGGGGTGGGTGCTGTGCAAGGCTGTCCTACCCTGTCACAGCTCCCACCTGCCAGGAGCCACAGCATCTCTGAGGAAGAAATGGAGATATGTAGAGGAGACATGCATGACACTGACCCTTGCCACCCGGAGCACCCGACTTACTCTCAGCTGCCGGTGCCATCACTTTACGGGTCTTGACGGTCCCAGTCTCTGCCTCCTTGCCATTCTGATCACCCCATTCTTTTCCCCCTCAGCAAAATGACATTTTCAAGTTGTAGTTTTGTAGCTAGTTGCTTATTGCCCAGATTTTTTTCCTCGGTATTATCAGAATCCTACACAGATGCGCACTGTCCTAGTTTGCTTTCTAATACTGTGATAAACGTCATGGCCTAAGCAACTTGGGGCAGGGGGAGGGTTTATTTATCTTCCCAAACACCATCCATCACCAAGGGAAGTCAAGGCAGGGACTCAAGCAGGGAAGGAGCCTGGGGGCACAAACTGAGGTAGAGACCACGGAGAAACACTGCTTACTGACTTGCTCCCTGTGGCTCATTCAGCCGGCTTAGTTATACAAACCAGGACCCACCTTCCCAGGGGTGGCACCACCCGCTCACTGAAAATGCCCCACAGACTTGCCCACAGCGCAAGCTGATGGAGGCATTTCCTCAACTGAGGCTCCCTCTTTCCAGATGACTAAGCTTGTGCCAAACTAACAAAACAACAAACTAAGGTAGGGTCCTAGTCAGGGTTACAACTGCTGTGATGGAACACTGTGACCCAAGCGACTTGGGGAGGAAAGGGTTTACTTGGTGTATACTCCCACATCGCTGTTCATCACTAAAGGAAGTCAGGACAGGAACTCAAATAGGAGAGGAACCTGGAGATAGGAGCTGATGGAGAGGTCATGGAGGAGAGCTGCTTACTGGCTTTCTTGTTGTGGCTTGCTCAGCTTGCTTTCCCTATAGAACCTGGGACTACCAGCTAGGGATGGTACCACCCACAGTGGGCTGAGCCCCTCCCCAGTCAATCACTAATGAAGAAAGTGCCCTACGGCCAGGTCTTATGAAGGCATTTTCTCAACCGAAGTTCCCTCCTTTCAGATGACTCTAGCTTGTGTCAAGTTGACACAAAACTAGCCAGCACAAACAGGGACCATGTCTGCTTGTTCTTGTTCTCTCTGTCTCTCTCTCTCTCTGTCTCTGTCTCTCCCCCATCCCCATGCCTAGGCAGTGGCAGAGATAGGATGAATTCTTGAATGGATGGCTGAATGAGTGAATGACCCAAGAAGATGATGATGTCCAGCTTGCTTCTGGAGAAGGAGTATCTACATCTCGCCATCACTGACTTCTATGTCTCCAGCCCTCATGGGTACCACTTCCTCCATCTATGTCTGCTCTTATCTGGTTAGTTCTTTCTTTTCTTATCTGAAGACTGAGATGTACTTGCTAAGAGGCTTCCCAGCCTCATGAAGCAGACCCCTTGATATGCTCCCTTGTAATGGTCTAGATCATCATATGCGGCAGTGGCGGTGAAGTTAACGCTGACTGTCAGCTTGACTCAATTAGCATTGTCCTGAAGATGCACCTCTAGGTCTGTCTGTGAAAAGCATTTCCAGGGAGGTTTAAATAACATGGGGAGACCCACCCCGAATATAGCAGCACCATTCTAAGGACTAGGGTCTTGGACTGCACAAACAGGAGAGAGCCGAGTGCCAGCCTTAGTCTTTCTGCTTCTTGACTATGGATGGATAGAAGCAGCGCTCTCACACATCTGCTGCCATGTCTTCTCTGCTGTACCCTGGCACCCCCCATTAAGTTGCTTCATCAAGTATTTTGTCACAACACCGAGAAAAGATGGAAGGATGTTGAATGAATGAATGAGTGAATGAATGAGTGAGTGAATGAGAAACTACTCCGTGGCCCCACCACCGTGGGATGGTACCAGCTCCTCTTGGAGCTGACCACGGGGCTGTGGGGTTGGCTCTTCTACAGCCTTGGCTTCTAGCTAGCCACAGCCTGGACATCGTCCTGGTGGCTGAGCACACTCTCCAGCTACTCTGGTCTAGATCAGTAGAGCCTGAAAAGGACACAGGGCGTGGCTGTAGAAGGTGGTCAGGATTGCTCTCTGTGCCCGATGATGGCTAAGGAGGAGGCAGGCAGGTTTCTGGACTCCAGCACTGTGGGCTGTGGACTCAGCCATCAGGCCCCTATCCGACTCCCACAACAGAGCAAGGATGGTGTCTCTTGTCCATTCTAATGGACCATTGGCCTCTCTTGGCCATCTTCCAATTCAGCTTCCCCAAGTCTTCTCCATCTTACGAATGGGAACCTTTACCATTCTTCTCCCTCCTGGAACCCCAAACCTTAGATCCTCATCTTCTCGCACACAGTGCATTAATCAGCTTGGCACCTCCTCCTAGCTCTACTTCTAAAAGGCACCTTAGACGCAACCACAGCTCACTATCATGCTGTCGGCAGGGAGATACCCTGGCACCGCCATCCCTGGCAGTGCTGCCCCCTCTGGCCACGAGCTCACAGGGACATGGCAGCAGAGGGCTCAATTGTATGCAAAAATTATATCAGTGGCAGGGGCTCCCCCTCCTATGAAAACTAAAACCTTGCGTCCACACTGCCGTGGCGAAAGTCCCCCTGGACTGGTTGCCCGTCCTCTTCCCTCCGGACTCTCTGTGGGGCTCCTTTCCAATTCACCACATACCATGTTCATTCCCTTATCAGACCAGGCTCTCAGGGCTTCCCAGCCTCCCCTCACCCCACTTTATCTGGGCTATGGCTCCAATGCTACCTCTTCAGAGAGGCCCTTCATAGCCACCCCCATTCCAGCGGCTCCAGAGCCATATCCCAACCTGGGAAGCTTCCGGCATCACTGTTTCCTATGTCGGAGCACTTCCGGGTTCTCAGCCAGCTCACCGTCCTGGTGGAAACACTCAGAAGGTAAGGACTCTCCTCAATGTCATTTCACCCCTGAACCCATGGCTCTAGACCTGTGCCTGGTACATAGAGGACGCTTAATGGTTATTAAATGAGATAGTTAAGAATTTTCAAATTCATTGACTCATCAGTTGGTGCCCTTGTTGCCTGGAGAGGCAAACGAGACGCAAGTCCAGGTCACAGCCGATATCACACTTATACATACATGTGCGCGTGTACACAGCAGTACACGCGCCTTCCTTCTTCTTCCTCCCCTGTCCCTTCCACCCGATGGACCACACAGCTTCTTCTCCCAGCAGTAACAATTCTGGATAATTACTAACCTGTCAGGGAGTTGCAGGTGTGGGGCCATCCCTGAAGGGCCAGCTCCACCCTCCCCATCAGACTCAGCTGACAGCCAAGAGACCAAAGTCCCCCAGGGCCACAGCATCTCCTCCACCTCCCTTCCGAAGCAGGTGTGCTAACTAACCGTCTTGTTCCAAATTTATAAACATTTAATGCCAAGTTGGCGCCGGGCCCCTGCCTCTCCACCCACGTGCCTCTAGACACCTCCTGTCACCACAGCTTTTGTCAGATACTGGGAGATGACGTTAATACGGCTCAGGAAGAAAAGAACCAAGTAGGTGAGTCCCAAGTCATGAGAAGCCCAGCCAATGGAAGCTTACGGAACACCCCAGAGGCCACTGGGATTGGAAGAGACACCAGCCAAGGTTCCGCATCTGCACTGTATCGTAGAGCAGCCCTGGGGAAGCCGGTTGTCCCCTGACTAGTGTTTGGTTGTCAGATTGGATGAGGTCTCAGACAGCCCGTCTTTCTCAATCCCCATGAGAGGGAGCCAGAGCTGGACACAGCCTTAAGCATCTGCTGGATGTGTGTCCTCCAGGAATCAGATGATCCTGGTTCTGCCACTTGCCCTGGTGCTCGTGCTGCTCTGAGATGCCTGCCGTCCCCGAGAAGGAGGCTGCAGAGTTCAAAGCCACGGCCTGAGGGCTGGGGAGCTAGAACCAAAAGTGCTTGCCGCGTCAGCATGAGGATCTGAGTTCAATCCCTAGGACCTGCTTATCTAGGAAAGCTAGGCGTGGTGGTGCACCCTTGTAACTCCCACACTAGGGAGGCAGCAACAGGTGGGCTCCCGAGGTTCACTGGTCCTATTTGGGGCTCTCTAGGCCAGTGAGAGATCTTGTCTCAAAAAACCAGGATGGACAGCGTCTTGAGGAACAACAGCTGAGATTGCCTTTTGAGACACATAGTCACAGACAGACAGAGAGATGAATGGGTGGACAGACGGATGGACAGATGCACGCACACACCTGGCTGAACTCTAACTGGACCAGCAATCATTCTTATACTAGAGGAAACCCTTAGATATCTCCCTCGGAGACCTGCGTCTGTCTTAGTCACTCCACAGACCTCAGAAGTCACTCTGACCCAGGCACACTGGAGCAGACCCAGGAGGTAAGGCCCTGCCTCTTGCTGGCCACAGAACCTACCATTTTACCTCTCTTGTGTGCTTCTACCGTGTCCATAGACCAGGTCATCACACATCTGCCTCTGCAGGCAGGGTCAGGATTAAGCGAGTTAATATGTATAAAGCACTCAGGACTGTGCCTGGCACTTGGCAGGCGCGATAGGATTGTTGTCTTTGTAATTATGGAATTAAAGATGAATAGACAATCACTGTGCTCGAGGAGCTGATCCTAGCGTGGGAGACAGAGCGTGCACCCAGATGCCTGCAACACAGCCATGTCAGGCCCGGGAGAGGAATAGGAATGAGAATCTGGGGGCTGGGACTCACAGGGAGTGAGGCCTGGTCCTCAGAGGCTTGCAGACTCATAGAATAAAGAAACGAATGGCAAAGAGCATTGTGGGCACATCCCCTTCCATCCTAGTAATGAGATGGGGGCACAGGGAAAGGACCTGGGCAAGATGGAGGAGAAAGATTCACTGAAGGTCAGAACAGGACTAATAAGTTCCCCTCAAAGAAAACTGAACAGCTGCTAAGTGCTTGGGGCAAAAGGAAGTATCTGGGATGCATGGGCACAGATGAATACAGAACATGCCAGAAGGCAAGAAGGTGACGATGGTTGTCCCTAGGATGGGACAGTTGATACATCAAGGACAGAAAAGCACCCCAAGGATGAAGGGAACAGATGAGAGGAGCTCCCCAGTAGTAAACCCAGGGGTCAGCCCTGGGGACTCAGCAAGACAGAAGAGACGCTGTCTGGAAGACTAGTGAGGTGACGTGGACCACTAGTCTTGTTAGGGTTAGGGTTAGGGTTAGGTTAGGGTTAGGGTTAGGGGTTAGGGTTAGGTTAGGTGGCTTCTACATGTCAGTCTCCAGCAGGCATTGTACCTGGGAACCCCTCATGGCCTGCATCATAGGTCTGATGCAGGTCTACACCAGAGGCATCTCTGGTGCCTAGACACTGCAGAATCCTGGCTTTTGAAATCCTGGCTCCTCTGTCTCTCTGTCTCTCTGTCTCTCTGTTTCTCTGTCTCTGTCTCTGTCTCTGTCTCTGTCTCTGTCTCTCTCTCTCTCTCTCTCTGTGTCTATGTAGACGTATGGAGGTCAGAGAACAACTTTGGATGTTGCTTTTCAGGGGCTGCCCACCCTGTTTTCTGAGACAGTCTCTCATTGGCCTGGAGTTTGTCAAACAGAGTATGTTGGCAGGAGAGTCTCAGGAGTCCACCTGTCTCTGCCTCACCAGCACTGGGATTACAAGCACAGCTACCAAGTTCAGATTTATCATTTCTTCCTCTCTCTCTCTTTTTTAAATTGAAAATAGGTTTTTTTTTCGTACAATATATTCAGATTATGGTTTCCCTTCCACTAACTCCTCCTAGATCCTTCCCACCTCCCCACCAACCCAAGTCCATCAAATCTCTTTCTTGTCCTCTCTCATTAGAAACAAACAGGCATCTAAAGATAAAATAAAAACAAACAAGCTGGAATAGGATAAAAAAAACACACAAATGAACAACAACAAAAGAGCCAAAGAAAAAGCACAAGAAACACATATGAATGCGCACGCACACACACATTAGCACACACAGGAATCCCATAAAAACACAAAACCAGAAACCATAATATAGACAAAAACACTGTAAGCTAAAAAAAATTCACAAACTAAACATTATGAAACAAACAAAACAAAACAAAACAAAGCAAAACAAAAAGCCCCATCCAAAACCAGTCTTGACTTTGTTTCGTGTTGGCTATCTATTGTTCAGCTTTTTATGTGGGTTTGGGGACCTGGACTCAGATCTTCATGGTTACATAGCAAGCACATGACTGACTGAGATGTCTCTCCAATATGCACATGTATGCTTTAGTGTGAGAGCATCATGATGGGAGTCAGGAGACCCAGGGTCCAGCATAGATGTTAGGCTGACTTTGCTGACCACTTGAATCTTCTGGGTATCTTTAGGGTCAGTGCCAGCTCTAACACTTGAGGGTTCTCTATATATAACCTCTGGAGACACTGCCCAGCTCAGGCTCCTTGAGACCAAACATCACTCTTCCTCCTTCCTTTCTTATGGGCCACAGTGTGTGTAAGTCTTCTTTGCCTTGTTGGATTTTGTCCAGCTGTCACTGGCAGCAAATCTTTACAGTCATTGCTATAAACCCTCTGCCTTAACTACATTGCTCCATGCTGGCTGGCAACCCCAGGGTGCCACTAGCATAGCCCCAGTGGCATCCAGGCTTTCTGTGCAGTTCTGAGAATTAGTCTTCATTAGCATGGCCCCATAGACACCAAATTAAGTTGATAAGGATGCACCATGACCTGTGAGCAATGGAGGACACTGAGCAATCTGTTTATCTCCCTGGGTTACACCCCAGCTCTATACCTACACAGCCTCAAGAGGTAGCTGTCCCTTGCAACAAGATAAGGGTAGGAAATGGAGGTGGAGATCCTAAAGAGATTTAGAATGAGGGTCCTGAAACTGGTCTCTGGGAGATAGAAGCAGAGTTGAGGCACACAGAGAAAAGAAACGGAGATGTCCAAAGCACCATTGGCTGTGGGCTAAGGGTTTTCCCAAGGTCTATAATTGCTTCTGTTGAGTGTATTCAAAACATGCTTAAGTCTATTAGTACTGGAGTTTCGGGGGTAGATTCATCATTCATCATCTCATTTCCTCTACAAACACACAGAGAACATTACTGAGGTGGCATGGGCAGAGGCTAGGGACCCCAAAACTGAGTTTAGTGAAAGGAGAAGCTCCCCACCCTTCTGAGTTCCATGCCAAAGATAGCATGGAGGGTCTGAATCATAGGGCTGTAAAACAGGGTGGGCGTCCTAGACTATTTGGGTGAGTGGTGTCCACAAAAGTATGTGGTCTAAATGGCAGAAGAAGCAGGGTGATGAGAAAGCGGTCTAAATGTGGTTGGTCCCTCTGAAATTTACGTTCTCCAGGCCCCGTACCCTCAACATATCTCTATCATGTATCTCCAAGGCAAAAGAGTCACTGTGTACCTAACCCCACGTCCTTATCCCAGGAGACTTACCCACTGTGCGCTCTCTCTATCAGGCATTCTCCACTGGCCAGGCAGAAGGGCAGAAGCCATCCCAACATGGCCAGACCCCACAATGTCCCCATCAGTGCCTCTGCTTCTTTCTCAGTGCTCTTCGACATTGGCCATCACAGAGTCATGGCGCAGCCGCTGCCCTCTTACTCTACCATCTCAGGGGCCTCTCACTTGACTCCATGAAGCTTCTTTCAACCCGTCCTCTCCACAGCCAAGGAAATCGGTGATCTTCTTCTATCAGCTCTTAGATCAGGGAGCATGATTCTCATTAAGGCCCACAGTTGCCTTCTGCAAATTATTGGGCACCATATTCCAGAATCTTCTTCAATACCCTCACCTAGCCCCAGCAAGGTGCCCCAGAGGCTTCTCAGCTTGTGCTCACCTGTCTGGAAGAATTGTCCCTTCCTCTCACTGTTTAAATCTTGGCTGAAATGGCCCTTCCTTGGGGTCAATGTTGTGGAATGAACTGTGGCCCTGAATTCATATGAGGTTCTAGACCCTGATGCCTGAGAAGGTGACAGTGTTTGGAGAGGGGAGTCTTTGTAGAAATCACTCGAGGGGACCCCAGTTCACGGCGGTGGTGTCTTTGTGAGGAGAGATTTGATCTGGGTCTGCTTACGCATGCCTGTGATTTCGGCACTCTGGAGACTGACGGCAGGGAGACCTTGAGTTTTGGAGCAGCCCGAGTTACTTACACAGCAACCCACCATCTCGGAGAACAAGGGCTCTATGGAGATGGTGGTGTTAGAGAGTTTATCTAGCATGTGAAAAGCCCAGGGTCCTTTGCCATCAAGGAGGATGGGGGGAGGGAGATTGGACAGGCATAGAGGGATGATCATTGGAGGACACGGGGAGGAAGAGGCCATCTGCAAGCCATGGACAGGGTCAGATGAGACTGACCCTGCTATACTCGCGTCTTGGCCTTCCAGCCTCCAGGACCTCAAGAAACAAATCTCTCTTAGGACTGTCTTGGGAAAAACGAAGCCAGATGCTCTCCCTGGTCCTGTCTGGCAGCAGGTTCTCCCATAGAGCCCTGTTTTCTTCTCCTTCAGGGACAATTGCCACTACAATTGGCCACACCCTGTAAGAATGATTCCTCCCACCCCTACCGCCAACTGTACTGTAGTTGGACCTGAGTTGGTCTCCTGTCCTGTCCCTTCCCTTATGAAGGTGGTGCTTTTGGCTACAGCTCAATTCTCTATACATGGAGGCTCCCAGGGCCCAGGCCAGCCTCACAGGTGTGAGGATGCATGGGCCATACTCAGTTTAAGGGAGTCTCCATACTGTCACCTTTGAGCTCGTGTTCTGTAAGCAAGGCAATGTGAAGGAAGAAGATGCGGGTGGCAGAGGAGGAGGGATGGAAGGGAGCCAAGTTAGCCTGGCACCTCTGACGCTCCATGCACTCGTGCTGCTCCAAGCCCTGCAGGCCACAGAGTCAGCCCCAGAAGCGACCACTGAGCCTTAGCTTGCTTCCCAAAAACTGCTCCTGAGGCCAGTCTCTCCTCCTTGACTTCCCAAACCTCCCAGAGGAGACATGACATTTTTTTTTTCCATACCCCAGGGCCCTGGTTCCGATCCACAGGCTGCTTAGGCTAGATCTGATAAGCATGATGCCACATACCCGTCCTGTCACTGGCGGCTCCATCACTGGGCTGCGTCTCCTCATCCAGGATGACATCCATCCGCTCACAGGAGTCTATGGACCAGCCACCAGCCACCCATCATATCTACCCACTCTAGGGAAGTTACAGTCCCAGAATGTCAGCTGCACAAGGGGCTGCTGCCAAGAACATCTAGAGGAAGAAATCCCTGTTATCCCATAAGAAGGTCCCCCTGAATCCTGATCCTTCTCAGTTTGGGGCCTTTCCACAGGGCAGTGCTTCCTTTGCTCAGTGGGCACTGGGCTGGGTGTGGGGAGGGGATTTGGATTGAGGAGAGCAGTCTAACCTATCGGGGCCTGCAGGCTTACACTGTCACTCAGGGAGCAAAGAGCCTGGCTGAGCACTTTCTTTGGGGCTGGATGAGGAGGGTGGGTCTTCTTCCCCTGTGTGACTGAAGCGTCCCATTTCAGGCTAAGGCAGGGTGCACTTGACTGATGAAGGGCAGGGAGAAAGAAAGCAGAGACTGGGGAGCCTGGTACTTGGGCACAAGTGATTCGCTTTTTCTTCATGCTGGTAACAGCTGGTGCTGACTCGAAAAGCCTGTGGCTGTGACAATTATCAAAATGTTTACTGTGTGTCACTATTAATAATGTAGAAGCCCACCAGCCTCCCAGCCAGGAAGTGTGACATCCAAGGGACAGGCTCTGGGGAAATGGCCTGCTCCCCCTCCCATCCGTTCATCCCTGACCTCAACCAACCCTGTCCCGGCCATCTCACTGCCAGGCAAAAGACTATGACCTTGACTGTCCTTCTGTGTCTCCTCTTGCTCCGTCAGACCCTGGGACAGAACAGAGCTACCTTCCTTTCTGAGAGGCAACCTTCTACTCTAGATTCAAGTCTAGATTTATCCATCCAGAAAGCATTCTAGGAGGCCATTCTCCCTGACACTGTACTATTGTGTACTATTGGACCTCCAGCACAAGTATGGGTGGGGAGGTTCATGTCTACCTCACTGGTTTGTCCATGAACCACCTGGAGCCCAGTATTCTTCCCAACGAACTTCCTCTCAGGCCCCCAAATATGGTGAGCTTCCCCCCAAATATGGTGAGCTTCTATCCCTTCACCTTCACACTTTTGTCTCTGCTGTCTGGGTAACTATCTTTTACTTTTGTCTACCAACCCCTATATATATCCTTTAGGGATCAGCTTAGCTGCCACCTCCTTTGGGAAGATCTTGAATCCTGACACCACCACCCCTGCCTCCATTCTAGGCCGTAGATCCATTGGTGATATATCTGCAGAGATTTCACTTCCTCTAGTGCTCAGATAAGTGGTAAGCTAACTTCTTTCTCTCCCTCCAGACCAGGGCGGTTCCTTGCCCATTGCTATCTTCACAGCATCAGGGGTCACTTGATAAATATCCAAGGGATGAAGGAAGGGACTGTATGGCTGAACCCTGGTTCATACAGATTTTAGATGCTCTGTGGCAGCCGTAACCTTGACCACATTTTTCCTGCTCTGAGGACGCACCTCAGACAGCTGGCACAGGTCATCTCTTATGCAGGTGGATTGATGGTCTTCTTTGGAATCAGTTCCCTAGTCTATGTGACATATTCCATTTCCTTTCTCAAGGCACAGCCAGTCTCCCTCACCCTAAAGGAAGAAGGAGTGCTGGGTATCTGGAGAGGAAAAAGAGAGAGGCTACCTGTGTCCCGGCCTTGGCTGGAATCATGCTTGCTGACAAACTGAGGGTGCAGGATCGTGACATGCACACCTGGAAGGGCAGGGCAGGGCTGGCTCCCTCATCACCTGTCTGTGACTCTCCCCTTCAGGCCCAGGGTCCTGTCATAGGAGAGCATACAAATGAAGTGGGAAGGGTCACAAGAGCTCTCCACACTGGTGGCCTCTATGTGCCAGTGGGGATTGGACCCTTGGGCATGCAGACTGGACCTCAATGGACAGTCTTCAGCCAGGAAAGACACCTGGATTGCTTAGTAGAGGTGGCTGGGGGTTACTGGGAAGACAGGCCGTCAAGAGTTTCATTGGCATTGCTGGCAGAAGAGATGTGATGGCCGAAGCAGGAAGCCCTTACACAGTGTCTATTGGAAGACCTGGGTATCTGGGAATGGCCATGAAGAATCTGGTGCACTCACTCCCAGCTATAGGATAGGGAGCCAGCAGGCCTCCATTGTGGGTATAGAGTCAGAGGCCTAGGGTGGGCCAGGTGAGGTGCCCATACACAATGCCATCCTACTCAAAGAGGGTGCTGGTCCCAGTAGACTAGAGCAGGGTTGGCTCACTCTGCTAGTACATTTTGGAACAGATGCCCTGCACCCAGGGAGGGCATCTTCCTACTTTCTCCTAAGAGCCACAGCTAACACAGAGGTTAGGGCCAGTCTACCTATACACTGTCCTGTCCTCAGGCTTGGATGGGGCTCTAAAGGGGACTAAAGGGGGTTAGTGCCAGCAGGCACCCACTGGACAGTAGCTGTAGATTAGACACCATGGGGACAGAGACCTTGAGTCAGTGTGGGGTCCAAGGTGGACAGAAGCCTACAATGTGGACTCTGTTTCCCCAAACGTGTCATGCTCTGCACTGCAGCAGGGTCTCTCCATCCAGCCGCAGTCCCTTCCTGCCCTCCCACCAGCACATCCTCAGCTTTGGTTTCTGGGCTCTCTCATCCATCGCAGAACACAGGGTGATTTAGAAGCAGGGACTCGGGGGTTGACACCTGGCGATTTGCTGGCGGTGATGGATGCCGATGGCCGCTCATCTGTGGTCACTGCTGATTAGAAACCAGTGTCGGGGGGAAGATGAAAGACGAGATGAAGAGGACAGAGGGAAGTCGACTCTTTGGGACTCACTCCGGCTCGGTCCCAAAGGCACTGTGGAATAGTCGCCTAGTGCTGGTTTCTTACTGTCACCCTGCCTGGCGTGCTGTGGTGCCAGCTTGCCGAGGCGGCTCAATCACTTAAGATGTGGGCAGCTAATGGGCAGAGAGGCTGAGAAACGTGCACAGAGCCATGCAGCTGGAAGCAAAGCTTCGGTCTGAAGCCAGCCCTGCCTGGTTCATATGCCCTTTCCTTGGCATCCTGCTGGGGATTCTGGAGGCTGTCGTGGTTGATTTCAACTTGACAGAATCTGGAATCACCAGGAGACAAACAGCTGGGCAAGTCAGTGTGGAAATGTCTGTGTTGGGTTAAGTGAGGTGGGAAGACCTACCATAACTATGGTAGCATCATCCCTTGGGCTCAGCTCATTGCCTAAAAAAGAGAAAGTGAGCTGAGCACCAGCATCCATCTTTTCTGTCTCCTCTAGTGTGACTGGCTGCTCCAAGCACCCATCACCATGCACCTCCCCCATGGTGGACTGTAGTTCTCACACCATGAGCCCAAACAAACCCCCTTTCCTTTGGTTGTTTCCTGTCAGGTGATTTGTCACAGCCAGAGAAGCACCTATTAGGGTTATCTGACACAAAAAGCACCGGGTTGAGAGAGTTAGGAATCTGTCCCGAGGCTAGTTCCTCCCTACATCTGCCATCAGGTTTTGTGTGCTTGGGATACTTGGGGTCTCCTTTTGGGCCCCAGCTTTAGTGTCTGTAAAATGGAAACTGCTTCTCAAGAGAATGGCGATGGGAATCATTAAGGAGGTTTGTTGGACAGCAGCTCCCTGAGCCTACCCTAGTACTCTGAAGTGGCTGGCCAGTGCTGGTACTGCCAGTCTGTACATTGCACTCTGAGCACCATTCAAAGGAAGTCTCTCAGAGTTCCTTTCAGATCTCTGTCTGTCTCTCTATCTTTCTCTGTGTCTGTCTCTTGCTCACTCACTCTTTCCTTCAAGACAGGATTCCTCTGCGTAGCCTTGGTTGTCCTGGACTTTGCAGCCCAGGCTGGCCTTGAACTCACAGAGATCAGCCTGCCTCTGCCTCCCCAAGTGCTGGGATTACGGGCATGCATCCCTGACTTTCCTTCAGATCTCAAAATATGTAAGAGTGAGTTAGATGTGTGGTATGATGGGAATGTAAAACAACAGGCTGGCCAGGCCCAGGTCAAGAGCTCCCTGAACCAGGCAGGGTATGCAAGCTCAGTCCCCAGGGCATCTCACACTCACCAGTCCCCACCCTCCACCAAGCCTGACCTCCCTGTTCTCCGAAGCCACTGACCACTGGAGCCTGAATGAGCAAAGCTCTTCATGTGAGCCTGTAGAGGGTGTCAGGGAGAAGGTGACTCGACTAACAACTATTTGACCTTGTTAAGATACTAGGCTTCTCTCAGCCCCAAGTTTCTTAAAATAGGGTTAAGACTATAAGTACACAGAGCCCGTCCCTCATACCCACACACTCTGTGACCAACGGACGACCAGTACCCTAGCAACTGGCATCAAATGAAAAAACACCTCCTAGATTCTGTCTGTACCAAACACATGGACCTCTCCCATGTGAGGGGTCCTAAACAATACACTGTTCACAAAGCATTTGCATTGTGTTAGTGACCATAAGCCAGGCTAGGATCCAAACCCCATGAGCACTGTTGTGATTCCGAGAGTCTACTCTGCCATTTCATCTGGGCGGCGAGGGGGGGTGGCGGGGGGGGGGGGGGAGTCAAGTACCCTCCAAAGGCACCAGTTGGGTGATCAGAGTGTCAGCCCTGTTGAATGTGCACACCTACACCCTGCAGAGTCCTACACACACCAGGTGGGGACAGTGGGGGACAAGGAGTGGGCAGCTGGAAGGACATTTGGAAGGTAATATTGATGTTGGGCAAGGGAGATGCGACAGGCACTGGATCCCTTTTGGGACGTTTGCATTTTTTCCACACAGGGTCGTGTTATTCTAGAAATGACTATCCGTCTGCCTCCTGGGGCTGTGTGAAAGCCAGGGCAAGGTCGTCACTGTGCAGGGCTTACTTTGTAAAGTGAATTCTCTTTTTCCTTTTCTCTGGATCTTCCCCTCTCTCTCCTCCTCTTCTTCTTCCTCCCCCTCCTCCTCCCTACTTCCCCTCCTTTCAACTCCTCCCACTTCCTCCCTCTTCCTCCTTCCTTCCCCCTTCCCTTTCCTCCCTCCACTTCCCTCTCTTTTCTCCCCCGCCGCTGGCTAGCTTTCCAACCCGCCTGCCATTCTCCCAAGCCTGAACTGCCTGCTTCTCCCCTTCCCATTGCCTTTTATTTATTTATATCCTCTTCAGAATGAAGGTGAGAGTGTGCCTGAATCAATCCATCCTCCGCCGTGCCTCTCAGCCCTCTCCCCCTTGCTGAGACCAAAAGCATAAACTCCTTCTGGCTATTAATTAAAAGCAGCCTCTCCCTTCGCGCCAGCGTACTCCATAAATTAATAGCGGCCTTCTTAATCAAATCTTATCTCCTCCTCAAGCCGTAAACACACGGGGCTGAGTTGGTATCTCTGTGCAGCCAGGCATGAAATTTAATTTCAGATGCTTCAGCACACTGGGCGGGGGTGGGTGGGCACCTGTTTGGGGGGACACCCCAATTCGATTCCCAGCCCCCAGCCCCTGGCCAGGCTGACCAAAGCGTGTCTCCTGATGGCTGTGGGCCAGCACACCTGGCTCTTGAGACCGGAAGGCTCAGGAGTTCTGTGGCTGTGATGGCTATCTCAGGGTTGTAAGGCTCACATTTGTCCTGTCTGATTCTCGTGACATCTCTATGAGACGGTGTGGAGGGAACAGAAACGCTGTGTTAAGAGGCAGAAAAACCACGTTTAACACGGTCTTCAGAGGTGGATCTGAACAGAATTCCGGCTCAGCTGCTTTCCAGGAACCACTCTGACCCTGTTTCCTCTTCCGTACAGGAGGGTACACAATGTCTCTTAGAGCTTTATATGCCCCAAGCAACAGGTCCAGGACCACGTCTGGCTCACAGCTGCTAGGGAAGAGATTGTCGGGAAAAGATGTGTCTCTCCAGTGACTCACCCAGGGGGATCCAGCAAGCCACGAGTTGGCATAGTTTCTGACTCAAATTCCAGCTTTGGAAATTCTATCTCCAAAGATAGAATCTCCGGGCTGTGGAGACTGGGGTCACTGGGATAGGCCCCTTGAGCCAGCTGGCTTGGGCCTACCACTATGTCCTGGCCTGGCTGTGTGTCCCCAAGTCACAGGATGGAAGTAGATCCGGGAGCCATTTGTGTCAGGGCAGAGCTGGGTCAAGCCGCTGCTGCCATCCCCACTGCGCAGCTGCCAAGTGGCTACATTGTCACTGCCCTTGGGGCTACTCGTGGCACGCCTGTCTCCCGGGTCGCTGGGCATTGCCACTCTACCGCGCAGCTGTGAGTGTGCGTCTATCTCTGTCCCCTGGGCTCGATGATGGGAGTGGCTTTGTACATTATCTCTGCTTCCCAAGCCGGAGACCCATTTAGCCACTCACAGAGGAGACATTCAGCCACTTTTATGATGTCTTTCCATTCAGGTAGAGCACTCTGCCCTCGGCTCTGCCGGCCCAGGGCGATGTGCTTTTCCATCTGGCTCGGAGCCGGCTAGCCCTGAGCTCCTCCACAAACAACCCTCCCTAGCAGTCGGCCCTTCTGTCTGACCTCTCTGGATCTGGCTTCCCCCATTTTCCTGCATGGGCTCCTCCTAAGCCCACAGCTGCCTCACTTCACAGTGTCCTCCTTATCCTTCCGGCCTCCGGTTTGTGCTCATTTGTCAATCTTAAGAGTTAGTCTGTGATCTTGCATGCTCTCTGTTCAGGAGTTCAGCTTGGTATCTTGTCTCGTCATTGCCAGAGGCCAACTGTGTTCATGGGACACCTGCACAGTGGTTCTCAAAGAGAGGTCCTGCGGAACCCCTAAGGAATAATGGTTCTGAGGATGAGTCAGGCCCCCTATGGTGAGGCTCAGGAGTGTGAGTTTTAATGAGTCTTCCAGGACATACTAGTGTGCCCTTAGGTTGAAGGAGCAGACTGTCGGGGTCACTTTGGCTCCAGGAGACGCTTGGTAACGTCTAGAGATATTTCAGTTGTCACACAGGTATCCAGTGCCACAATACTGTCTCTCAGGATGCTCTGGCCCCAGAGATCAACAGGGTTGAGGCTGGGGCATCTTGTAACTCACACAGACCTTCTTGAGTCCTCACAGGCCAGGACAGCATGGTTCCAGGGTAGAACCCTGACACAGGGAAGTCCCAGAGAGCTCTGTGACTGACAGGTGCTGCACACAGGTCAGCCCACACCCCCCACACCCCCCCTACTAGCCTTCTTCGTGTGGGCCCTATGGATGGTCTCTTTGCCAGAGGAATGGGGCAGAGAGTTTGTCCAAGGTGTTTCAGTGGAGTGGAATGACAGGGTTAGGACTGGAGCCAGTGAAGCAAGAGTGGGCGGCTCACGCCTCATGCTGCACAAAGTATGACCACAGGGAGAGGCTTGTTTGTATGCACTGATCCACGAAAGCAAGATACTCCAACTGCCTGCTTCCTCAGTCTGTCTAGTCAGCGCCTACTGTGTAGTCCTCTTTAACTGAGCTGTGCTACTTTTTGACAGTGGGATTGTAAAGTGTTTAAGAACTAGACCCTTCAGCTCTGGAAAGATTACTGTTCACACACAAATGTGCATGCATGAACAGTATGTGTTATTGTCTTAGCATCTTTTTTGGTCTCTCCCAATGTGCAGAGTTTCAGGTGTTTGAGGCCACAAGAGAAACAGAGAATAAGAGAGGCTAGTGGGGATCTGGGCTTTGAGGTATAGGTCAGATTTACAGAGTTGAAGAAAGGAAACCAGTTAAACACAGACAAGAACAAGGATCCAGGGTGGTAACCTTGAAGCTGGACAGAATGTAGCTCTGCTTCCCGCTCTACTGCCTGAGTAGTCTTAGCCAAGGCGTTTATTCCCCAAGCCTCAGTTTCCTAGTCAGTGAAATGGGAACACTGCTGTCAGCCACCCAGCACTGGTGAGACAGACAGGGAAACACATGGAAAATCCACAGCATCCACTCATTGTCACACTGCTTGAAGGGTGGTACTGGCTGGCGCTGGGGCAAAAATTCTGGTTCCTGGGAACTGGGATCCAGAGTGAGGCATAAGATCTGGCCGGTGGGTAAGCTGGCAAAATGGGCAGAGAGGTAATGGGCCCTCGTTCCTGGCAGCGCGCTGGCTTCTGAGCAGCCGGCCTGCAGAAGGCTGGGGATTAACAGGTGCTAGGAGGCACTAAGTGCCATTAGCACCTAATGATGCCTTTGTCCTTGCTGTAATCAGGTGAACTGCGAAGTGCTGGAGGAGGGAGAGCCTTAGAGAGAAGGCAGACAGCTGTCATCAGGAGCACCTGTAAATGTGTGCGCTCCACTCTGAAAGTGGCCTCTTTCCAGTGGCCAGAGGGCCTGGGGGGAATCAGGCCTCTGGCAAGAATGCAGATACAGAGGATACAGACATTTAAAAGGTGATGGCAATCAAAGTCTTGGCTCTGTAGGAACCAGGGAGTGGTGGGGGCCTTTGAGAAGAGGAAGGCGTTTGATGAAAGAGGACATTTAGCGAGATGAATTGGACAGCTGTCTGCAGGAAGGATGGAGGGGGAGAGTCTGGATCAGAGGGTCGGGCGGGAGGCTGTTCCCGGAATCTGGGCATGTGTGAATGCGGCTGAGTACCAGGAATATGTGAGAATTGACAACCTGGCAACCAACCCCTCCTCCCCAGGCACTTGATGTCCCTATGGGGATGATGCCGGAAAGCCCGAGGGTCCTGCAGGATACATGTCAGCAAGGCAGAACTGGCTTTGCCCGCCATGGAGAACGAGGGCTGAGACCCAGCACCATTTGCTGTGTGTATTGGTTGTCTCTGTCCTATCAGACTCTTGGCTGCTTCTTCAAACCCTGGCCTATCATGCTGGGACATTCTGATGCAGTGGTGACCAGAGACTTCCTACCTCAGGGCTCTGCCCAGCATGGCATCCCTCATGGGGACCACCCATCCTGGGCATGCTCGGCTTGCTCCTGCTTCAGAGATTGAGGTGGGCCCCCACTGAGCTCAGAGGTGTCTTCAAGTAACTGGAGAGAGTTTGGGATGGCATGTTTGCTCTCTCGTCTGTCCCCCTCCCCCCAGGAGGGTCCCAGCTCCATTAAGGACTTGGCAGACTAGCCATATGTGAAACAGGACCCACAGGGAAACCTCTTTCCAGACCCCAGGCTGTGAGTGCTGGTACCTGCACAGACCAGATTCGGAGGGGGTTCGGGATGTGCTATATAGCTTCAATACTGAGGCTAACAGCTTAGTCCTGGATTGGGGAGATGGCTCAGTAGGTACTTTCTGCCCAAGCAAGAGAACCTGAGTTCAGATCTAGGGATCCCACATAAAACCAGGCACGAAAGCATGGTATCTGTGTGTCTGTAACCCCAGTGCTCTTAAGACAAGATGGGGGCCAGAGACACGAGCTCTCCAGAAGCCGACAGGCCAGCTAGCTTGGTGCACACAGCCTAGAGCAAGAGACACTGTGTCAAATAAAAGTAAAAAGTAAAGATTGACACCAGAGGTTTTCCTCAGGCTCACAGGAACCCATATTCACCTCACCTGAAACTTTTTTTTATTTTACTTTTTTAATTAACAGAGAAGGTGAGTTCTTGCTTACTGGCCAAGCAGAGTGCATGGAGCCTGACTGACCTGGAATCCCATGTACTTGGAGGTCACAGTGCACTAAAGCAGGGGTTCTCAACCTTTGGTTCCGTGACTCCTTTGGGGGTCAAATGACCCTTTCACAGGGGTTGCCTAAGACATTAGGAAAACACAGATATTTGCGTTATGATTCAGAACAGTATCAAAATTACAGTTATGAAGGAGCCATGAAAATAACTGTGCTTATGGGTCCCTGCAGCATGAGGAACTGTGTTAAAGGGCCACCGCATTAGGAAGGTTGCGAACTCTAGAGCATGGCACAGGAGACAAGTACAGAGGGCATCGTGATGCCCCGGCCTGCCTCTTCTCTCCCCACTATGGTGGAAAGGGCACTCTCTGGGGACAGCTGCCACCACTTGGGGAGCCTTGCAGGTGAGAAGCAGGGCGGTGAGAAGATGGGCGCAGCCTGGGAAACGCATTACAGGTTCAGTAAGTGACTGAGGCCCCGGATCTCCATGATGGCAGCATTGGAGACTGGTTCCACGAGGTTGTCCCGAACCTGGCAGCAGGGTTCCACCTGTGCTTTGAGAATGTATTAGAGCAGAATTCCTGGGATAAGAATGATCACAACAGGGTGGAAACCCAGTGAACAGGGAATGGTGGAGTCTGCAGCCTTTTGATTTTTGAAGCAGGGCGACCTCATGGAGGCTTGTGGTGGCCTCCTCACTATGCTGCTGCCAACCTCCAGCCATCTGTCCCCATCAGCTCCTCGCCTGGTTTGCTGTCTTCCAGGAATATAGCTGTCTGGAGTCTAACTGGGAACCCCAGGAACTGTTACCTTGAGCCAAGCTGGGAAGGAGGGAGGACAGGGAGGGGAGGGGAGACAGAAAGCCTGGGACCCAAGCATCTAGACCACCCTGCTTGCTGGAAAGGGGCAGGAATGGACACCCAAGGAGGCCCTGCTGTGCCCTATTCAGGGCACCAAGAAGAGGGCAGGAAGAAAGCTGAGTTCAGCCAGCCCCACCTACACATCCAACCTACAGTTGTCTCCCCTTACCTGCAATGACAGACAGTAAAGAAAGGCAACTCTAACAATATACTGCAACTGTAACAATCTACTGCGCAAGAAGTTATTTACAATGTATGTTGCTTATTTCTGGAATTTCCCATTTCATATTTTTGGACTGTGGTTGACCTCAGCTGATGGAAAGTGAAGCCGCAGATATAGGGAAACTGCTGCACTCCCAGGGAAGGCTTGGAGGTTGGGAGGGCTCCCCTAAACAAGCAGCAGGGTCCCGCCTACCTGTCCCGGACCTGGTTATGCTTCTTCCAGGAGGCTGGGTGGGCTCTGTCCTCGGCTCTTGCTCCTGTCCCTCCCAAACGACCTATTTCCAGTGCTAGTGAGGAGTACTGGATTAAAGGGGTACCTGGATGTCCAGGAAGGTCAGGAACACCCTATTTTCACTGTTTATAAGGCTGTACCCAGGGGACTATTACAGTGGGTTAGAGAGGGTCCCCAGATGCTATGAAGTGAGCACTTGGGATTCTGGGTAACAGACACAGAACTCGCTCTCCTTCTGTCCAGGGCACTGAAGGGATGGATGGTGGCTCAGGACTCTGGTCACAGAGGCAGTGCACTCGGGTCAGGAGGGCTGCAGCACCAGGAGAAAGGGACAGGTGATGACCAATGTGAGCCCCTGTTCTGGAACACCCCCAATCCATGCTATTAGTACATTGCCTGATGATGAGATTTGGGGTTTCTTACACTGAGAAGCAGAGTAATCAGATCACTGGGGGTGCTAACTGGATTAGCTGAAAGGCATCCAGGAGACGAGCCATGAGATGTTATTAAACTGCATAGGGGCCTGGTCCTGTGAGGTGGGCTGGTGTCTGGCCTTGTGTCTCCCTCTGGGGAGAAGGTGAGGGGTATGCAGCAGAAACTTGGAGAGCCCTAGCCCCTCATTCAACCTTTAAACCTGTACCTAGTGTCCTTCTCTGAGTCCATGTACAGGCCTATGTCGCTCACTTTAGGGCACTGGCTTCTTGGCTTCTCTAATGGAGGATTTATGGGTGACCTCTAATGGAGGTTGGGGTGACCCATTTAACAGGAGGAAAAACAGGCTCTGAAGATGGCCCACAGCTCAAAACAATAAACAAGCCTGGGATGCCAATCCATGTCCATTTAACTATGATCCATCTCAAAGACTGTCTCCTGGACTTCTGCCAAATGCCCACCTTTGAGGCCTCTGAGGTTATTCTGGGCAGGGAGAGAGCAGCAGTGGTGAGGATTTGAGCACACTGGGGTAGGTCTGTCAATGGACCCTTCCTATACCATAGTGGTAGCCACGTTATGCTGGAGTGTGGGCCTTCAACATTGGGGCCACGTTTTGTATTCCTAGCAGCTCTTGCGAGTGAGAAAACAACCCTCAGCCATACTCCTAGCACCTCGTCATAAGACTCCAGAGCAGCGGTTCTCAAGTTGTGGGTCACGACCCCTTTGACAAGCTTCCATCTTCAAGTTATGATTCATAACAGTATCACAATTACAGTTATTCGATAGCGATGAAAACAATTTTATGGTTGGGGGCCAGCACAACATGAGGAACTGTACTAGGAACCACTGCTGTCAAGGCAAGACCACCATGCTTCGTGCAGGGCAGAGAGGGAGAGGCCATTACGTGTTCCAGAAGCTGGCAGGAGCCAGGCAATGGGCTCCTCCGTTTCCTAGGTTGAGTGAAAGAACACACGCCAACGCCATACACATGAACACTTGCAAACACACATCTAAGCACACATGTTCAAAAACATGCATATACAGCACTACACACAAGCAAACATACACAGGCATATATGTTCAAACCCACATGCACACAGACTACACACATGCAAACACATACATTTAAACTCATGCATATACTATACTACATGCACGTAAACACATATACAAGCATACATAGGCAAATGCTCACATGCAAGCCCATGCATACAACACTATACCTATGTAAATAAACATACAAGTGTATACATGTAAACACACACACGTCTCATCCCCTCTGAGTCTTATCAGCATCCAGTGTTTATGAATTTCACTTTCCTCTTCTCTTGGTTCACCTGACTAGGGGAAGGTCTTGCACATTCTTACCCTCTGTAACCCCTCAGGTCCCAGGCTCATGCCTGGTGCTTGAAACTTTCCCTTTCGTTTGCTGAGCGAGTGGCCTGTGAGTGAGGAGGTGTGAGCAAGAAGCAGGGATGCTGCCACACAGGGAGGAAAAAAAGCGGGGACAAGCCTTTGGAGAGGCAGGCCGGGGTAAAGGCAGCCTGTGCCAAGGGGCCTGGTGTGCTCCTGAGACCTGTGTGGCTGTGCTTGTGAGCAGGTGTGACAGATGTGGCCTCAGGGAGCAGGGAGGTGTGTGTTGGAGGAGTCATGGCTTTCAAGCACCGCTTCTGTGTGGCCTCCTGACCCTCTGAATCCTAACTGAGGTGTGCCAACAGGACCTCTGTGCACAATGGTGGCATGTGGCAGAATGGAGGTGGAAGGAGGCTTGTGAGGTGCAAAGACTGACCCCACAGTGTTCCTCAGAACTGAGCTTGTGGCTTTGACTTCGAGGTCCTCACCCCCACGGCACTAGGTTCTACGGCCCTTAGCATGGTGTGCATGCTGTGTGGCTCTTGACTATAGCCTTCATCCCTATGGCCCTCACTCCCATGGCTCTCACCTCTGGTACTCACCTCTAAGGCTCTCACTCCAGTGGGCCCTGATCACCATGACCTTACCTCTGTGGCCTGCACCCCCTCTCTTATCTCCATGGCTCTCACCTACATGGCCCTCACCCCTTACCTTTATGTCCCTCAACTCTGCCTGACAAGAGTGTTCTCTGAGTGGCTTACAGGGTCTTCGTAGGAAAGTCAATTCTTTGTCTGGACCCCAGTGTTACAAGCCACCTTCTGATGAGCTGTGGCTTTGGCCTGAGGCCCTTGGCAAGTGCCAGCTGGTTTCGGTTGCTTCCAACAGCCTCAGGGATAGGTAGGGAGATGGGATGTAGGGAGCTGTGGATGATAAGGGCCAGAGGCTTTCTGAAGAGGCCCAGCCTCTATCCCTGAAGCCTTGGCAGGAGCCTGTGCCTTTTGGAATGCATAGGAGTATCCAGGAGGGAGGGATGGCCTGAAGTGCTGCTGGGTGGCCCCTGTCAGGCTCCCTGCCATCTGGAATGGTCACCAAGCAGCTGGAGGTGTCATGGACATGGCCTAGGTGGGCTGATGGCGAAGCCCTGTGATACAGCAAAATCGGAGGTCATGGCTCTGGGGATGCTATCAAGTCAGAGGCTTCCCAGTCTCTAGATCCCAAGAAGTCCCTCTTACCTTGCCTGTGCTGACTTCTCACTGACAGAGAGGAGCCTGATACGAGGAAGCAGGAAGCCACAGATTCTGGTGGCTTTGTGACTTTAGGGCCAGAAAATCTGGCCCGACACGAAAGACCGCACCTGGTGCGGTAACTAGCACTAAGGTGAGAGGTTGTCCTCCTAATTCAGTTGGATGACCCAGACAACGTCCTCTCCTGTCCCCAGGGAATATGCCTGACCTGGAGCATCTGGCTCGGACACCATGGATGGGTGACAGCACTTAATCCTTGGGAGGCCTAGTTACCTTATCCATAAAGGTTTGCTGAGGCATAGACACGTGTTACATCATGACCCATCTCATTATTCATCCACATCCCGTGTGTGTGTGTGTGTGTGTGTGTGTGTGTGTGTGTGTGACCATTTATGTACAGACTCTGGCCTCTCTGCCCCTGTCCTGGCCTTGGATAGGAAGCAATGGCTGGTGGTATATTCTCCCTCCCCTCCCCCCATGCCATGTCCTGGCAGCCTCTGGCCAAGTGCTCTCTCTCAAAGAGATTCCAGCTGTCTCTGATGCTCCCTAAGTCCCAGGAGGGAAACAAGAGGAGACAGAGATAGAGACAGCATAGAGTGGCTGGTTCCAACCTCCTCACTCCTCCTTCCATCACCCTCATGAGAAGCCTGCCCGTGATAGATCTGTAGCAATAGCTCCTTGGTACAGACTGCAGCATTGGAGTGAAGGAGGGAGAACAGGCTGGTTGAGACCAAGAGGGCCTGACTTTCACCTTAGGTGGACCCTTGCTTCCCTCTACGCCTTCCCTGAAGAGGCACATGTAAACTCTTGAGGCCTTTCCTCCTGGAAATGCTGGCTGCATAGCCTGGGCCCCAGGGGCTATCTCCACTCCTCACTGGGTCTCCTGCATCGTGTCTCCAAGCCAGGCACAATGGCTCTTGGCTTCCCTGCCCTATACCTGGGTCCATTTTTTGTCCTCAGCTGACCCATTCCCAGGCCTTCCTGGTTTTCTTTTCTTTTCTTTTCTTTTCTTTTCTTTTCTTTTCTTTTCTTTTCTTTTCTTTTCTTTTCTTTTCTTTTCTTTTCTCTTCTCTTCTCTTCTCTTCTCTTCTCTTCTCTTCTCTTCTCTTCTCTTCTCTTCTCTTCTCTTCTCTTTCTTTTCTTTTCTTTCTTCCTTTCTTTCTCCTGGCTTCTCTGCACTCCTTTTTCCTGACTGGTTTTCAGTAGTTTTAACTTTTGTGTTTCGCAGGGCCCATGTGGTGGAGGCTGGGCCTATTTAGGCCTTCAGCTTCTCCATCTAGTGACCGGAGAGAAAACAAGGCCCAGGGAAACCAGCCCAGGTGTATGTCTGGGTTCTGGATGTAGGAGACATATTTGCAGCGGAATGTCAGGGAGAATTTAATTTCTTTGACCTCAGTTTTTCTCAACCTCTGCAGTCCTCTGCTGTAGATGACTTTGCCAGCATCACCCGGAACATGGAAAGCACAGAGTTAAATGGGCCCATGATGCCCTCAGTGAGCTCTGGTCCCAGCTCCCAGGACCCCACACTGCAGCCTCTCTCAGACATCTGCTGCCTGTCTCTCCAGCTCTGTGAACTGGCACCTCACTCTTGTGGTTTTGTTTGTTCTGTGTTTTTTTTTTTTGTTTGTTTGTTTTTGTTTTTTTTACGGCTTCCACACACAGCCAAACATTCTCACTAAAGCTACAGATCCTGGGGCAGAGGTTCAGTGGGGTTCTTATCGCTACTCAGACATTACTTAGTCAACTGGTGACCCAGCGAAGAACTACACACAGACGCCCCAAAGGAAGGACTCCTGTCAATCCAATCAACCCTAGATGAGGATGTGAGGATGCCCTCCCTCAGCATGGGACAGCTCTCTCCTTCCACTGCTTGATGGTTGTCAATACTGAGGCCATCCAAGTGTGTTCAGAGGTTAATCCTGCAGTTAGAGGGATGGGGTGTGGGAGTTTCCCTAACTTCATGTCCTTCCCCCAGTCAGGCCATTCAGGTACTCCATGGCAGCTGTGTCAGGGTCTCTCTGTTTCCACAGGCCTCCCTGAAAGCCAGCTGGCCCAGCAGCCCCATGCTGTAGCCAATTTCAATTGTTTACTTTCCAGCCTTGCTTATGACTCGATAAAATCCATAATTCTGATAGTGGCCGTCTCTCCGGGTTGCCCACCCCACCCCCACCTCTCCTTCCCTGAGGACGAGGCTCTGCTCTTTATAGAAACCACTTGCTAAGCTGGCTCACTTGAAACCCGTCACTATCAGTAAATGACGCTCCAGGACAGGAAGCTGCCAGTTAAGCGGGAGGCTTGGGTGCAAAAGGGTGGCTGGCCTCTTAGCAGAGGCTCCAAGTGGCCTCCCTGGGGGGGGGGGGGGGCAGGTCCTTCTAAGATGTGCATCTGTGTTACCACAGGGCTGGCAGGGTGCTGAGCCTAGAGGTGACTGGACATCATGTCTGTGGCCTCAGACACGGTGAGGCTCTCGGGTGAATTTTGAACCTCCCTGGCTATCTATCACCTACATTCCTACAACACAGGGCGTGGACTGGATATCAATGGTTCTGGCTGTTTTTTTCTTCATCTTGGAACTGGCTATGTAGACCAGGCTAGCCTTGAATGCATAGAGATCTGCCTGCCTCTGCCTTTTGGGTGCTGAAATTATAGGCAACATAAATTTTTTTTTTGAGACAAGGTCTCATGTGTTGCAGGCTAGCTTTGAATTCTCTATACAGCCCAGGATGATCTTGGGTTTCTAGTCCCTCTGCATGTAAGTGCTGGGATTAGGGCACACATGCCACCATATTGTGTTATGTGGTGTTGGGAATCAAACTGAGGGCTTTGTGCCTGCTAGGCAGGCACTCTACCAGCTGAGCGACTCCCAAGCCCCAGAAATTTGTAAGTAAAAAATGTAAACAGGTTCCTAGGGGTATGAAATAGAATGTGGCAAGGTGGTACCTTTGGCTGGCCCATGCCAAGGTGCGCCCCTGGGTAATTATGCCGTGCAACAGACATGGTGTAAAAGAGGATTATTGGGGGAGGGGAGAGGAGTGAGGACCTGGGGAGGGATAGAGGCAGCAAGAGAACCAGGCAGACAGTCAGACAGGCAGGATTAGAGCTGTGAGGGCAGAGGGTGGGCAGGGCGCTGAGGACAGAGAGAAACAGGAGGGCAGAAGAAGATTTGGGAATGGCTGGGGGCTGGGGGCCCTTTTAAGGAACATATCTGGCACACCTGGTGGAGGCAGCAGGTGATGGTTGATGGTGTAAGCAGCTGCTCGGTCCCCCGAGGGCAGGCCAGCAGACTCTGTAAACTACCACCTAGTCTGTAAAAATGCAGACAGGGCTTCCTGGTTAAGGAGCAAGTGAGAAGTGCAGCGTTCCCCTAGACAGTCTCACTTCTCTTGCTCCTTTTTCCAAATGGAAACTTCTAGATGGCAAAGACTGGAGGTTTTGCAATGTTGCCGCCTGCACCGTGGGCCTGGCCTGTGATCTGCATGTTGTAGTGCTCAGTTAGTAGAAAGGCTTAGAGGGGAGGAGGGGGAAAGGATGGGAAGAGAAAGAAGATGGATGAAGGGAGGGCAGCGTGCATGAACCCACATCTGCCTTCTCTAAGAACAGCTCGACTCTGTGTCCTCCCCATCCCCCAGCTACCCCACCGCCTACTTGGACCTAGGATGGAGCCAGACTGGCTCCTCCTCAGACCCTGCCAGCAACTAGTTTGCCCTCATCCTCCAGGAAGCTGAACCTGTGGTCTTCAACGTGGGGGTTGAGGGCCTCTGAGCTGTTCTTGGGAGTTCTTCCAGTGCAGGAAGTGGGCAACCCCATCTGCACACAGATCGGCAACCCCCACGCCCATGGGCCATCAGCCGCTGCTGGTGAAGTTTCCAGGATACAGATCTGCTTAGAAGTAAGGCTTCATTTGGAGCCCCTCTCCGCATCCATGTGCATCCTCAAACTGTGGTTGTTGCGTCAACAGCCCCAAGCACACGGTGATACCTGTGTCTCTCTGAGGCAGGGCCCTCGTGCTGGAAGCAGAGGAGAGGCTGACCCTTGGGCAGCCTGATCCTTCTTCCTTCCCTCTGTCTAGGGTTCTCCCCAAGGACAGCAGCTGTGTGCTGGCCAGAGACCACATCTGGAATTCATCCTCTTCATTAAATTAGTGGCTGTCTCCCAAGCCCTTGCTCCCTTGATCTTCCAAAGCCCTATCCATGCTGCTAACAAGGGTTTTAATTTGTTCGTTACATTCCCTCCCAATAGGCCTCCTGGCCTCTGCCCACCCTGAGGAAGGAGGAGGGGTTGGGGAGGTAGAAGCCTTGAGGTCCAAGCTCAGAGCTGTCATAGCTCAGGGTACCCAGGGCCTCTCTAGGGCAGCCCTTCACAGCCTGCCTCAAGCTCTGATCACTCAGCACCTAACTTCCTGACACCTTTGAGGATGCCTGGGAGATGGTTTGGGAACAGGCCATCAGGCACCTCTGCCAGCTCCTCTCTTTTCTGTGACAGGCTTTGTGGCCATCCAATCAATGCAGACAACTCAATCTGGCATCAAGGCCCTGTTTAACCACAACCCTTCAAGAGGCATTTATTGTCCTGAAAACAAACACTCCCCTCCCCCATGCCCAGTCAGTCCCATCTCCATTCCTACTTGGGTACCCTTCTTCTGTCCTTGGAGCGGTTCAGACTGACTAATCCAGGCAGGAAGCAGAATGCCAGGGGTCTGGGCCCAGCACCCATCCTGGGAGAGGTCCAGGGCCTTCAGTCTCTGTGTCTTTGTTAGTGAAGGGAATGTAAACTGAGTGGACCCCTGGGTAAGTGTGCTGGGCTGGATATTTCCCCCAAATTCATGTCAGTGCAGAATACCAGGACATGACCTCATTTGGACATATGGTCATTGCTTGAACTTGATAAGGAGTCCAGTTCTCTAAGGGCATCCTTAGAGAACAGAGGTGTACCTGGGCCCGTGTGAAGGAGCCACTCTCAAGCTGCATAGCCTCTGTCAACTTTCTTATCCTCTTGGGGCCTTCATGTCCCTCCTCATTACAGTAGGGCTGTTAAAACAAGGTCATGGGGGATGGGCAGGCTTTCATAAGGGGATGCAATGAGTGTCACAGAAACACAGAGAAGATGGGGAGGGTGAGATGGAGACAGAAAAGCCCTGTGACAGCATAAGCACAATGCCAACAAAAGGTCCCTGCTGGTCTCCCAAGGGAGCCTGCACTGTCCCTGTCCATTGTGGACTTCTGGCCTTCAGCACTGCATCAGGCTACCTGGTTCATACCACTTGGATGAGGTGGCAGATTGGGCGGGTTGGGAAACTGAGTCTGAGAATTTGGAACAATCTGTAACAGACATGGGGCACTGGTGGCTGTGACCGTGGACTTGGAGCTTCTGCCTTCCAAGCATTTCCTGGGAGGCCCGGAGACCATAAAGCACAGTAATCCTTCACAGCGGGCAGCTTGGAAGGAGGCTAAGCCTGGAGGAGCACAGCCCACCCCCCACCCCAGTCTCCTCTGATCCACACATCTCCCATCACAAGGCCCCGGAGAGCCCATCTCATAGTATCTAGGAGTATTTAGCAGGATAGCAGGGCCTGCTAGGTGCTAATTAATGAGTACGTGGCTGGAAGAAACATATCCAAGTTTTTGTCAGGCCCTGAGCAAAGCTTCGTGTTTCAGATGTCACGTGTCCACGGAGTTGGAAGGCTTCTTCCCCCGCTCTTAGTCTCTAAAATTGTAACTCACACAAGGAGCCCAGTGTTGGGGCTGGCACGCCCTTGGGGAGGATGTTAGTTTAAAGCAGGGTTTCTCCACCCCAGTGCTGCTGGCATCATGGCCTGGAGTTTAGACCACAGTTTGCTGCAGGGCCACCCTGTGCCTGACAGGATCTTAGCAGCGTCCTTGACCCTTACCTACCGGATGCGGGGAGTTTTCAACACTCCTCCCCAAGATAGGACAACCCGAAGTGTCTGAAGACCCTGTAACATGTATTCTGGGGTACAGGAAGGATGCAAGTTCCAGGCTGTCCCTCCAATCTCTTGAATTCTCAGAACATGGGCTTGAGGGGTAGGATGTACCCTGGGAGAGGGGACCATTAGTGGCTCTGCACCATCAGTGGCCTGCCCTGCTACCGAGCTCCCTGTCTGGGGGTTCCAGGCACAGGCTGGACCACTGTGCGGTGGGCGGAAACTTCTGGCTTTAGATGCAGGAGTCATACTAAACACCAACATCCTGTCTGGAAGATTCTAAAATATGCTGGAATCAACTACATTGACATGCTGGTTAGGTCTGACACCTGCGTCTCCTCACAGTTTACTTGTGAGTCTACAGACAGCTAACTTACCACGGCGACAGTGACCATGATGCCACAGAAAGCGGCATAGGCTTTCCAGGTGCAAGGATCATGGGTCCCTCCACTCTGAATCCACGAACCTGTCAGTGGTCATATAAGTGTCACGAATCCTGCGCTTGAAGGCATTTCAAACATGCATTCTCCTTAAAAGTACCCCAGAGAGAGGCAGTAGCCCCACTGTTAAAACAGAATTCACCAAGGCTCACAGACTAAGAAAGTTGCCAGAGGTTCCACCACTTCGAGTAGCTCCTTCTACCGCACGGGCCCCCCAAATGCCCCATTCTCTGATGCTGTCCCCTACCTGGGCTGCTTTTTAAAGGGGCAGAAGCCAGTGGTCTTGACTGTCCTCTCCCTAGGAGGCCCTCGGAGAGGACTCTGGGAAGGTGGAGGGAGGAGGGCGGTCCATCTGGCAGGAGGACAATGCTTGTCTTAGAACCCAGGGCCAAATGGGCAGCGTAGCCCCTGGAGTCTGCCACATGTAGGGAACGCCCGCCGGGCAGCTCCTGGACACAGGCACCAACACGTCAGCCTGCCTGGCCACAGAGTGTTTGTTTCTAGGGCGAGGCCAGGAGCGGTTTCCAGGTGGGGGTCGTGGAAACCCATGCTCACACACATGCTCTTTTGAGCTGCCAGCCCTCCTCCCCATACAAGGCCCGTCCTCAGAACAGAGCCCCATTCAGACCGGCTGAGGAGCCAACCTGCACAGGCAACAGTCATATCCCTTCCAGGAGGGATGGAGAAGTCATCTCCAGAGGGGTTGCAGCCAAGGCTACCACTGGCATCCTTAGAGCCCACCCCGGGAGTGGCACACACTGCAGAAAGTGAGCGTGGCATTTTGACACCTCAGTTTGCCCCCAGGGAGTTCCAGCCTGCCAGCCTGCCACACACAGCATTGCATACACTGGGGGCTTAGTACTGGCTCTGGGACCTCACAACACCTCCCTCTCCCTCCCCCACAAAGTCCTGGAACTGAGGACAGCCAGCGGCCCATCTCTAAATCCAGGAGACCTGACCAGGTCTATTCAGCATGAGGGGTGCAGGATACCATTAGGGAGCCAGCCCCAGCTCTAAGTGACAGGCAGGGTTCTCAGAAAGATAACAAGCACATGAGGGTAGAAATTGAGGGGATCCTGTTGAGGTGCTGAAGACTTTGGAGATGCTCAGTAGGTCTAGGCTCATCACAGACATCTTAGCAGGAAGCCAAAGGTGACATCGACATAAGCCATGGGAGAGGGGTATGGGATAATACCCATAAGACACTGGACCACTGCAAGAAGAGAAGATTCTCAGAAGAGGCAGAGTTAGCTGACAAAAGAATGCTGGAAGACAAGAGTTTGGAGGGCTAAGGAGAAGAAACACCTGAGGACAGAGTGTGGAAGCCATTCGAGGATCCATTGGTATTATGGATGTATTATGGTATTATGGGAATCATAGACCACTTTGACCAAGCTTCAAAATAAAGACCCAGGCAAGTTGCGATGGTTCTTTTTGGAGGGGTACAGGGAAGACACCAGCACAGGAAGGAGGTGCTGACAGATCGTATGCTGACAGCAGGGATCCAGGGAAGAGAGGCTACAGGGCCAGGTGAGATGGCGGGTGAGCAGGTGAGGGACTGGCTGGGCCCAGGCTCCCTGAAGGCCCGTCTTGGATCATGGGAGACAGGAGCAGACATGGGGAAGGAGAGGCTCTCTGGAGGCTGGAGGGGAGGAGACCCCGAGGAAGGTGTCTTTTGCATCTTGGAGAGGGCCATCACTAACAATTTGTAACTTCCACCTTGGATTTCCCTATGTGTTGGCTTGACATCACCCCACGGCAGTCTCCCGTGTTGCAGAATGTCCCACATACCTATGTGCACTCACTGCGTCCCTCACTGACTTCACACATGCACCGACAGGTCAGGTTCATCCATACATCACCCACCCATCAACACATGCTAAGTACAGCATGGTGACATCATGCTTACAGCAGATGGACAGCTTGGCCGTCCATCTCTTCCCTCAACCTCTATGCTCTCCTCTCAAATTCCCGAAGCCTGACAGAGCTAAAACCCTACTTCCTGCCAACATAGTGAGACCACAGAAAACTGTGGGATTGGCTTTTCCCTTCCTGTGACTTAAGAAAAATAAGAAAACAATCTACTTAGACCAAACAAACTGAATGAGGTGGCCTTGTTGGAGGGCTGATGTGATCCGATTAGCAGAGATGGGGCTGTGTTGGCGTTCTATCACAAACATCTTATTTATTTGTGGGGTTGCCCATCGGGGGGGGGGGAGGTGGCACGCCAACCTTGTTTCTTGTTATTACTTTGCTTTATGCCTCACCTAGCAAAAATAGACTTCTGAGGAAAGCCTGTGGTTCTTAGAGGCTGTATGTATCAGGGGTCTGGGAAGCTAGAATGGCAGCCCAGACTCCCCAGAAAGGCTGGAAAGTGGAGGCTGGGTGGCCCATAGCACCCCTCTTCCGAGAAATGGCAGGGGAGCATCCTGGGTTAGGACTGTGAAGAAAGGTCGTGGGTGAGTGGCACGGCTAAGAAGAAAGCAAGAGCTACCATTGTGCTGTCGGGTGCACTCTGTCCGGGCTCTCAACCACTGCATAATCAGATGGCAGAGTCCACCTGGCGTAGGTGGGAGCTCGGGGAGGTGGTGTCAGCGGACCCAAGTGGCCTGGCTGGTAAATGGTGGTGCTGGTTTCCAGCCATCTTGGCTCACTCCAGAGATCCCCTGGAAACATGCGAGATACTCTCTCAGTAAGGCAGCTTTTCAGTCCTGTATGGGGAGGGGGAAGGGAAGGCCAGGGAGTTAGCAGTAGATGCCAACTGAGGCACCAAGGCTGAGGCTCTGAGAAGGGGCTGAGGGAAGGGTCCCACTGTGGCCTCAAACCCATTTTCTAGGCTGCCAGGTGAAAGAGCATGAGAAGGTTTGTGCCATCGGAGGCTCTCCAACATTTGAGGCTTGGAGCCAGACTCCGTGCTTAGCTGCACAGCTAAGGGGGATGGCTGCTTCGTGTCTTATTTATTTAACACTTTTTCTGGGAGTAACCTCTTTGCCTAACATTTTATTTTTTTTTTTTAATTTTATGCTTATGGGGGTTTTGTCTGTGTGTACGTACAGTGCCCATGGAAGCTAGAAAGTCATAGGATCCCTTAGAACTGGAGTTAGAGATAGTTGTGAGCGGCCACGCGAGCACTAAAAATTGAACCTGGGTCCTCTGAAAGAGCAGCCAGTGCTCTTCCCCTCTCGGCCATCTCATCAGTCCCTACTTCACATTTTCTGAGAGATGAGGTGTGTCCCCCAGAAAAGGCAACGGCTGATTCAAGTGCCCAAGAAGGGGAGGGGATGGTGAGCAGGCAAGAAGGCTCTACAGAACCATCTCAAGCTTCAGAAAGGAAGAGGTCCACAGCAGGACAGCCTGGATGGAAGCGGCCCAGTGGAAAGCAGGGCGGAGGGACTCAGAGGAGATGTATACTGTGTGATCAGTCTGTGCGGTCTGTGCAGATCAGAGCTATGGGGAAGTTACCATGTGCCTTAACCAGCTTTCAGCCACTGTGATGAAACACGCCAAACAATAAACTTGTGAGGAAGAAAGGTTTGTAATGGCTCATGCTTTAGAAGTCCCAGCTGACAGTCCCCTGACCCTGCTGCTTCTTGGGCTGTGGCTCTCTAGAGATGATGGTGGCAGCATAAAGGGCTATCCAGCAAGCAAAAAGGAGGAAGAAGCTGGGGTCCTAGTGCCCCCTTTACTGTTGCCTAGGACATTTCTCTAATGACGTAACTTCCTCCCATTTGTCCCTGCTTCCTTAAGCTCTTACCACCTTCCACTGTTACCATGGTTGGTTTCCATGCCTTTAACATGTAGGTCTTTGAGGGAACATTCTACATTCATTCTATAGCACCACCTTAACAGTTACCTCATGGAGAGGTCCACGCTCGATAATTTATTCATTCAACAAACCTGTATTTGTTCAACACCTGTAAGTCCCAGGTATTGATCTGGGCACTCGAGATCCTCCAGTGGGCACTGAGACCAGGTCACTGCCCTTGGGGCTTTAGCTGCCCTCGAGAGCATGAGGGGGATCACCAATATGCAAGATAAACAAATGATGGAAAGCACCAGAGGGTGTGTGTGCTGTGAAGAAAATGAAAACTGCTAGGTCTAGGCACTTCAAGCAGATGTGCTGGGCATATGCTGCTGTGTCTAGTAGGGGAAGTAGCTAGGTCCTACCCTAAAGGACATTCTCCACATCCCGAGACCAGCAGTACCCTGGGTAGAACACTCCAGGAAGTACAATGAGTTGACCGGAAGGTTCTAGAGTGTGGCTGCATAGCAGTGTGAGGCTTAAACGGGTCACGTGGCTAGAGTTAAAGGTGTGGAGGCAGAGGCTCAAAGACGTAGCAGTAGTCCATAGCTCAGGGACCCCACAAGCCCTGGCTCTAGGGCAGGGGTTCTCAACCTTTCCAAGGCTGTGACCCTTTAGCACAGTTTCTCTTGTTGTGGTGGCCCGCCAACCATAAAATTATTTCATTGCTCCTTCGTAACTGTGATTTTGCTACTTTTATGGATCATAATGTAAATATCTGTGTTTTTCGATGGTCTTAGGTGACCCCTGTGAAAGGGTCACTTGACCCCCAAAGGGGTCATGACCCACAGTCTTGAGAACCACCGCTCTAGTGGCTTCCACTGTGGGCTCTGTGTAGGGGACACATGCCCTGGTTTCTGTTTGTTAATTTTAGGACAATGTTAAGACTGGGAAAGTAGCTCTGTCGGTAGCCTGCCTGCCCAGCATACAGGAAGCACTAAGTTCAGTCCACAGTGCTGCATAAAACCCAGCATGGTGATGCACGCCTGTCATCCCAGTGCTTAGGAGGTAGAGGTAGGAAGATCAGGAGCTCAAGGTCATTGTCCACTACATAATGAGTTTGAGATCAGCCTGGGCTGTATGAGACCCTCTCTTAAACAACAAAACACAAACCGAACAACCCAAACTACAAACTTGGACAATTTTAGACTCTGTACCATAGCCGTAAAGATAGAAGGAAGGCTTCTTGTATCCCCATGACCCACAATCCCCTTTGTTAACAGCTTGTCTACTATTGCTGTATACTATTGCTGTATTTCACAACTAGGGAACGGACATGGGTCCATTACATCACATCCATCCATGTACATCAGATGTCCCAAGCTTCCTCCACTATCTCTTCACGTCTCCCACATGCTACCCAGAGTCCATATTCTCGTGTCATGTCTTTTTGATTCCCCTACACAGTGGCAGTTCCTCAGGCATGCCTAGTCTGTGATGACCTTGGCCATTTGGTAACAGGTTAGCTATAGTGTATCATGTGCCTTAGTTTGGGGATTTTTGTCAGGGGGCAGGGGCAGGGGCAGGGACCGGGGAGGATAGAAAACCACAGATAAAAGGTACTCTTTCCGTGATGTCCCAGAAGGGGACATAATGTCCATGTGACTCACCACAGGTGACATTAATCTTGACCACTGGTGGGAGAAGGTTGGCTAGGTTTCTGTACTGTCAAGGTGTGTGGTCAAACCCCCTTTTCATATGGTGTGCTTAGGAGCTATGCACGAACTACAGGCCACACTCTGGGAAGAGGCTTGGTTCTTTTTAAGAGATGACATGAGCCACTGTCCCATGGCAGCCATTGCAGAGGCTTGGGATCAGACACTGCTGCCTGTTGAGAATCAGGTCTGGGCTGGAGGGATGTGTGTTAGAGTCGTGGGCACAGAGATGAGGTGAGATTGCCAAGGCCTGAGTCTGCACTGGGAGAGGAGAGAGTTGGGTGGAGCCCCAGGATGCACTAACCTCAGAGTTTGGCCATCTAGAGGAGCCAGGGAGGGAGGAAAGGCAAGGGCAGCATATGCAAGAAGAAGACAGTTAAGGGGCAGCTTGGCAGGGTGTGGGAGTTCAAGTCTGAGGTAGGACTATAAGAAGAAGGGAAGAAGGAGAAATAATTGCCTTTTTCTAGAGATGAAAGTTCTATGTTATAATAGAAGCATACAGGAACAGGAGGGTGAAGAGGAAAGGGGAGAGGGGGAGTGGAAGAGAGGAGGGATTGGGGCAGGAGCAATCTAGGAGTATCCCAAAACTGGGGAAGCCACAACACTCAATTTCACTACTAGGAGTGATCACAGATGGAGGTGCCAGGAGTTCTCAGTAAAGTGTGCAGCAGCCTACTGAGGCTTCTCTGCACCTCAGAGAGGCCAAGCACGAGGAGAAGCGAGGAATGGTAGGACCAAGGTTGGGCTGCCATATAAGAAAGCCTCCAGAACCTCCTGGATAAGAGTTTCCCCACTGCAGCAACCAGGAGGCAACCATGAGACCAATCCAGCAAGGCTTGCGGTGAGCACTCTCCAAGAGGCTGCAAGGGAAACCTACCAAGAAAGATAGAGGGTTCCCTGCATCCCTTCACATTCCACTGGCCCTACTCGCCCCGAGGAGACAGGAAGAGACACCTACTTCCCTCCTCCAGGCCTCTGGGAGGTACTTTCAAAAGAACCTAGATGCTTCAGAGCCTCTCTCCCAAGGGCTCCACAGGGAAGACTTGAAATGTCCTGCACTTACATCCTAAGAGTTGTACATTCTTACGTGCGCGTGTGTATTCCCAGAGGTTTCTGAGGACACAGACCCCCTCAGAAGACAAAGAGGGACCTGTCAGCCACCGGGGGTACACTATATCACGTGGTTCCCAACTTCCCATCCAGAAGCTCTCTGCTTTCCATCCCCGACACTGCAGAAAAGGGGGGCCACTCAATTAGCCATCCTGTCACCACCCTGAATTTTGTCACATGACGCGTCTCAAGTGGCTGGCTGCACATCTCAGAGTCTGGTGCACGACTCTGTGTATCTGGGTCACCCTGGGTCCCTGACCCATAGGGTGGCTTCAGTACAGTCAAGATGTGGACTGTTAGAAGAATTGAGTGGGAGGCTAGGCGTGTGCATGGCCTGGGCCCGACTGGTGGGTATGTGTTTGTGTACGGCGGCGTGTCTCCGAAGACTAAGGCACACAAACACATGCACATGTGCTCGTGTGTGGGCAGAGGTATGTGTTTGGTGTATCAGAGGAAGGGGCAAGCGTGCATGAGCACTGAGTGTGTGGAGGTGGGGAAAGACAGGGACATGGAAAGCAACACAGCCTGGTGACAAGTGTCCCCACGTTCCAACTTCACGAGCATGAGTTTCTCTTGGGAGAGAAGAATATGATCATTTGATTTGTCAGAAACACGGAACAACTTTTCAAAGGATGTGGAATCAGTTCCCAGGTCTTTTCTGTGGATGGAAACTGGATTTTGCTAGAAATATAAGACACTGCCCTCCCAGACACAGATCACAGTGACATTGTTTGAGAGATACCCCCAAGGGCTCAGAGAGGTCAAGTTCTCATCCAAGCCCATAAGCCCTGAGGGACATAAATGACTGGCTTTCTCTTAAGAAAAGATAGGGGGTTTAGGCCAACACCCACTTTGTCATTCTATGCTGTGACATTCCTGAGGGAACTCCATTTCTGGGGGGCTGGAGGGGAGAGGGGAATGACATCGTAGGAGAGCCTCCTCCATCCCAGAACCCCAAATCCTCTCTACAGTCAGGCCAGAGTCTACCAGCACTGGATACACCCCTGGGCCTCCTGGATCACATTCTAGGCAGCCAGGCTCACAAGGTTTAAGCTGTTTCCTGTGACTACTCGGCTAGACATCCAGAGCCCCGGGGCAGTGTCTGTGAGTCAGCATAATCCAAGCTGGGCTCTATCTATCTTCAGTGTTTGGTGTTCTCTGCTCACATGGTTAGAACATGCGCCGTGGAGAATGGGGTAAAAGACCCGTCATTATGAGACTGAGTTACTAAAGCCTACAAATCACCCCTGACCCCCTCAACTTCCCTCACTGGGCTTTCATGCTTCTTCCCCAAGAAGTGACTCTGGAAAGAGCCACAAGGGTCCCCATGTCACATGATTCAATTAAGGATGTTCCCTGTTCCAAGTTAGCTCTCAAGAGTCCATCTACTCTACCTATACCCATGCCCTCAGGACCCAGGTCCTTGCCAACATTGCCCTTTTGTCCCTGTAGCCAAATATCCTGAGAGATGTTACCAGCGGCCAGGGACAGAGGGAGCTATCTTGCTGGCTTTGGGCTCAGACTGGGTATAGGGCTGGACCTGTGTGGGAGGAAAGAACAGGATCCTCCTCTCTCACGTGCTAGTGGTCACAGAGAGTTTAAGTACCGCAGACACCTCCCCCATCTCAGGAGGGAGCCCACATTACCCATCAGCCACCAGGGAAGGCTCCCCACAGTACAGTTGTGAATTAAACATGCAGCCTAATGAGTTGATTTTATTAGTTTGCAAACGCATTGAGAACTCGTTATCAAAATAAACATCAATTCCTTTCACCCCTGCCGCAGCCTCTTCAAGCGAGGGAAGATAAACACAAATACACAGCGGCCAGCCGTGACCTGGTTGCATGTGGGCTACAGACTAGTTCAGAAGGTCCCATAATCCCTCACTGTTCCATGAGCCCTGCTGGGATAGAGGGTGAAGGAGGCCAAGAATGGGTTTTTAGCAGATCGTGACACGGTCAATGATGGTAGGGTAGCCCTACTTCCCTGGCTCAGGCCCTTTCACTCCAGCCTGGTCCCTGTGGGGTATGGAAGTATGAGTCAAAGGAGGAGATGTATAGACACAGCAGACAAACAACAACGATGCCAAGAATACAGAAATAATAATAACAGCAGCAGCACGCTGGCTACTACATATGCAGCAGCTCAGGGCTGTGCACCAAGGTGACTGTGGGCAAAGTGATGCCACCTTATGGAGCGACATGCTGGGGACTGCCTGTCATGCTGGGAAGCAGGCAATACGGGGCAGCTGGCCCCAGAGATTTGTTACTCGGGTCCCTGCAGAGTTGAGTGAAGGCCCGCCAACCATGCTACAACTCTGCAAAGACTATATAATCCCGGGGCCAGGCAGGGGGCAGGAAGATGGACAAGGTGACCTTTGCAGGAGCCAGAGCTCTCTGTGGCTCCAAGCCTGGTCTCCCTGGAGACACCAATGGTGGCTGCTCTCCCTACTGTCCCTCCCTCCCCCACTCCCCAGGTCCCTGGCCCCAGGCCCCAGGGGAGAGATGGTTCCAGGCTGGCAGAGTCATCCACGAAACTGGTAGGACAGGGACAGTATTGTCACGCTCTGCAGTCTGTGCTGTCTTTGGAAAGGTTGTTCTAATCCCATTTCATCCGCTTTCCATGGCTGTCAGCTGTTTGCAGGCGTGGGGAGGCCGGTTTCTGAAATCGGAGCTATTGTGCGGTCCCTCCTCCCACATGTGCTCATCCATCCATCATGTTGTCCCGGACCCCTTTGTTGGCTGGCCAGCCCCCTGCCAGTGGCATCTCCCCACCTCCCAGCTGCCCCACCTTCCCTTCTATTTTGGGCTACAGCAGGCCAGGCCTGGGATGCATCAGCCAAGTCCCCTGGGGAAAGGGAGGGGGAGGGGAGGGGGAGGGGTGAGGGATGGGGCCTCTTGGATTCCACTGGGAAAGTCTTAACTCAGGTCCTGAGACTTGCTGCAAAGCAAAGAGGTGAGGAGTATCTTGCAGAATAAAGGAATCTGTGCACTTAACCAAACATACCCCACAATACACAGCCAGATCAGAGAGGCAGCCAGAGTGGACCTCATGCCTGTCCAGGGGTTCCTATAGAACTTGAGAGGACCTTTAGAGTTCTAACAGTAAAAAAAGGAAAGAAAGAAAAGGAAGCGGGGTTGGGGGTGCAGCTTAGTTGGTAGAACACTTACCTAGCATGGACCTGCATGCAGTCCCACCACCTCATAAACTGGGCATAGTGGCACATGTCTGCACTCTCAGTACTCCAAAGGTGGAGGCAGAAAGTTAGGAGTTTAAGGTAATCCTTGGCTACACAGTGAGTTTGAGGACAGACTGGGCTACATGAGACCCTGTCTCAAAAAGAAGTAAAGGAGGATGAGGAGGAAGAGGGGCAAGAGAATAAAATGAGCCAAACCCACTGCCCCTGTTTCCTGGTGTGCAAGACAGAGGAGAAAACTTTCAGCCCGCTCAGCTTTCCCTGATCTTTGCCCTCTCTAGAGTCTCTCCCTACCCTGTTTGAATTGCTGCACTAATTTATGCTCCTGTGTTGAGTTTTCTAAGCATGGCGCTGCTTTGGGCCTTCCTAACCTTTGCTCAGTCTGTGGTGTCTCCCTCATTCTTCTGCAAGCCTGTGCCTAGCTATGTGGATTTACAGCCCAGCCCAGAGAGGTGCCCTGAGCAGATCACACACCTGCCCAGGGATTCCTAAAGAACTTGGACTTTTAGCAGTTGTGCATTTTCCTAGCATGGCTTGTCCCCCCCCCCCCCCCGAGACTGGACTGTAAGCCTAGGCTGGGCTGGAGGTCAGGACTGAGACAAGATATCACCGGTACCTTTAAAAGCTCCTAAAGGCCACTCCTGGGCTGCAGTGTGAGTCATGCCTGGTGTGGAATAACTGTTCCCTAAGTACTGGTGATCTGCCGTTATTATCATCGCTGCTCTTGATTTTATTTTCCAGCCCCGTGAGCCATACCAGAACACAGCAAGCATGCATTTGGTGGGAATGCTAGCACCTCATGATGTTGGATTCTGTTCTAGGGTCTGGGGGAGGAAGACAGAGCCTTAGACCTCTCTAGCTTTGCCACCCACCCAGCTTCGCTGCTGCCGAACTCCAGGCTTCACGGGAAACCCACTGCTGTTCCCCCTTACCTGTGACTGTACTTTCCGCAGTCTAAAAATAGGACATGGAAATTTCCAGAAATAATTCGTAAGTTTTAAATAACTTTTATGTAGAATGTGTTATCATTGTTCTACTGGATTCTCTTTGTTGCTAATACCTTATTGTGCCTACGTTATGAATTAAACTGCTGTAGGTGTGGAAGTATAGGGAATGTATCTCACAGAGGTGCTATTCTTCAAGGGCCTTGGAGCTTACAGCCAAGGGCAGATGCCTGTAAGTTATCTGAGCTCCCTGAACCAGCTCCCAGAAGAACAGAGCCCAGGTGCAGGCCACTTGCTATCAGAGTGCATTACCTGTGGCCCAGTGCCGTCCTACCAGGAGCCAAGTCCATGAAGAGCCAAATGCTTCAGCAGCCATAGCGCTTAGAGAACATCTCAGACAAGACAAGGATATTGTCTCTGTTCGTGGGGAATGATGGAAACCCAGACACCATCTTCAAGCTCTAGTGTTTGTCCTGTTCACCATGAACCTGATGGTCTGCCAGCACAGACATATCACCCCGTTGGCACTTTCTTTTTCCCAGAAAGCCATGTGGATGCTCCTGGGCAAACTGACCTCAGAGTACCGCCCGGCCCGCCCTTAGCTGCCCTAGGTTTCCAACCTCCCTCACCTTCCCTATCCTTTCTTTTCCTCCCCCGAGCTAGGCAAACTCTGGAGAGCCTCCCCAAACCAGACAAGGATGCTATGCATAGTCACAGACTTATCATGGACATCCTAGGAGGCAGAGGCAGGCTGACCCCAGGCCTTCTGACTCGACTCGAGGCCTTCTGGGCTGTCACTGTGCTCTTAGACCCTAAAGGGCTCTTAGGTGTATTGGCATAGTTTGGCTTGGTTTGTTCTCTTTACTCAATTAGGGTATGATAACAGGCCCATCTTATAGAAGAATGGCATTTCCCCCCTGGCCAGCCCTAGAACAGTGTCTGAGAGCTGAGGTGGAGGCCCTGTGTAGGTGCTTTTTCCAGAACTGCAATAGGATACGTGGGGAAAGATGGGAGTCCAGGGCTCAGGGCCCAGCGGGACAGCTGGGAATGGAGGGGGAGAGAGGGTGGGTGAGCAGAGAATCCTCTCTCCCTAGGAAGCTGGGGGGCAGGAGCAAGGATTTTCACATGCCTACAACTGGCAGCCTGGCCTGGGGGAGGCAGTTGGCAATATTTACTGAATGGAAGAAACAAGTGGCTGTGGCTGGGAGCACATTTGTGGTTGAGATAGCTGGCCTCTAAGAGATGAAGGGGCTCTGAGAGGGGTGTGTGTGTGTGTGTGTGTGTGTGTGTGTGTCTATGTGTGTGCGCATGCCCGTTCTTGTATATGGAGTCCTGAGTCAACCTCAGATGCCACTTCTCTGGTTTATCCACTTTTGAAACAGTGTCTTTTGTTGGGATGGAGCCCTGTCTTCCTGTCTTTCCCTCCCCAACACTAAGTGTGTGAACCACACCCAGCATTTTTAGGCAGGTTCTGGGGACTGAACAGCAGTCTTCATGATTGCGCAGCCAGAGCTTTGTCAACTACTGACTGGCTCTACACTCTGAGCTCTGTCTCTCCAGCCTCATACACCAATCAATCTTCCTTTCTTGGCGTGGGTTGAATATGGTCTTAGTCTAGGGCAGGGGAAGAACCCGGCCAGGCTTTGAAGTCCTGGTGATGTGAGGCAGGGAGAAGAGACTGAAGGAGGCCTGATCTACAGACCTTGTTCCTCCGGCTGCAGAGTGTGCTCTAGCCCACGAATCCAGGAATGGGTATCCAGGGGGGTGCTCTTTGCAGACTTCTGAATGATGTTTCTATCCCTCCTCCACTGTGCCTCCTTCTCCTGGTGAATTAACTGGCTCTCCTGAAATCATAAATAATTAGTAAGCCCGTCCCTGGTGCCACTTAACAGTTTATGTTTTCAAAGCACTTTATGCCCATTAACCAAAGGCTCCTTGATCTACCTCTTGGAGAAAAGGGATGAGGACCAGAGGGAGCCCAAGAGCCCTTGGGAGTCATCTCTCTTACTCCCCTGCATCGGGGTCTAGTAAAATCTGACAGAACCTAACCAGTGAACAGCCCTGGTTGGGAATGCCTCAGGGTCTCTCTGTCCCCCCTCAAAACCAAACAGAGGAACAGAACAGAGGAGGGAGGACCGGCAGAGCTGCTCTTGTAGGAGTGGCCAGCAGTGGCTAAGCATGGCGGGGTGGGGTTCCTCAGAGGGTGGACCAGGAAGAGACCACAAAGGTACAGCATGGGGCCTTATCTGAGGTACCTTGGAAAGACCATCAACCAATAAACAGACCCCCTTACCCACAAGTAGGGGAAACAGCAGTTTTGGAAGCAAAGCCAGGACTTTAGCCTGCAAGTAACACCCTTTCAACTCTTAGGAATGTCGGCTGAATTAGCACCCCTACCTTGGCCAGGCTACATTTCAAATATTGCTTCTGGCTTATAGCAGAAACACCCATTCGTGCCAATGTGCAGCTCCCCTCAGAAAAGGAGAGATCAGTTGTCTGTGGATTCATTCACCATTGCCTAAATAGACCCACCAGGATGCACCAGACACCTCCCCCCCAAAAAAATTCACAGGGACCGCCCATTTGTCTTTTTACTGTCAAGAACTCTCAAATATTCGGTGAGAAGCTACTGTAAGGCCCTGTGTGATTGAGGCAGGGCTGAGAAACTCATGAACTGGACTGAAATCTCCCTGAGCAGTTTACTGAGTACCCACGAGCACAGGGAATGGAGGCATTAGGGACAGGCGAGTCCCATGCCCTTTTCCACACTGCCATTCTTACTATGAGCCACAGAAGCTAGAGCAGGCCAAAGGGGACAGGTGGGTGGAAGTCTACTTTTGCATGCCCGAGTGACACCCATGCCAGTAACCATCCATAAACTCTGGACCAAATGCCAAAAAAGCAACCAATAGAAGGGCACAGGCATGTAAGACGAAGCAGGCAGGCTCAGGAGGGACTTTGTTCTCTGAAGGAGTACAATGTTTTCACGACTTTGAACTTGAAGGCGCGATGATACTGGCCCAGCCCAGAAAGTCACATCTGCAACAGAACAAAACTGTAGTGGTGAGAACAGCGTGCCAACCTCAGCGGGGAAGATATAAAACAACGGACTTACGTGGGGCTTGAGTAACTGGAAAAGACACACACAATAAAGAAAAAAAAAAAAAACTCCATAAATTGAGCCCCACCTCCTTCCATACAAAATTAGCTCAAAATGGATCAATGTCCAAACTAGAAAAGTGAAACCATGAAACTGAGAAAAAAAATAAAGGGTAAAGAATATAGGATAAAAATATATATATTCTATATATATTTAAAGCAGAGCCTTACTGGCCTTGAGCTCACTGTGTGGCCCAGGCTGAATCTTGTTGAAGTGTGATTTAGTAATGGATTCTTGGATGAGGTGCCAATAAGGGAAGAAAAAAACAAACATCAGTGAAAGAGTGATGGTGGATTTGATCAACATAAAAAACAAAACAAAACAAAAAAACCCTTTGTTCATCAAAGAGCATTATCAAGAAAACAAAAAGATTCCACATATTTGTCTAGGTTCTAGTAAGCAGTTTTCAACCTGTGGGTCATGACCCCTTTGCAAGCTGAATGAAAACACAGGTATTTACATTAAGATTCATTACAGTAGTGAAATTGTAGTTTTGAAGTAGCAACAAAAATAATTTTTATGGTTGGAGATGGCCACAAGATGAGGAACTGTGTCAAAGGATCACGTCATCAGGAAAGCTGATAACTGCTCTAGCGTCTAGACGATATAGAGCTTAAACACGATAAATCTTACATACTGGAAAAATAGAAGGGGCCGAGGAGGTGATTCGGCAGTTAAAGTGCTTGCCTTGCAAGCAAAATGACTAAAGGTTGGATGGTCAGCATCCATGTAAATGCCTGGTGGGCACCACAGCTCCCACGCCTGTAATTCTAGCCTTAGATGGTGGAAACAGGGGGTTCCCAGAGCAAAGTAGCCACAAAAACTAGCCATATGGACAGGCTCTAGGTTTGACCCTGCCTCAAAGAATCAAGTGGAAAGACCAATGGAGGAAGATTCCCAACATCATCAACCTCAGGTAACACACGTGTACACTCACACATTCACACACATGCATCTTCACTTACAAAAGCATCCCACACATACAAATACATCATACATCTATACACATGAGAAAAAAAAACAGATGAACAGAAATATCTCCAGAGAAGACATACAAATGGCCAACTAACAATCAAGTGAAAATTGGAAAAATCATTGCTCATTGGGAATATATAAACCTAATCCATGCCTGTGACATGGAAGCAGAATGGGCCACCATTTGATGAGGAGGAGAGGAAGCAGCAGGAGAAGGGCAGAGGCACAAAGCAGGGAAGTGAGGAAGGAGGCAGACTGATTTTTAAGTCCATAAAATAATATTAAAAAAAAACCCACTACGGGATAGCACGTCACACCCATCAGGAGAGTCATAGTCAAGTGGAAAATGGTTAAGGGTTAGTATGAAGATACAAAAATTTTATACACTGCTGGTGAGGATGTAAAATTGTTCAGTAATTGGGGCCAGGACCCCAGTTCAGTTCTCAGCATCCACATCGGGTGGCTCACACCACTTGCAACTCCAACTCCCGGAGATCTGGCTCCCTCTTCTGGCTTCCATGGGCTTTGCACTCACACGGTGCATACACAGAGAAACACAAGCATACACACAATCATAAAAACAAAGTGCCCTTATTATTCGATGATTGTGCAAACAAAAGTTCAATGACTCCTCAAAATAAAGTCAGATAAAGAACCATTGTGGGATTCAGATTACTTCCTAGGTGAATGTACCTAAAAGAACTGAGACTAAATATTCAAACATATGCATATGTACATTTATAGCATCGCTTCTGACAACAGCAAAAAGTCTTGAAAAGCTTCAGAATTTTGGAAGATATGTCTGGCTCTCTACCATATTTGGTAAAACATAAGGATCCAGTCTGGGATGGGTGAAATATCGTGTGCCTGATGACCTGAGTTTGATCCTTGGAACCTATGTAAGGATCGAAGGACAAAACAGATTCCCAGAAGTTGTCCTCTGATCTTCACATGCAGGCTGTGACATGCATGTGTACACACACACACACACACACACACACACACACACACACACATTCATGCACATATCACATATGCATACATGCAATGAGTAAAACAAATTAAATATGTGCATATGTACAAATTTAGTACAGCTAGTGGCCATAGTCAGGACAAAGGTAGAGAAAGCCCTATCATTGTCAAACTTCTAAAAACCAACGATTAAGACTTGGAAGGGGGACAAGGGATTCTACATCCTTCAGCTGCATGTTCTGTATGTCCTAGCAATAGAACCAAGAGGAGGGGTATGTGCCACAGACATGGGGGCCTATCTGTGTGTTCCTTTGATTCAGCCTCCCTCACCCCTCCATTCTATGCTGTACGGGGAATGCTGTGTTCCACATTTCCAAACTTCAGAAGGCTTTCCCAGTCTCATTCCAGCTCAGCCATGGGCTAAAGTACTTTTCTCCCTGTTGAGCAGAGGGGTCAACTAAAGGGGAAAAGTCCTTTCATCTCTGGGTTGACAGAAAGTCAGCGACAACGCTGGACCTACCCCTAGGCCTCACTGTGTCTGTGTGTCTGTATGCCTGTGTAGGCAGATTGCCCAGCAACTCAGCTTCCTCTCCTCCATGGGTGATGCCTTCCTGACCGGCATGCTGACCCTTGGGATTCTACAAACTGGAATTGTTTTCATTTGTAGGACAAGTTTCCTCAGCTGGGAACAAAGTAAATCTTCAACCTCCACCCCCACCCGGCCTTTCTCTTTGCTCTCCTCTTCCTCTAAGCAATTTAATATGTTACTGGGATGGAGGCTGAGAATGCTACAGCCCAGGCAACATAGTGACTTGCTCTGCCTCCCTCCTCCTACCCCTGATGGGATCACTTGAACCCTCTCATGGGACAAGAGCCCCAGAAGGACCATATGGAAACATTCAGACCTAGGAAGGTCCAAGAGCAATGCTCAGGGCACCCCATGCCTGGAAGGGTGGGGCTTGGCGAGTCTGTGATCCGGCTTTGTAGATGTGGATCTCCAAAGTCCTGGGCTTGGGATTTCAGAGCCATGACTTCCTGGCCCCGCCCTTGCAGGAGACCAGCATCCTACTCCGTCCGCTCTCTTTTTGACTGATGGTCCTGTCTTCAGGCCTTTGCTCTTGGTGACTTCCAAGCCTCCTATACTGGCCTGCATCTCTAGGTCCTAACAAGGATGACTCTTCCTGTTCCCAGTTCCATTGTCCTATCTTTCTGCTTCCTCCATGAGGTGCCACCTCTTCCCTGTTGGAATAGCACTTCTCAGCTTAGTTTGATTTATTTAACACATATTTATGCCACGCTGCTGTGTGCCAGCCCCTCTCCTAGGAGCTTTTATAAAATAATTCAACCTTCCTGGCTACCTTGTGGAGTGAGTTCTACCACCCCAAGGTATATAGGTGAGGAAACTGAGGTTCAGGGAGGCTAAGCTGTTTGCCAAAGGCCATTGACATAGCCTGGATTTGGGGTTCTTAAGCTACCCATAAGCTCAGTGGTTCCCAAGTCCTTTGAAACTGAAGCCTTATCAGCATGCTGGTAAGGGAAGAAGCCTTCTGCCTAGACTCTGAGAGAATGAGAGAAGGAAGAGGAAGGTAGTGAATGAGGGCAATGGGGCACTGAGATGGTACCCTAACCAGCTCCTTTCCTCTACAGGGATGGAGGTGGGCAGGGTGCACTCAAGCCTGGCTGCTCTGCATCATCGACACTAGGCCCCTGACTGCCCCAGGGCCAGCTCTCCTGAAGCCCCCCACACCTCGTTTCCCTCTGCAACCTCTCCTCCGCCCATGGTCCAGGCTGGCTGTTTAATGGATCTGCACAACACTGCTCTTAAATAAATGATGGCTCCTGCAGAGCTCTCCTCGTGGGTCCCAGGAGACTTTGGGGGTTTGTTTATTTAAGGAGTGATTCTCGAGTCCTTCTTAAACCAGAGGCGCTCTCCCCCCACAACCCACCCCAGCTAACAGCCATTAACAAAACTGAGGGCTCTGGGAAGCTTTTCTTCAGCCTCCCCACTGGGGAGCGAGACAGAAAACTGAACTTCCAAACAGACGAATGTTAGCTGTGACAGGTAACCTCTCCGCGTATTCTGGGAAGGTGGGTGGAGCCGGCCACCACCCTTTGAGGTCTCTAGGCTCCTAAAATAGCCTCAGCAGCAAGCCCGCTGGCTCTGGGGCTTCCCGGACTCTGATGAGCACACCTGCCACCTGGGATCCAGAACGGATGCTGATCACCAGGGCTGGGGTGGGGCGGGGAGGGGCCCCAGCTTCTGCATTTGAGGCTATCTGCTGATTGCTTCTGCTGCTGGCCTGGGCACACTCTCAGCCAGGATAGGAAGCACCAGAGCCCAGTGACCCAGCTTCATCTGGGGGAGTTACAGGGGCACAGCTTATAGGATGGGGTATTATTGAGTGTCCACTTCATGCCAGGCTCTCCACACCACTGATGGAGACAGAGGGCATGATCTATCTGACTTTGAGGAATTTTCCTAAACTCCCTCAAAGAATAGGTCTTGACAGGAGGCTTCACATCTTCTGAGTGTTCCACAAGGCCCTGTGGTAAAGGCGTGGTCTCCAGCATGGCATCCTTAGATGTCTACAACCTTTAAATGGTTTTGTGGGTTTTGTTTGTTTGTTTGTTTTTTATTGCACTCAGGCTAGAGTAGAAATCAGGCTAGAGTAGAAGTCTTTGGGTCACTGAAGCATGTCTTTGGATGGAATTATGGTACCATGAAGTGAGTGGGTTTGCTCTGCCATGACCCCCTCCCCCACCACATTCCAGGTCTCCAGGCAACAGGGGTCTGGTTGATCATAGACAGGAACTTCTGAAACCAGGAGCCAAAGTCAACCAGGGTCTCCAGGGTCTGTCCTGGTCAGCTGAGTCAGGCTGAGTACCCGTTCCTCTTCAGAGCAGAGGCATCTGAAGAGCGGCTCACTGAGGTACCATGGTGGGCAAGCAGCAGGGCAGAGATCATGGCTGGAGTATTGGAGGGCTGCAAGCCTGTGGCTTTTTGTATCTGGCCTTTTGTGAAGTGAGGAGCCAGAGGCAGAGAAAGCACTGTACACCAGGCAGGACCAGACATGCAGGCACCGGAGCCTCAGCCCCTGGCTCTCATTCCCTGGCATCCTGTATGAAACCGGAGATAAGCACAGGAGGTTTCTGAGTATGCTAACCATTCTTCAGCCTCAGCTTACCCTCAGGGTCTGTGATGAGAGGGTCCCCTCACCTCACCATCAAGGCAGGGGAAGAAGGCCCAGGATTGGGCTAATACTCGGGTGACTGAACTTGCAGAGTATGAAAAGTGCCCTCTGGAGAGGGGAAATCTCCACACTGCCCACCACCCCCAACTAGGCAGACAGGGCAGACTCTCTGGGTAGGGGATTTATGTGGTCACTCTGGGCTTTTGGTTTAATGGCCCCTGGCATCATTTTAAAATTCATAACCATTTTCCAGCAAGGGGCTGCATTTTCGTTTTGTGCCAGGCCCTGCAGATGAGGAAGGTGGCCAGCCTTGCCAGTGAGTTAGCAGACCGACCCTCCTCTAAGGTAGCTGTCATGGAGCGGTGACTGCGGCAGAGAGAGTCTGTGAGGCAGGCTTCTGAAGTCCAGCGAACCCACAGAGCCAGAGCTTGGAGGCCTGGAGCTCCAAAAAAAAAAAAAAAATCACAGGAGAGTTGAGAGAACAAGAGGGGGCCTTCTGAGGGGAGGTACAGGTGATTTCTCGTCCTCTATGTTAGTTTGCAGCGACAGACTAACCAGGAGGAGAAGGCTGGGGGATTGGGTAGAGAGATAGGAGAGGAGCAGCTATCTACCCAGGGCCTGGCCTCACCGAGGAAACCTCCCTGAACCAATCCCCATGGGCAGGGTATGTGGGCACAGCTGTGCCAGCCTGTCCAGGTCCCAGTGGACTCCCGGCCAACCCCTTCATTTCCCTTTTGGGACAGGCCAAAGGGGAAAGGACAGGCCATGTGGCTATGCTCCCGACTGACAGTCCCAGCTGTGGGGGAGGGGATGCTCCCTCGCCCCTGTCAGGAACCCATGCCAGACATTCACCCCTCAGGGGCCTTGTTCCCAGGAAACAGGTGCTGGCACTGGGCACAGCTGAGGAAGGAATGTGAGCTTGTGGCAGGGCAGGGTGGGGAGAGGTTTCCACAGCCTAGGACATTCTAGAAAGCAGTGGGGCAGGGAGTGGGAATGTGTCTAGAGACTGGGGTAGAGTAGGAGGTCTCGGCCAGAATGCCTGCTCTATGGTTAGACGCTAAGAGCTTAGAGTCCCTGTACTGGGAATAAAGGGAGTAATGTGTGTTTCATGGAGGGTCTCTTGCATATGTGTGTGTGTGTGTGTGTGTGTGTGTGTGTGCGTGCATACATGCGTACATTCCTGTGTACACGCACATGCTGGTGTGAAGGCCAGAGGACAACCTCAGATATCATTTCTCAAGTGCAGCCAACCACCCTGCGTTTTTGAGACAGGCTCTCTCATTTAATCTGGAACCGGCCACATAGTCCAGGCTGGCTGGCTTGCAAGCCTCAGGGGATGCTCCAGTCACTGCCACCCTAGCACTGAGGTCACAGTGCATACCGCCAAGCCCAGACTTTTCGTGTGGGTTCTGGGCCTGGAACTTAGGTCCGTATGCTTACTCTGCAAGACTGTAGCAAATAAGTTGTCTCCCCGCCCCTGTTGAGGGTCTATTCATTGGATAGCTCTGTCTCTGTGTTCGCCTTCCGAGCTGCAGACAAGAATTTAGCTCTGGCTCAGGGCATGGCCTCCATAGAGAGCCCAGCAATGCTGCTGCGTGGGTGAGAGGTGAGTTTTCAGTATCTTCTGCACCAACTTGACTGGCCCACTCTGTTCCTTAGGGTGGCCAAGGCCAACTTGTGAGTCACGTGAGCATATGAGGGACTCAGAGGGAAACATGAACCCTGTAGACAGGATGGCTGTCACCACATCTTACCCTCCAGATGAACCTTCTTTTTATTTATTTATTTTGTACATCTCTAGAGTCAGAATGCACCTTATAGCTTACATAGCATGTTCCCATCCCCTTTTCTTTCTCAGGGGCATGTAAAATCGTAGCACGCTTTACCGTTGATGTGTCCTGACTCAAAGATGGGCCAGTGAGGACAGCCACGTTGGTGATAACGGCTCCTGTCATATCTCATGTCTCAGAGCCTCTCTCTTTCCATGTGAACTGACTTCCAGGGTGGTCTATGTTTGGGAACACATGTGGACACCCCCAGATTTAAAGGGCAAGAGGAATCATCACAAGGTCGTCGGCACAGGCTACATAGGCTGGATGAGTCCCAGGAGTGGCTTCTAAAGAAATTCCAGCTACACTATCCCCAGACGGGCCAGGCCTGGTGCTGGGGCTGCAAGACTCTAGCACTAAACCAGACTCTCCTCCCCCAAAGCCTCTGCACGTGAGGGAGTTTACTCACGTGCTTTAAACCTGCATTTAACAGATGGGGAGCCAGGGGCTTGGCTAATTTAGTCAGGGTAAATCTGACTCTTGAGCGGCAGAGCTAGGCCAAGTTACAGGCTGGCCATGGAAATGGGGCCTCTTTGAAGGTGGGTGGAAGGCAGGAAAGGCAAGGGGCCTCCCGGGCCACCCATTGGTGAAGAACACAGACTCAGACAGTTTGGAATAGTTCCTGAATCTATTTGCTCACAGGCTGGGTGACTCTGGGCAAGATCTTAGAACTCTCTATGCCTCCATTTCTTGATTTATATAATGGGGCTGACACTTCTTCTCACATGGGGGAGGTCACACAAGGCGTTTGGAAGGACACCTGGTAGGGTGGCCGAGGCTCTGTCTATGGAGCCTCCTCTTAGTACACCTGAGTTATGGGAGACCCAAAAAGTGAATTTTATAGAACTGCAGGGTTCTCTGAGCTCTGCTTGGGAGACTCATGTGTCTGGGGCTAAGCTTTGGGGTAGCTAAGGGGAGTCTAGGAATGCTCATCAGGAGCCAGGAGCTCCACCAATAAATCACAGTGCCAGTTTTCCCACCTCCTACTTCTGTTGATGTGCCCGTCCTGTAGAGGGGATGGGCCAAGGAAGAGCGATCAGAGAAACTTTAGTCCTGCCTGGCTGCTTGGCTCCCCAGCTAGAAAACCAGAGTGAGAAGCCTGCTTAGAGGGCAAGAAACCAGATCCCTCCATTCTTGCCTCTGCTACATGATTTCTTCTAGAAACTGAGGAGATCTCTGTAATGTGGTTTTAGTGATTTGGCTACACTTTGACCACACCCACTGCCCGTTAGGGAGGCTCTAGGAACCTGGGATCAAAGGAGGATGGGAAAAAAGCTGCATCTTCCCATATGCATTGGCTTAGCACAGTATGTAGTAAGGTGATTTGCCTGGCTTTCATTCGCCACGTCCATCTTCAGAGCTTGTACCTGGAGGGAGGCAAGCATCAAGGAAGGCCCTCAGCCACGTACAAGGTGACCTCGGCAGTGAAAGGTTCTCCATGTTTTCAAGTGAAACAATGTCCAACAATCCCAGGGAAACAGGAGATGCTCCTACCCCACACCACACTTTCCCACCCCTTCCCTCTGATGACAGAGGGCAGCATTATCAGGCCACTCCTGTGTACCCTGGGATCACATGGTTCCTACCTGCACTGGGTGTACCTAATGTCACCTCAAATGCCATGTCTGATGCCAGGGCCCTGCCTGAGCCTTTGCTGGCACCCACATGCTGGACAGTGCACACAGTAGGAATTTGGAGGACAGACACTTCAAGAACAAATGGCTTTTGTTTCCCATAATCACAACAGAGTCATGTTGGGTCTATAGCAAGATCCAAACCTTCCAGGCCAGAGGCCTCTGTGCTATTCTTGTATGTATTTTAAGAGAAGAAGGCTTGGGCCGGAGAAGGTCTCCCAAAGCACACAGGCTAGAGCTTGGCCACCAGCCTGTGGTGATATTGAGATCTTTAAGGTATAGTACCTAGGGCAGGGCAGATAGCTAAGTGAAATGCTTGCCAAAAACATGAGGAACAGAGTTCAAACCCCACAACGCATATTTTTAAAAAGCTGGGCTTGCACAGGTGAGCTGGCCCTGAGGGTAAGAGTATGGGAGAGCTGGCCTTGAATCACCCCCACTCTCCACCTCCCACCCCTCACCTTCCCATCCACCCTCATCCTCCCATCCCACCACTTGTAGCAGTTGGGAGAGCTGGTCCTGTGGGCCCAAGAGCAGGTAAGCTGGCCTCGTCCTTTGCCAGCTACAGCACTCAGGAGAGCAGGCCCTGCCCCTCGCTTGAACACAGTGGAACCGGTCCTGATGCTGAAGAAAAGGGTGAGCCAACCCCAAGGGTATGAGAGCAGGAGAGCTGCCCCAGCCCCTCAAAAGCTGTAGCACTTGGGAGACTGGGCCCCATGCCTTGACTTGGCAGCCTGTGGTGCTGGTTCTGGAGGTGTGGGTGCCAGTGAGCCAGCCCAGAGGGCGTGAGAGTGGGAGGGTTGACCCTGCCTCCTTCCACTGGCGGCATTGGGTGGACTAGCGGGAGCAGTGCTGGAGAGCTCATCCTGGTAGTGTAGATAAGGGACGCTGACACACTGACCAGCTCAGCTGCCACCTAGGCCCAGATCCAGGACACTGAGTTGGCCCACCCCAAAATCTCTATCATTTGCCAACAGTTGGGACACGTGAAAGAGCCAGCCCTGCTGACCCAAAGCTGAGGATCTCCATGACACAGGGCAAAGACAGGATAACCAGGAGGCCTGGTGAGGATCCAATATCGATGGTGTCACAGAAGCCAGAGACCTGGAGTCAGACTCATTGCAATGAACGTTTGCAAATGAAGATGTGTGGACAGAGGGATATACCGTGGAACAGACCATGACACACTACGGCTTCCATGATGAGATGTTTTCTATGCTTTGTTTTCTTTGTTTTGTTGTTATTTGTTTGTGGGTATGCTTTTTTATTTTGGTGGGGATGTTGCAAGGGTGAAGGGTGGATATGAGCACGACTAGGGTGAATGATGTGAAACTCACAAAGAATTAATATAAAGTTTAACCAAAAAAAAAAAAAAAAAAAAAGAGCCAGGCTTGGTGGCATGCCCTTACAATTCCAGGACCGAGGAGAAAAACAAGCAGGTTCCTGGAGGCTCGCTGGACAGTCTACCTGGCCTACCCAATGAGCTCCAGGCCAGTGGGAGACCTTATATCAAGAAAAACAAGGTGCCTAAGAAATGACAGTTGATGTTTTCCTCTAATCTCCACACATACCTGCATACACGTGTACATGCCTCTGCACATGCCTGCATAAACACACACACACACACACACACACACACACACACACACAGATGGGGGGGGGTAGAGCCTGATGGAAGGAAAGTAACTGGGGTGTGTCCTTGAAGGAGATATTGGGTCACTAGCCCCTTCCTCTTTCTCTCCTCACAGACACAATGTGGTAAACAGCATCCTCCTCTGCCTCATGCTATCATTAGGTTTTTCTGTTCCACCACAGTCCCAAAGCACCATGGCCAAGAGCCCATTCACAGAATCTCCAAAACCAGGAGCCCAAATAAACCTTTTTGTTTGTTAAGTCGATTAGTTTGGGCATTTTGTTATAGCAGGGGAAAACTGACTAACACAGAAATTAAGAGCAAGAACTTTCTCAGGAAATGAAGAAGACTGAGCTGCCCCTTATCCGAGTGCAAGGCCACAGGCCTGAGGGTTCAGGTGTTAACAAGCCAAGCTCTGCAGCAGAAGAAGACAGTCCATCTGGACAGGGGCAACTTCGTCCAGTCACAGCTGGGACATCCCAACTCTTGTCAACCTTCTACAGTTGACCTCCTCAGAGTGCTGTCCCTGAACTAGCACAAGTGTCAGAACCTGTCAGAAATTCAGAGTTCTAGGCCCTACCGGGGATCTGCTGGTTTCAAAGCTCTGGGGATGGGATCTGCACTTGAAAAAGCCCTCCAAGGGACCCACCATTCCTGACCATCCTCACTTCAAAACCAGACAGGTGGCTCCTGAGGCTGCCGAGAGAATGACACAGCTCCACTAGCTCCATCCTGTCTGCTCCAGTCTCCAGGTGCCCTGGGGCCTGGCACTATGATAGGTCTGAGCTCCCTCCCCTCTCCCGTCCATCAGTCTAAGAGGCACAGCTTGGGCCTGTCTGGACTCAGCTGGTGCCTCCGGGTTCTTCCCGAGAAGACAGGGAGAGAGGCTGAACTGGAAGCCTGTTCCCCATATTCAGTGCTGGGCACTCCAAGTCCCTGGAGACACAATGCATTCTAACATTGCAGCTGAGGTGGCAGGCCAGGGGATGTGGACAATAGGCCTTGTGTTCCCCCCACGCCTTCCTTCAGGCTGTTCTAGAACCAGGGCTGGAGAGGGAGGCTGGGCCATCAAAAGCACCACTATCCAATGGCTCTTTCTGTTTGCCTCTGCTCAGGCCAAGGCTAGGAAGAGGGACCTCAGCACTCTGTTCTGCTCTTCCTGGTGTTGACCATGCCCCTTCTATCTGATGGCTTCCAGAACTTTCTAGGTTCTCCATTCAGCAGTTTCAAAAGACAAACATCCAATGCCCCCCCACCCCCCCGCCATGCACCAATCCTCTGCTTCTTAGGCTAGGGGGGACGGACAGTGGGCAGGGTTCTCTGGCCACCTGAAGCCCGAGCCCGCAGCAATCCTCTCTCGGTGGCTGCTCTCTCTTCATTACTCCAATCACATCAACTCTGACAGGCGCGGATTTATTACTGTCCTGACGACAGCCATTTCTCACCCAGCGATGTGCAGACTGATAATGAGCTTGGAGCAGAGCTAATGAGGAACTCCCCCGGCCCTCCCTGGCAGCCTGGCCTGAGACTGCCCATCTGCCAACCCCCAGAAGTGGGAACCACACCCTGGCAGGAGGAGAGGACTCTGAACAGAGAAGCCCTGGGTCATAACGCTGAGCAGAGCTCTATGTCACCCATAGAGAGGAGAACACAGAGATGACCTCCAGTAGGCTTAAACCCTGGGCATAGTCTTGCTCCTTTCCTGCTTCTAAGACCTTGTGCCAGGGCAGCAAGAGACAAACAATGGTGCTGGCTAGGCTGCTAGGAGAGAATGTGGGAGGCTGGACTGACATTTTGGGGGTCTGGTTCCTGAAGTACAGAATGTTTGGAGAAGTCAGGAGGAGCTCAGGCTGAGGAAAGAGCTCAGTCAGTAAAGTACAGGCCTCTTGGTGTGAAGGACCTGAGTTTGATCCCTAGAATCCCATATGAAAAAGCTGGGCACAGTGGCACCTATTTGTAACCGAAACGCTGAGGAAGCAGACACAGGTAGGTCCTCTGGGCTTATTGGTCAGCCAGCCTGGCAGAACGGGTGAGCCCCAGACCTGTGAGAGTCGCTGTCTCTCACAAAAAACAAGATGGAGAGCAACCTAATGGGTTGAGGTCTGGCCTCTGCCTGCATGCACACGTATTTACACATACACCCATATGAACATGTATGCACACATAAGTGCGCCAAATGAACTTGCGTGCACTTACATGTGCACCATACAAACATGCACCTACACACATGCAAACACATCCATATGAACATGCGTGCATACACATGTACACATGCACCTATATGAACATGTGTGCACACATGTGCACCATGTGAACATGTATGCATCCAGAGCTTCCCATCCCCAAGGAGAGCCTGTAAGTCCTCCTCACTGCTTGGCTCCAAAGCTTCTGCAACAATGCTTCTGCTTGGCTTGTCCAGTCTTAGTAAAAATGAGAGAGGAGGGGCCAGGAGACAGGCCCTCCAGTGGCCAAAACTGAGGAATCCAGAAACACCTATCAGCCTGGTGGCAGGGGTACCTGGCAGGGATGACAGCCCAATGCCAGCCCCGGCAGGTGGTTACCACCGTCCACAGCCAATTGTGTGACTCAGTGGCTTTAGAAGGTCAGAAAAAAAAAAACAAAACAACTTTTAAATAAGAAAGGTTGGAATAGAAGTGTCAGGTACTTTAGAATTTTCTGGAAGACATGATCCAAGAAATCATCTAATTTGGGTTTTTCCATGGACCCCCCCCCCCCACAGGATTCCAGGAAGCCACGGGAAAATATATACTATACATCCCAGCCAGTATCACCTGGCTTTAAAAATATTCTCTGTGTGTTCAAATGGAATTCAGATATGCTATGGAATGGAATGAAAATTTCTATTTACTTAGAAAATAAAACAGTAGAAGAGAAAAGGTTATGTGGATGGGCAGTGGACTCGGGTCATTCAGTCAGGTCCCCTCAGGGCAGTTTCTACCCTCTTCTACCATGACAGTCATGTTGGAAAAATCTGGAGCTGCCACCAATGCCCCACACCTTCCCACTGAGGACTCTTTAGCCACATTGGTCAAAAAGCCTGACCCAGAGGGACCCACTGAGAATCTCAGTGCAGGCCCCTGGTATCATCAACTTGCCCTCTTCTCTCTGGCTTCACAGATCCTCATGGCTTGCTCTTTAAAGGGTTAAGTTTATTAATTAGGAAAAGTAATTGATGTCTGATACCTCCATCCTTGTTGATGAAGCATTATTATCTAGACTCAAGGAGTTTGTAATTAAAGAAATCAGTCTCACACACACATTACAAGATCAGTCAGCATCAACAAGGCCAAAGAGGATGGGAAACCCAGCAAATGGGCATCCTAAAGAGAAGGGGAGTCCCACCTGTGGGCTTCCTAAGGGGATGGGGTATCCAGCCAGTCTGTAGATGTTCTGAGCAGGTGGCATATCCTGTCTGTGGGGCCCCTGATAGGACAGCATATCTGGTCTGTAGTTATCCATAATGGATTGGTTATCTACCTTGGTTCCCCAAGAGGCCAGGGCACTCAGACTGTGGGCATCTAGAGAGGGTAGGGTACCAATGCCTGGGTGTCCTGAGAGGACAGAGAATCTAGCCAGCAGGCATCCTGAGGGGATAGAGTGCCCTGTCCTCTCAGGGCACCCAGCCTGCAGGCATGTAGAGATGACGGGACCTCAGCTTGAGGGTACCTTGAGGGGATGGAACACCTTGCCTGTGGGTGTCTTGAGAGTAAGGATTTTGAGGCCTATGCTACAGCTGGGTTCAGCAATGGCTTCTCATGGGACTTTGGGGGACAAATGAGATCTGGGTTAGCGGAAGAGACTGAGAGTCTGTAAGTGAGGATGCAAGAGATGGATTCTCACCGGCCCTTGGTGGGAAGGCCAGCCTGAACTGGAACTAGAGTGCCTATACAGGAACAAGGAAGGGGGGTGCCAGTCGATAACATGGGGTCTCTGCATGGAGAACCTATGGTGGAGACCCTGTGAATTCACACATGGAGACTGGAAGGAAGCCTGGGCTTGCCTTGGCTGGGGAGGTGGGGGCGGCACCTCAGGGTATATGCCTTCCCAGCCCCCTGTGCCTGAAGAGTTGGTGGATGCCATACAGGAGACTGTTTTCAAATGCCCTGGACCTGTAGGTCTAAAGCAGTGTGGCAAGTAGTGCCTGTGGGTGCCATCTTGCCCAGATCAAAGGCCCTGGAAAGCAGCTGACCCAAATACTCATTCTCTCAACCTCTCTCTTATTTTCCGTTTCTCATTCTCTCCCATCTCTTTCTCTCTTTCTCACCTGCCCCTCTGTGTGTATGTGTGTGTGCGCTTGTGTGTCTGTCTGTTTGTCTGCCAGCCTGCCTGTCTGTCTGTCTTCCAGGAGTGCTGGGGATCAAACCCAGGGCATTGCATGTTTCACCATCTCTTTCCCCCAGATCAGGTAATTTTGGCATGTTACTGAATGCTTCTGAGTTGGATGCTAACAATATTGACATTTTTTGGGGAGGCGGGGAGGTCATCCTCTTTCATGGATTGGGCTGAAAAGCCACCCATATCAATTGACATTTGATGAAAGGACCTAGTTAAAAACACTGGCCCTGAAGTTTGCACAGCTGAGAACGGCTGACTGTGTGTGCTTTCTGGGTGCATGTTTGCATCTTAGGCTGGAGATGGAGAGTAGCTTAGCCTCATAAACGCCCAGTGCAGAAGTTTGGATGCCACTGGAGGCTTGTGAAGACAGAAGTCTTTGGGGGTAGAGTACCTGGGCCTTAATCTCAGGCCCAAGGTTTATTTGGCTTCTCTTCTACCAAAATGAAGAAGTGGTAATAAGTCATCACTTATTTAGTGCTAACTGTATACTGGTTAGTGCTCTAAGAACCCAACCTATCTATCTCATTAACCCCAGTCACAGCAAACAAAACAGGTAGGACTGTTATCCCCACTTTATGAATGAAGAAACTGAGGCACACACAGTCTCTGTGAGTCATCCAAAGTCACCAGGCAGTAAAGGATAAGAAGCCTGGGGGTTCGCCCATGATTGAAGCCCTTTAGCAGTCTGTGCTGCCCTAGCTGGGCCTCTGATTTTTCATGCTGCATTGGTGGCTACAGTTTAAAAAGATGTGGAGAATCTGGCTTAACTCATCATGAGCTCATGTTATACAGCGGCAATCCAAGCATTTGGGCACTGGGCCATATCCCTCCCGTCACCTGGATTCTAAATCTCATATTGACGGCCTCCCTGGTCTGCATCTAATGTTGCCCAGAGGGGTTTCCAGGGCCCTGGCTCCAACATCCCCCCAAGAGTCCCCATGTCCATGACAGAAGCTCAGGTCCCTGTGTGAGCCACATGGCAGCAATATTTCCTTCTCCCCGAATGATCATGGCATCAAATTTTCATGGCCCCTTTGGGCCACTAATCGCTTCCTAGTTGGCATCAAACTTTAATTGCCTTTCTTACCTCATTCCTTCCCCATCCCAAGCCCTTTTCCATTTGGGAGATTCCTATGGGACTCTGTCACTGGCAAGCCAGTCATCAGAGCCTCATGAGACCTGAGGAAGGCTCTTCCAAAAGCCCTGGGATGCTCTAGGCAGGGAAGGGATGAAAGGAAGGAAGAGAGAAGGAATCTTGAATTCTGCCAAGCTCATGCCTTGTGAGGGGGTGGAGGCCAAAGCCAAGAGGAAGAGGGAAAAGAGGTGGAGGAGGAGAGCAGGTGGAGATGGGGATGATGATGAGAAGGAAACCCCAAATTGTCCTAAGCCTGCTACCCTTCTAGACCGTTCCTGTCTCCCAACAGCACAGCAGTCCTGGGCATCTCCTAGGCCAACGGTTGAGTCTCTCATGAAGAAGATAGTAGAAGATGCCAAGGGGCAGCTTGGGGCAATGGAAAGAAGACACACATCAGGAGCACAGAGTCCTCGGGTCATGCTGACAGTGACACCTCAGCGAGAGTACCTCGGCAGTTAGCTTTGCTCAGTTTCCCTATTTTTCTCCCTTGATATTGGTGGGACTGTAGCCCGTGCTGGCCAATAGCTGTCAGGAGAAGGGCCGATGTCTTTGGATGCCGACATGACTTGTCTTGTCCCCGCCCCTGTACGGTATCCTGTGCATTAATGCAGCACATCTACATATAGGTTGGCATCACCCCAAACTTCTTACTCTGCTTTCTGCTCCTGTACCCTGTGAGAGTAGAGGACAGCTGGCAGGGACTCAGAAGGAACCCCCCAAGGCCATTCAGCTCCAAGGCCAGGCCTGCTAGAGGAAGCTTCTCTGGCAGAGCCAGAGCCAAGAGAAGTACCGGAACAGCTGAGCAAAATCCTCCCTCAATGGCAGCCCAGAGCCAGCAGCATGGACTGCAACTGTTGGGGTCAGGCTCTCACTCTGGGGTGTTCTGCTGCTTGGCGCACAGAGGTCTCCCCAGAGCAAAGGAGATCACAGGCACTGTAGGAGCCACACATCTATGCCAGACGGGAAGCTGGAGAAGCAGGCAGGGCCAGGTGGCAAGAGGAAGCACAATTCATTCATTCATGCATGCATTCATTCATATTCATACGTAGTTGTTGAGCCCCTGTGTACTAGGCACTGCCCTTGCGCCCAGGAACTCAGGAGTGAATTCAAGAGAGAAACCGATACTTGAAAGACCGACATTAACCCAACAATCAAGTCAATGCTGGGGGAGAGAGATGCTGTGCAGAAAGAAGGCAGAGACAGTGGTGCTGGCTCTGAGATGCCACAGCATAGGCGTTTAGATTTGGGAAAGGGACATCAGCTGAGTCCTCAGATACTAGGTGTCTGTAAGTGACTACACAAATACAGTCAGAGGCAGTCAGAGGTCAGCTTGCAGAGAGCATGGGAACTGGTGGGTCTACACAGGGACGAGAGTGACTGTGTGGAGGTGACATGGTGAGGGAGCAGAGGAGGGACTCAGCCATCCTTGTAGCCATGGGACCAACCTTTTCCGTTTATCAAGAACATCTACTTATGCACTCCACCATCCAAAACCACAAGGAGCTAGATGCTGTGCTTCATTCCCTCACTTCAGAGACGAGGAAACACCTCAGTTCAGTATCACATTTTGTTAGAAATGGAGACTGAAAGGGGCCGAGCCAAGCTGGGAACTTCTGGTCCACTGGTAGCCCCAACCCCACATCACGAGGGTTTTGCCAGGCTCCTGGCTCAGCCTGGCTCACACTCCCTTCCATGAACTTTCCCAGGGAAGTGTTGGTTTTCTCTGTCCCATCAGGTGTGGGGTCCTAGGCAGCCCTGACACTCCTTCATCCGGGCAGGCTCCCTGATTCTGCACCCGCCCGGCCTGAGGACAGCAGGGCTGGGGAGCGGTACACAACCAGGGCTGTCTCGGCATCTGGCTCGTTTTCCTTTCCGTTACAGTCAGTAGACCTCTCTCTGCTGCTGGCCCATTTGTTGCTATTGGCATCCCGAGGCCCCAAATTACAATGACTAATTCTTACCACTTAGGGAGCTCCAGGGGCCTCTGTAGCAAAGTGCTGGAGATGGGGGAACTAAAGTGGATAATCCACAGCAGCTCAGCAACCCAGTGTCAATTCCAGATCTGGCTCCCCACTCCCCAAGGGGCCAGGAGCCAGGGAATAGGCTCTCTGCCAAGTAGGGAACCCATTACATTCTACAATAACCAACAACACACAAGCCAGTTCCTTCATCAACATGAGGCAGTATTTAACAGACAGCTAGTATAAGGTAGTGAGCCCTCCATAGCTGAGGGTGTGAAAGCTGCCCACATGGCCCAGACTGGTGGGCAGAGGACGTCTTTCGGTAACTTCCCAGGTATCTTGAACCTCTAGGCCAGACAACAAGCCCATTCTCTTTCTCCTTTAGCTCACGGCCCAACTGTGTCCTAGGGAACAAGGTCAAACACGTTCCGATATGCAGTTTAACACACCATCTTAAAGCCAGCCATTGAGGTCCTGCTTAGACACAGGTCTGCTGTAAAGGATTTGGCTTCCTTCCCAGCCTCCCTTCCCTGATGGAATGAGGTTCCTGGCCCCTATTCCCGCCTTCCAGTAGAGGACGTCGGAGGGAGGTAGTCGATAGATATTTGCCAAACAAGTGCATGAGAGAGTTTACACAGCAGGTGCAGGCTGCCTGCATGATTTGGCCTCTTCTGGCTCTGGGTGCAGAGTGACCCCACCCCACAAAGGGGGAACTTCTGCAGCCAGAGGCAGCAAGAACCAGACTCTGTCACACATCTCACCAATACCCCCAGACCCCCCAGCTGACATCAAGAGGTACCCAGGGTGAGAGAGCCGGGGGTTGGAAGAGTAATTGATGGGGAAGCAGGACCATTTCCCACCCCACCCTCATGCTCGTGTGGAGCTTTTGACAGCCGAGCCCCAGGCAAGCATGACACTAGGGCCTCCTGGTAATTAGCAAGAGACCCTGATCAATAAGTTATTTTTTGCTGTCAGTAATTAATAATTACAGCTTAGCCACACCATGTAATTAAACTTTCATCCCATTCCCCCGTGTGCTGTTTGGCTTTTTATCGTGATTAGCTCCCAGCACTAAACTTTCTCCCTTTGGGGCCCTCCAGGAGCTTCTGGGCTGGAGTTTCCAGGCCTTTGTCAGGGTTTCCCCCACTTGTCTGCTTCACTCAGCATCTTGTTTTCTCCCCAGGTGCAAGCCTCTTGAAAAAGAACCTCCTAGAATGGCTGGCTTGGCAGCCCCTGCCCTCTTCCCAGAAGCTTGGGCCAGCCAGGATGTCTTCTAGCAATGGCCAGGCTCACCACCATATGAAAAAGTCTCCAAAGCGCTCAGTTAAAATGCAGGCTGCCAGGCTCACCAGGGCCTTCCAAACCCAGCTTTTTGGGAATGGTAGAAATCCACATGTGACTAGATTCTGGTAGCCCAGAGCTTTAAGGACCACTCCAAGAAACACCAGTGTAGTCAGTCACAGAAGGTGGCAGCTTGTGTGTGTATGTGTGTGTGTGTGTGTGAAGGACTTGCAGGGGGAGGGGAAGGGAGGATGGGGAGAGGCTCTCCTTGGAGTCCCTCTAAGCCATGCCAAATCTGCAAAGAGAGAGATATTGTTCCCAAGGTACGGATGAGGAGACTGAGGCTTCCAGTGGCTAAGAGTCTTGTAGAAACATCCCCTGTGGCTGCCTTTGCCAGATGCTGAGCACCCCTTCTTCCTAGTCTGGGAGCGAAAGCTTTTTGTATGCTATCACTGCACTTTGTCTGGGAAATGAGCTGGAATCATGTAAGATTGGTTTTGGGAGAAATGGCCAAATGATAGTTTTCAGTACAACCAGGTAATGTACAGGTAATGTTGCTTAGTCCAGCCCCCAGAAAAAGAACAAGGCAAATCTCATGGTATCCCACAGAAGTGACCAATGGGCACTTGTTTCGAAGGTGAAGCAGCTTCTGGGTGTCTCCGTGTGCACCATGTCTGCAGAACAGACCCTATGGGCTCAGAGATATGCTGGTAGTTTTAACTATTCTCAATGACAGGACCCCTCAGGGGCAGAGAAACTCTAGCCCCAAAGCAGATAAAAAAAAAAAAGCCCCTGTGCCCTAACCTCACCCCTTGGACAGCAGCTCCCCCAAGGTGGAGTCCAGAAATTGTCTTCCCACAATTCTCTGCAGGGAGATAAATGGAAGGAGGGGGGCAGTGCTGGCAAACAAACATCCTAAGAGCCAGAGACCACAATCAGAGCAGAAGGGGCCTGGGCATCCCGGCATTGAGCAAAAACAAGAACCAGAAGTGGGGAGGGGGGCGGGGGGAAGTAGAGGAAGGGCGTCTCTGATCCTGACAAGAGGCTAGAGGAGCAGAGGATGGGAAGCCATGACTTCAGTGAGATGCTGGTACTTGGCCTCAGGAGGGTGGGCAGGTGTGGAGGTGGGTGGGGCCTGGAGACACTGAACTCAGATACCCTGGAGACTCCCCAGGGCCTGGGCCTGGGCGGGAGACCAGCTGGTGAGCTACCTGGCCCTCCCAAGGCAAGTTATGCAGCTGTTGGGGTCTGCATAGAAGCGGAGTCAGAAGGTCCCACAAGTTGTTACCCCTCAGAAACCCCTCTGTGGACATCTCAACACAAACTGGCCAGGTACCCAGAGGGGAGGACGGCCCATTCCTCCTGTGTCAGGGCCACTGTCCTGGATCCCCACAGAGTCTCCCCCTAGACAAGAGGCTACACAGGGTCCTGGTAGCAGAGAGAGGGGCTCAGGACTCACCAGCCCATGTATGTGTGGTCTTGGGCATGTCAGTTCATTGCACAGGATCTCAGTTTCCCCATCAGTTAACCGGCTACTAGAATTCGATGACCTCCGAGGTCCCTGCCTACTGGAAGATTTTACAATGACTATAAAAATAATAACTTTTATTACCTTACATTTATGGAGCTCATTAGAAAAATTCGAAGCGCTTCCACCTAAATTGCCCCGTGAGGTCCTCCCGTCAGCTCTGTGAGCGACAACTGATAATGTTCATCTCTGATCTTGGCTCTGTGGATTGCCTGAGTTGGGACACAGTGGGGACCCTTCTTTCCCGAGCCCCTGAGCCCCCCCCCGGAGGGGGCAGAGGTGATGAAAGGCTCCGTGGTGGGGGGGTGTCTCAGCGCCTCCATCTCGCTCAGTCCCTCCCGACACCCTGCAGCCCCGGGCTCTTGGGCAGCTCTGGCTTCCCTGCAAGCCTGGAAAGCCGGAGGAAATCTAAAGCTGAACCCGTGAGTCTGGGGATTCAGTCTAGACTCCTTCTCTCTCTGCCCCCAGCAGGCGCCGCTCGGCCACCGTGGCCACCACCACCTGGATCCTCGAACCCCAAACGCAAGAAAGCTCCAGCGCAGCCGCCCTACCCCACCAGGACCCTCCAGGGGACCCTGGAGTCGTCTAGGCATCCGCCAGCCGCAGGAGGCGAGGACGGACAACCCCATCACACCTCCTTTCCAACACACCCACTCCACACCCACTAGCCCTTCACCGCCAGGCTGGCTGCTCTGGGCAGCTACAGATCAAAGCAGCAGTGGCCAGACATCCAGCTAGCTGTGGAAGCCGGAGGCCGGGGCTGCCCGCTGGGTGTGTCTAGGGGGGTGGGTTTGGTCTGCCGCTGTCCCCGCCGCCGCCTAGCTCCAGGCCGGTGCAGCCAAACCGCCCCAGCTCCAGCAGCGGGCCAGGCAGCCAGGCGCGTTCTTTCAGTACGTGGCCAAGCCGACTAACTGCTCTTGAGGGGGAAACCAAGCGGGCATCCTGAGCCCCACTACGGCTTCTTCCTAGCTTCTGCCCGCCCCATCTTCTCGCCCAGGGGGCACCCAGTGTCTGCCAGACACGGCCTTGCCCTTCCTTCGGACATCAAACAGGAACCAGATCCTAGGGAGTTCAGAGGAGCCAGAACAAGGAATGACGCGCTCCTCCTACCCCGGCCAGAGGGTACCCGCGAAGGCCCACCCACCTCACCTTGGCTCTTCACCTCCCCTCTCCGGCGACCTCACCTTTCCCAGCCAGAGAGGCAGGAAGTCTCGGGGACGCTGCCCCACCCCAAAGAGAGCCCCAAAAGTCGAAAAAGAGGAGAGAGCGTTGAGCCTCCCAGGAGATGGTTCACAGCTTGAGCTAGGCACGGCGTCTTAAGGGGCACCCCTCTTCCGCCCACCCGAACCCCTTTCCCAGTCCACGTGGAGAGAGTCGCCTATACAGTACCTTGGGCTCCGGCCGAGTAGATCCAATGCAGGGCCAGTAGGGTCCAGATTGGCAGCTTCCACATGCTGGCCATCCCGACGGCGGGGCCCTCAAAGGAGCCCCCTCTCTGCTTTATAATCCTATGGGATCCCGGGAGACTGTGTGGCCAAGTCCTGGACGCTGTGCCCGGAGGGGCCGCGCCGGCGACCCCAAATGCTTCCTCCTCCTCCTGCGCCGGCTGCTCGGCAAGGCGAGGACAGAGCAGAAAGAGGCCAAGCCTCCCCCCAAACTTGGGGTGCCTTTATCCCTTAGCACCCCGACTCAAAGTACTTCGCGCCGGCAGGGCGACCCCTGCGATCCGGCCTGGTCGCTGGCTGAGCTCTCGAATGAGAGGACAACTTCAGGAAACTTCCTCCCGGTGGCCACGTTGCCCGCCTCCCGCCCCTCCCCGCCCCCTGGTTGGGTCTCGGGCCGATGTAGTCACAGCGGTTCCAGGCGCCCGGCCCCTGGGGCTGGATGCGATCGGAGCGCGGTGGCTGGCGCGGGTGCCGGGTGTCTTTTAGAAGGGGCGCAGGGTTCGGGGGGCGCGGTTAGCATAACGGTCCGAGTCTCCCTGGAGCCGAAGTTTGCTTCTCTTCTAACTTTGCAGGAGGCATATGGCGAGGCCGAGCCGCTCTTCTTAGCTCCACGGTCCTCGCGCCCAATTCGGCGATTTCGGGGTACCTCCCCGGGGGCTTCGGTGCCGAGTTCGCCCTCCGCTCCGAGGACCACCGGCTAGCAAACTTTGCGGGTCCCGCGGCCCGGCGCGCAGCCCCGTGCGCCCATGTCTGCGCCAGCTGCGGCCGGGGATGGATGCCCGGCTCCGGGTACCCGGCTGGGCGGCCCGGGTTCCAGCCAGCGCCCGGGCGCGGAGCCTCTTGCGGGGAACCGGGAGAAGACCGGCGGGTCCCGCTCTCCGCCGCGCCCCGGCTGGAGCTCCGCACGAGCCGCAACGGGAGAGCCCAGCCGGCAGCCCTGGGTCTCGGGGTTTCGGCGCCGCCTCGGCCGCCCGGCGTTTTCGCCCAACGCGGGGACCCGAGTCTCCGCGGCGGCTCCCGCGCCTCGGCCGCGCCTGCCGCTCGCCCACCTCGGCAGCCGCTGGCTCGCGGAGCCCGGAGCCCTCGGCTGCCCGGGCTCAGCGTCCTAAGGAGCCGCTTTGCTGCCGAGCCTGAGAGTCTGCTTGCGCCGAGCCGAAGCTGCGGGGGCAGCGGGAGCCGGGGACGAGCGCGGCGGAGGCGGAGACGCGGAGAGGGGGGCCGAGCGCTACCCCGTGGCCGCGACTGGAGCACAGCCTGCGCGCAGGGAGGGGGCGGCGGCGGCCCCGAGCCAGGCCCGGGAGCGAGCCCCGCAGAAACCCAATCGGTGTGCACGGCCGCTGGCTCCCGGCGTCTCCCGGACCCACGGGAGGGCTGTAGTGCGGGCCGCGAGTGGGCCCGATCTCTCTCTCTCTCTGGCCTTGCCTTCTAGCTTCAACCCTCCCTCCCTCCCTCCCTCCCTCCTTCGAAGGCCTCATCCAGGTCTCCCCTAGGCAGGAGCCCCCAGCACCCCGCTGGGCTTGATGAGGCCAGAGGGTTTGGGGAGGGTGTGTGTGTGTGTGTGTTCCAGCGAGTGTTTGTGTGTCTGTCGGTCAGCCGGCTGATTCCAGTTTTTCCTTCCCAGGTCAGACTCTTTAAAAGTCTGGAAACGCTCGGGGCGGAGAGCAAGATAAAGGGGAAGCCCGGGACTTGCAGAAGGCTGAGAAAGTGAAGTTGGTGCCAAACTCGTGCACTCTTTGTTTCTTCTTTCTTCTTCTGAGCTCCCCTCTTAAAGGCACATTGGCAGTGGAGACACAATGGGGAGAGCCACAGGGGTCCTCCCTTGTGGCCCAGGGAAGGGAGTAGAATGTACCTTCTGGTGTGGGAAGCCCAGGAGCTGAAAGGCCCTTTAACAGTTGTGCTCACAGGCAACAGGCGCCTCTACCTCCGTGGGCTCTTTCCTCTATTAAAAATATTAAAAGTAATATTTTGCGGCTGTGTTGGCATAAAAACAAATATATTACTACATATTAAAGCATTTTCGTTCATTTAAAAGTTCATTTAATTTTTCCCTTGATTTTAAAAGAAATTAAAACATTTCCGTGGGTTTGCTAAAAGACTGTAGTCCCTGGCGCTGAGCCTGCTGGGAGAAGTCAGCCTTGCAAGCTCGATGCTTGGGCTGGAGAAGGAAGGACTGAGACCCTTCACCTTTGCCAGCTTTTTTCTCCATCCCTTCTAGGTCCGCTGTTTGGAGTCACACCTCTGCAGTCTTCCTTTTCTTTGCCCTTCGGCCATCTTACTGACTTTGAGGATTCTGCTCCATCCTCTCCAGTCCCAGGGTGCCTGTTCTCACTGCTGTGGAATGGACACAGCCACTGAACATATCATTGCTCTTCCGTTTTTTTCCTCACCTGCCTTGGAAGAACAGCTGTGAGCATTTAGTGGAAGAAGATTAAAAAAAAAAAATGTAGCCTGCCTTTCTTCCGCTTTTCATTCGTCCACGTCCAGCAACGTTTTTGCCTCTCTCTCCCTGGCAGTCTGTGCTCAATCCAGGCCCAATGCTTGCTGTCTGGCTGATTTTTGACTAAGGAGTGGCTTTGGGGATAGGCAGCCTAGATGTAGCAGATCTCTTCCCCCTGGGTGGCCACACCCCTCCCATCACCGAGAAGCCCAGATTCTGCCCAGCCCACCTCCCAGACTCTGAACTACACAGTTGAGAGCTCAGGCCCTGCCCAGCCCATCAGGAACAGCTGTTCTTTAGGGTGCTGTTGCTTAGCTCGCTCACAGAGGGGGCCTGAGAGTCAGTTTTGCAGAGACTGCTTCTTAGCCAGCAATCCATGCAGCAATTCGAGAGAGGCTGTCTGTGCCCTTGGGCTGGAGTTCATACGGGTACCAACGGCTGAAACCTTGGTGGAGTCCTGCATTTGGGTCCAGCACCCAGACGTGTAATGGCCAGAGTCCGAGCTAGCTGCTGCTCAAATAGCATCTGTGCTCTTCCTAAGAGCAGACCTTTTGCATAGCCAGGTGTGTCCCTACAAAGCTAGACGCTTTATTCCCAGGACAGGACGAGGAAGGGGAGGGTGTTCTCTGGTCTCTGTGAGCTGTCTTCCATGCCCATGTGGTTAAGAGGAGGCCCTACTCCTGCACCTCGCAGCCAGTCTGCCTCCAGCTATCGGGAATAAAGGGAGAATTTGGGGGCCTCAGCGTATGCAGGCTCAGAAGATAGTTTTCTTTTTCCCACGTTTGCTATGGGGAGCCTATCTGAGAGGAACTTGCTTCTGGGAAAGTCACTGCAGACTCCATGCCCTCCTTTTTTGGTGCCCCTGGAATAGTTAGAAGGTTTCGGGGGGGGGTAAGGCTAGGAAGAAGGGAGCTCAGTGGGTTAACATTTGCCTTGCAAACATGAGCACCTGAGTTCTATACCCTCCCCAAGAATCCGCCTCACAAAAAGCCGGGCAGGTGGTGCTCATGTGTAATCTCAGTGCTGGTGGGGTGAACGAAGGTGGATTCCGGGTGGAGTCTGGCCAGCCAGTCTAGCCAACTTGGCCAATGAGAGAGCTTATCTTAAAAGGCAGGGTGGACAGCACCTGAGGATTGACAGCTGGGGCTGCCTTCTGGCCTCCACACAAATGTACACACGTGTGTACCTTCACACTTGCACACGTGAATACATACAGACATGTTCGCATGTGTGCGCGCACGCGCACACCCACCCGCCCACATACAGAAGGTTGCAGAAGCTGAAGCTACTGTGAGTGGCCCATCAGGAGGGTCTGGGTACCTTTCCAGGCTCTGCACCACACCCCCATCCCTACTGCCATCCTGCCCCTTCATTTTGGCTCACATGTACAGGATACAACTCTCCTGCAATGCTCTGGGGGCAGGCTGGGCTACTCCTTTATTTAGATCCCATCTCCCTCCGTCATCAGGACTAGATCCTCGGGCAAGACTTCTCTCCCTGCATTTGCCTCTGAACTTAGACTGAGGCAGAGAACAGCAGCAGAATTCATTTCAAAAGAGAAGAGAGTTCTGGCTGCTCCCGGGTGCAGCCTCTTCCCTTTCTGATCAGGTGAATGGTTGAAATGCTACTTCTCTGTTAGGAAAACATCCATGGAACACAAGGACTACCTTTCCACCGTACATGGTTAGCGTGAGGATGTTATTTGCCAGGGAGACTTCATAGCAGAGGGGACACATCGCTGTGTCCAGGAGGAAGATGACAGCTGGGGAGGTTAGTGGGGGAGCTGTTTGCTATCACAGAAGGTCACCCCTTCTTTACTCTGAGCCTTGGACACCAAGCCCAGCTTCTGTTCCCTTTCACACACACAGGGCTCGGGATAGGTCTGGCAGACTCAGCTTTTTGATGTGGTTACTGTGTAATTTTTTTTTTTCTGTTTCAATCTCTAGTGTAACAGGAGCTAGAACAGAGTGTTCAATTACAGGATCAGACTGTGTGTTCCATCAGCACTGGGTGGCATCAGGAACCAGTGGGGACACTCTGGAGGCACAGACAGAACCTTCCACTCCCAGCATATATACCCAAACTATTCCTCCCCTCCCAGGTGGCCACAGCTTGAGTTTCAGGGTTCTGCCCACTGCTGTGGAGCCCACTCCCACAGCTGCTGAGCTGGAGTGGAGAAAGTAGAAACAGTGAGCCTAAGAACGGGGCATCACACAATCCAGGAGAGTAACAAAGGAGAACAGAGGAGAGCTGGGGCTGAGGTGATCCTCAAGGTGTGTGTTTTCAGAGCCAGACACTGCGCATTCGTCACAGCACCACGGTTTCAGCGTCTCTTTCCTCCTATGTAGTTCTCTCTCCATCAGAGCTCAGGGTGCTGTAGATAGGGCTGGGCAGACTGCCCCTCCCCCTCATCAGAGTGGGGACCTTCAGAAAGCATCATTACCTCACCCAAAGGAACTGAGAAAACAAGTGGCCTCGGAATCAGGTATATTAGTAAAGTTTCTCATCACTGTGACAAAGTACCTGCCAGAAGCGACCTAAGAAGGAGAGACTTAGCTCACAGTGTCAGAGAGAACAATCCATCGTGACTGAGATGGGGCAGTGGCTGAGAGGACTTCCTTGGTGGCGACGGGAGCCTGTCTGGTATGTTCATACCTTAGGTAGATCATAAAGGGGAGAGAGCAAGAGAGCACCTGGGATATCACCTTCAAGCCCACTCTTTTTCATTTTCCCATTCTCCAGGAAAAGAGGGTGGGAGACTCAGAGAGACTGGGAAACATTCTCCAAGCATAGACATTGGTGTGGAAATACAGCTACATTGGTTGGGATCCAGATGCAAGCCAGAGAAAATAGAGGTTAAGAGACCACAGGAGACAGTATTTTTAAACAATAAAACTGCTAACTGTAGGCTAGTCTGGGCCAAAAGGAGAGTATGTGGGAAAAGATAGGCATCTTTTGTGTATCCAAGACTGCTCTCGGACCGGGAAACCGGAGACTCTCAGGTCCCTGGTGGGCTCCCAGCAGGATGCTGAATAGCACTGGACAGGAGAGGGCGCTCTAAATGTGCGTCCAAGGGGCCCAGGAAGGAGGAAGCTGGCTGAGACCGAACACGCGCTTCGCTACAGTTGCAAAAGCAAAAGTAGGAGTCGTTTTCTTTGACAACGTCTTTAATGTGTCTGCCATAAAGTGCATGAGCATGTAACCACAGAGAAACCTGCCTCTGGGGGGCCGGGTCATTGATCTTTGAATTGGATGAAGATTTAGAATCATTTAGGACCATTCAGACGCAGAGTGATAAACTCTAACTTGAGAGAGGTTTCATTAATCTGCTTAGAACAAGAGCGAACCACTGGATCTGCCCTTCGGGGCCACCAGAGCCAGGTTCTTACACCTCAAAGGGGGCTCTCTTTTGATCAAAGTTCCAAGTACAGAGCTGACCTGCTTGGCCCCTTTCTGCCATGCTTCACGCAAGCCTGCTCCTGGACTTTGCTCTTGTTGAACCCCGTGCTTGCACGGCCCTCCCTCCAAATGGCCAGGGGGCTCACCCCTTCGCCTTCACAGCAACGTCTTTTAAATGGTACCTGACCAGTGAGGCCTGGCTGTCAATCCCTCTGAAGGAGCAAACCCACTCTAGAGAGATACTCAAAGCATTCCTCACCAGAACAACAGCGGGTACCTGGCCTCTGTGTCCCCTGACGCCTTACCTGCCCAAGTGTGCACACAGGTGACCAACTCTCCCTCTCCCTGTTCCTCTCCCTGTCCCTCTCCCCCAATCTCTCTCTCCACTCCAATGTTCTCTCTTACTGATATCTGTGTGAGTGTGTGGGGATACACGTGTGCATGTCTGTGTGTGTACATGTGCTTCTGTGTGTTCAGGTACATGTATGTGTACAGTGTGTGTGTGTGTGTGTGTGTGTGTGTGTGTGTCAGGCATCCTTCCTCTCAGGTGATATCTTAGTTTCTCTTCCTGTTGCTTTGATAAAATACTCTGACAAAAGCAACTTAAGAGAGAAAGGATTTGTTCTGGTTCACAGTTCAAGGGTAGTCTCCCATAACGGGAAAGTCAAGGTGGCGGAAGCCGCCAGTCATGGCACACCCACAATTGGGGAAATGGAGAGGGATGAGCATCAGCTGATGCTCAGCACACTCTCTCACCTTGACGGCCCAGGATTCCGGCCATGGAATGCCCCTGGTCTGGTTAGGATGAGTCTCTTCACATTGGTTAACATAATCAAGAAATCTCTCATAGGCATGCTCAGATGTCATCTTCCCGGTGACTCTAAATGCTCTCGGTTGATAGCACTAGCCATCCAGCACTGGCACCGCCCACCTTGTTTTCAGAGGGTCTCTCTGGAACCTTGCAGGCTGGGCGACGCTGGCTGGCCAGTGAGCCCCAGGGGTTTGACGGTCTCCACCTCTCCAGTGCTGGGATTGCAAGCATGCACCACCATGCCCCGCTATTTTATAGCTGCTGGAGATGGGATCCATGTCCTTGAGCTTTCCCGGCAAGTGCTTGACCAACTGGGTCATTTCTGAACCCCGTTTTAGCCTTTTTACCACCAACAGATATCTTGGGCTACAATCTATCACTCTAACTTGCCTGTCTTCCCTCACTGGACTGCAAGTCCCTTGAATGCAGCAAGTTTTTCCTGCAAAGCTCTGTGCTGGGCACCTGCTCAGGGTAATTAAAACAGCAAGAGAATACATGCTTCCAGTGTGGACAGCCTCTCTATTCCATTACTGTGTCTTTGCTTATCGTGACCTTGCAAATTAAGCTATTTACACCTCAAATGTGTGTTTTCCGATATTTGGATTCACGGCAAACACTCACTAATCTCTAAAAATTAACCCAATGTTTAATGAATATCTGTAGTACATACAGCCACGTGCGCTAATTTCATTTCTAAGAAGTGAGGTTCTGCAAGCTAACAGCTTTGAGGGGTAGGAGTGTCGAGGGCCCCAGGTTTCTTCTCATCAGCTTGGCACAGGACGCGCTTTGGCTCTGAACGAGGCAGGCATGCTTGCTTGCTTTCTCTCTGAAATGGACTCTTCTCTTTGTAAAAAACTTTACAGAATTTGTAAAAGTCAGTGCACATAAAATGTGATTCCACTTATGTTTCCGGACCAGCATGAGCAAGGACTTGAGATAATGGAGGCTTTCTCTTTTAAAGGCACGATCCAAGACTGGAGATGAGCTTGGACACAGTGTCAGAGGGAGATCTAAGTGTTCATTTCTTCATGTATGAAGGATGACTGATAAAAGCAGCTGCGTTGTAAGGTTAGGAAGATTGAATAAGATAATAAAAGGTCTGACATCGAATAAGCACTTAACAACATTAGCCATTTTTATTAGAGTTCATTTCTCAGTGGTTACTTAACATTTTCAAATGATCTGGCAGTTCTCAAGATAATGGAAGTACACGTCTCTGTAGAGCAGAGGCTGGCAAATTACAGCCATGACCGGAATCTGGCCTTCTTTGTGTGTTTATAAATAAAGTTTTATTGAAACTCACCACCATATTCATTTGTATACTGTCTGTGGTTACTTTAGACCTTTGGTTTGGGGTTGGGCTTCGTTTTCCCCCAAGACACTTCCACCTGTCCCCACCTATTCTCTGTTCTTATTTCCTTGGGCTCTCATAGCCAGTTGTTATGCTTAAGGAGGATTCCCTAGTTGCAACAGAGGCCTTTTTCCCTGCAAATTCATTCAAACATTAAATGCCTGAAGCAAGAACACTGGTCATTTATGCATCCTTCTGACCTTTGGATTGGGGAAGTGCTCACCTGTCCAGGTGTGCTTTTCCCAGTACACACCCGTCCAGCTGTGCTTTTTCTATTGTCTTACAGTCACCAGTATTGGCCAATCCTTCCATGCTTGTCTCAGGACATTTCTGTAACTTCCTCAGACCTGACTTTGATCTGGCTTAAAAACAGCCATACTTAACAGGAATCTATGCAATATAAAAAGTGGGGTGGAGACACATATATCTGTCTGGGGTACAGGCTCAGCCCAGCTTTTGGGAACACCTTCTACACTCTAGGCCCATTGACTTCAGATTCACACTTGGTGGTCTAAACGAAGGCCTTCTTAAACCTTTTTGGCTCACAACCACTGTTTACAGGAAAATTTGTATGCAACTCTAGGTATACAGGTGTACAAAACAGATAAACAAGTTAAACCTTTACTGGTAGAAAGTTACAAAAGGAATTATTTTAAAGCAATTGTTTGCTACACATACACCAGTGCATACTAATGAGATGGGTGTGGTTGCTTATTTTATGTAAAGAATGAAATCTTAGCTAAATATTGGGTAATGCAGGATGTAGAGAATCTTCGGTGTTTTTTAGAGAGTTGATCAATATTTTGATTTTATAGTTATCAATGCTGAGAACACTGCTTTGCATAGATATGTAATACAAAATTTTAGGGCCATTTCAGAAATTGTTGGAAATTCTGTCCTAATCCCAAGCCAAAATTCACTTAAAAATCTTTTTAAAAATGAAACTCAAGTCGGCAACCCAAACAGTAATTTTTAAAACCAAAACATTCTAACAAGATACCATCCAAAGATATACTAATTTGATACATACTGAGGAATGACAGTAGCAAAATATTAAAAGCCTTTGTTTTTCATAATTAAACCATTCTGTTTCTATAATACCAGAAAATTCTGTGTGCAGTAAAAAAAAAAAAAAATAAATCACAACTTGGGTGCTGGAGAGATGGCTCAGAGGTTAAGAGCACTGGTTGCACTTCCAGAGGCCCTGAGTTTAATTCCCAGCACCCACATGTGGTTCACAACCACCTATAATGAGATCTGGTGCCCTCTCCTGGCCTACAGGTGTACATGCAGACACAAGATAATATACAGAATAAATAAATAAATCCTAGGAAGAAAATGAAAACCACCACATGCAGTTTCAGACCTGGGGCATGGCATTTTAGGCACAGTTAGTCGGTATTACATGGAGAGACAACAGAACCAACGCCTCAGTGTAGTTGTATGAAGCAACAGAGATGAACACATCTGATTTTTGTTTGCTGCATGTTCAGAAACTGTTTTACTTCTGATATGTTTTTCTGTGTGTGTGTGTGTGTGTGTGTGTGGGTGTGTGAGATTTACCCCCCCAATACCTAAGTCACCATGCATCACATTTCCCTCCTCATGTCACTCAACTTTTGACTTCTAGAGAAAGATCTGGTGATCTGCACTACGTCAGATTACAACAAGAGACTCATTGAAGGTTGACATGAGAAACTATCTGGACATATAGAATTCTTAAGATTCTAAATTAAAAAGAGCCACGGTTTGCTAGAAATGGTGAGGCATTGCCTATGACCCCAGCATTCAGAGAGAGAGGAAGATGGGTCATGAGTTTGAATCCAACCTGGGTTCCATAGAAAGACTCTGTCTCAAAGCAAACAAAATTGTGTTTTATATTATAGCATCCTCCCATGAGAGTGAGTGATAATAGTTTAGTTGGGTATATAATGCTCCATACCCTCTTGGTGGAATGATAGTTTGGCTGGGTATATATAACCCAGTTTCAAGAACAGTGTTGATATTAAAAGTCCTAAATTTATTATGAAACCCATATTGTGTTACGTTATAGCTTTACAGGAGGTCTAGTTGTCAGCTCTGGGAACAACATCACATCTCTCTATTCTGAAATATCACAAGGTTGAATTTCTGTGTTGGCCTTTCCTCTTGACTCATCTTGCTAGTAAGCCCTTACACTCTGGGTCTGTGGGCTCCATATTCCTCCCGGATGCTGTTTCCTCTACTCTGTGTTGTCTGTTTTCGTCTTCTGGGGCTCTCAGTAGCAGGATGTTATATTCAAGTGTAGCACTGGACCTCAGCCCAGACTTTCTGAATCTGGATGTGGAATTTAGCAGAATCCCCAGGTAACGTGTGCACACTGTTTTGTAAAACACGGCTGTGCTTCATCCTCACCTCATATATGCTTCAAGTGATTAAGGCCACCTCACTTGTCACCACATCTGTCCCTGAATCCCCTCCTCACATCTCTGGGACTAGAAGTCAGGCATTGCCCTTCTCCGAGGTGAGGAGCCTTCTTATTCCCAGGGGAGCCTTCTCTTCCATGCGGTGGGTCCTCTCAGGCACATACAATCTCTCAGTCTTTACCAACGCTTTTCATAACATCTTTAAATAGAAGCAGGCATTTCCCGACTTGAAAAAGCTTTACTTGACCCCTTTGCCCCTCCCAGCTTTCATCCTATTTCTCAGCTTGCTCTTCCTGCCAGATTTCTTAAATTCATGCAAAACCAGGCTCTGCCTCTGTCTCTTTATGGAACCCCTGGGAATGTGGCATCTGACTCAGCACCCTAAAAAACAAACACATAAAATGTTCCTGGAAGGTTTCGATTCTGTTTATGTTCAGATACCCCAGCAGCATTGGCTGTGGCTGACCATGATGACCTTCTAGAAAGTTCTTTTCTCTTGGCTCTCAGGTCACTGTGGTGTTGTCTTATCCCACCGGAGGAGAAGAGGGGATGCCTTCATCCACAGCGCTCCAAACCTGCCCTAGATGCTCAACTTACAGCTGCACCTCAGAGGGACATTTCCAGGCTGTTGGATTATCATTGCAGGATACACTTGGCTCCTCTGCATGTATACACACACACATACACACACACACAGGCCAAGATTTTCACAATGTGGATATCATTTCCCTGGCTAGATTGCAAGTAAGCAAGGGAAGGACAATACCTTGGGCCACTGAGCCTTCCCTTGCTTACTTGCTGTGCTTCTTTTCTACCATTTGGAAACAGCCTGATAGTCACACCACCCTAGAAAGAAACCTCTTCTATTATTATTTTTCCCAGAAAGACACTAGCCACCTATCAAAGCCACGTGCCTAGAGGCTACATCTGCCCAGAAGGGAAGTTCTTCTCATCTACCCAAAGACTCTGAATGTGTTTGCAGATGCCCCTGGCACAAGCTGTGCCTCTTCTGTGTTCACTTCTGTGTTTATCCCAGGTTGCAGTATTGCTAAGAGCAATTGCCTTCATGCCTGAAAAAGTTACCGTTCACCTCTCATAGATGTGAAGGGATTCTGGAACGGTGCTTGGGCTTGGTGTGGGTGTTGGGGCCTTGTAGATACGAAAGATCAAGATTCATTCATTATACAGGACAGATTCCCTGGCTGCACATGGATAGAATAAGGCCTTCTGGAAATGTGTCTCCTTTGCTTCCTTGGTCTATACCCCTCTCTTTCCAGGGCATGCTCCAAGCATGTAGTGGTATACGTGAGGAAAAGAAGAGGGGAGAACGGTGGAGGCCAAGGAAGAAGGTAGGCTTCTTGTTCTGGCCCCTCTAGCAATCTCACAGGAATGACAGAAATTCCTCAAGATCCAACTCTTCACCTCTCTTTCTGCCCTCCTTCTGCTGCTTCTCCAAGCCTCCCGTCTCAGCACACAGTACTCAGAACAGTACCCCATAATGTAGACACTCACAAACATTCAAAAAGCTGAGCGTAAGTGACCAACAAGTGCTCAGCTATAGATGAGACATCTATGCCAATCTGTCAACCCCCACTCACCAAGGCTCCAGAATGAACATCAAGGAAGCACGGCTGGAAAGATTTTGACGATGGGGAATTCAGGGAAATCCTGTCTTCTGAACATGTCATGGCTGTTGCACACATCGGAGCTGTGGTTACCCGTGCAAGATCTGCGTAGGCTCAAGCCTGGGGCTGGAGGGATGGCTCTGCCGGTAGAGAGTGCTCAGCCCTCTTCCATAAAACCCATGCCAATTGCCAGCACCCATCATGGTCTGAAACTGCCTATTACCCCAGCCCCAGGGGAGCCAAAGCGCTTTCTTGTCCTCCTTGGCCACCTTCACCTACATGGTATGCACTTATATGTTCAGGAACTCACACATACACAAAAATTTAAGAAAGAAAGAAAGAAAGAGAAAAAGGAAGGGAGGAAGGAAGGAAGGAAGGAAGGAAGGAAGGAAGGAAGGAAGGAAGGAAGGGGCATGGAATGGGGGCTGCTTCTGGAGCCCACTTGAGGAACCATTGGCTGTTGATGGCTGCTGGGAAAGGGAGAATCCTTTTCCTTTGTGGAGGATGACCATGACCCGGAAGGCGACCTTATACCCATGTGCATGTGGTCAGGGCTAATTGGACTCAGTAGGTTTAAAGATAAACAACAACAATAATAAAGAAAATATTTTTAAAAAGATGTGAAGTTGGGAGGGGGGTTAGGGTTCCTGAGGGAGACTGAAAGTGGGGAGGGTGGGGTGGTGGGTTTGTTCAAGGTACTTTGTTCACGCATACGGAATTTTCAAAGGGCAAAGCAAAATTCTTTAAAAAGTTGACCCAATGTCTACACTTTTCTCTGCCACCCCTGCCTAGCCTCTGTGTCTTCCCTGGGCCTCTACTCTGTCCTCTGCAATCTGCCTCTATTTTTCCGGTCCATTCTGCCCATGAGTAGCCAGGATGATATTTTAAGAGTAAATAACATCATGGGAGTCTCCTGAGTAAAACCCTTCGGTATTTGATGTTATCCTGAAATTATTATTTCATGAGATGTGCACTTCAGTTTTGGTTGCTTTACCCCTGGAAGAATCCTTCTGTTTCAGAGATAAACACCGTAACACTGAGATGTGAAATGATGCCATAGATAGGATTTTTGTCCACATGATACCAACTGGGAAGGGAAGACAAGAGCCTGGCCATGTTGGCATGAGGTTGGCACGGCTTTTCTGAACTGCTCTGTTTCTGTTTGCATTGGGGAATTTTCCTGATGCAAGGGTTTTGACACAAATTGCAAGGAAGCTTCATTACTCATACAATTAGCGTGCGAGAGAGAGAGAGAGAGAGAGAGAGAGAAAGAGAGAAGATAGGATAAGAAATCCCATTACTCATCACATTAAAAAAAATAAAGACAAACATACTTCGGGGCCTGTCAGACCCTGTCTATTCCTGCCCTGCTAAAGCTCCTGGATTATCTCATTTGAATCTTAAGTCTTGGACTTAAGATTTCCCTGTGTATCCCTCTGGCTCCTTGAAATTCCCAAGAAAGCCATGCTCCTGCCTGGGGGTTTATCCCACTTATTCCCAAGGCCAAGAACCAGGTCTACATCCCGCAGGCAGGCTCATGGCCCCATCCTGATAACCCTCAGGTCTCACTTAAAAATCCACTTTTCAGAAATGCCTTGGTTTAAAAGTAATCTCCCCAATTTTCTTTATCCTCGCTGCTTGCTTTCATGTCCTGTCTCTGTGTTTAGTGCAGAATCGAGTCTGTCTCCCCCTTGAGGCCTACAAGGAAACACTCAGGGATCCCCTCTCTGCTCACGGGGGCGGGTACACCGCCAGCACCCCCTAACCCAGGAAAGATGGGAAGCATGTGGCCACTGTGCCCTCAGTCCCTTCCTAAGAAATCTGCCTTGGGCAACCAAAGCAATAATTTAAACGAAACGGAAACAGGCATAGAGGAACTGTTCCCAAGATGAGCAAATATTAAGCATTCCCATGCATATATATTTTATGATTATTCTTTTATTAAAGAATACAAATGCAGGGATAAGGTTAAACTCTCTCATGTTTCCTTCTCCAGGCCCAGCTTTTGTCTTTCCTTATAAGAAACCGCTACTGTGAATTTGATGTATATTCAAAGTAGATTTAAAAATTTTTATAGATCTTTGTGTTCACAATAACAGTATTATAGTATGTGGATTAAAAAATAACTAATGTTATTTCACGTGTGTGTGTGTGTGTGTGGATGTGTGTGCATTTGCACGTGTGTGGGGTGTGTGTGAACATTTGTGAGCCCTCGGTGGGGGGCAGAGGTGAGGTTAGGTGTCCTCCTTGATCATGCTTCCCTGTATATATCAAGACACTGTCTCTCATTGGACCTAGAGCTCAACATTTGGATCAGTGCTGCTAGAGCTTGCCCTGAGGATCCCTGTCCCTGACTCTCAGCACTTTACCCCCTCCCCCGAGCCATCTCCTCAGCCTATGCCTCGAGGAGGCTGTCACCTGGGCATTCAGGAGGCTGAGCAGGAGGATTACCACACACTCAAAGCTAGCCTAGGCCACGCAGAGAGACCTGCTTAAAAAGAGCCCACATTTTATTAATTAGTTCTAAGGAAAGGAAGAATAAATGGCAGAGTATAATAAGCAACATGCAATTTGCATTTTCCACTCAATATTGTTCTATGCATGTGTGTGCATATGTTACCCATTAGCGCAGCCATTGTTAACCATTCCACAGCAACCCGCTATCCGAATACACCAGGGTTTATTTATTCATCCCCTTAATGAGATACATTCCACTTATCTCCAATTTCATCTCTGACTACAAGATTGGAAAACACATAGCTGGACGAGCTACCGCCTAAAGCACCTGCCCCGTGTACTCGTTTAGCCTGGCCAGACTAAACGAGCAAGGAACTGGCCAGGTCATAAGGCAATGGGAGCGTTCATATGCTCCTGCTGGTATGAGCGTGAATTGATGTAATGGTTGGAGAGAGCAATTTGGCAATATCTAGTTAAGATAAAAACGTTCAGCCCTGTGCCCTGGCAATTCCATCTGTAAAATAAATCCCATCACCAAAGGTAAATTATGTATTCATTTTCTACTCAACGGAAATGTAAACTGTATAATATCAGCGTGGTTTACAGTTTACAATGTGGTTTTATATGCGTCATCTAACTTGACGTTCCCAACCATAGGAGAGCAGTATTGGCTCATATTGTAAATGATGGGACAGAAGGCAAGTTCAAAGCCACTTAGCCTTGGCCCCTTGGTGCTGGGACTCAGATCCCACCTGTTTGACTCTGTTTCCAGCATCTTTTGTTTGTGTGTGTGTGAGTGTGTGTTTTTCCAAAGCCTAGTTAGCTTTGCTTGGCAACTTGACACAGCTTAAGGTCACCCGAGAAGGAAGGAGGGATTGCCTGGGTCAGCGTGACCTGTGGGCATGTCTGTGGGGGATGGCCTTGATTGTTGATTGAAGTGGGAGGGCCCAGCTTACTACGAACAGCACCACTGCCTGGACAGGTGGTCGGTCCTCAGATGGCTAAGAAAGCTATCTAAGCATTAAGACTGAGTGGGCCAGCAAGCAGCATTTCTCCACCGTTTCTGTACTGAGTGCCTGCTTGAGTTCCTGCACTCATCAACGGTGACCTGGAAGCCAACTTTTTCCCCCAGGTTGCTCTTGGTTAGAGTGTTTTATCACATCCACAGAGATTGAAACCAGGATGCTGCTCATCGCCTCCTTGTGTTTTTATGCTATGAAGAAAAATAACAGGCTGTAGGTAACTGTAATTGATGCCCACTCAGACCCCTTTCACAGGCCTGTACCCATCTTCCAAGGGCTGTAAGTCATGGGTCACACACACCTGCTCATCTTCAGGGAATTGCCCGAGGTCATATGAAACAGATTTTTCTAGAGATGAACAGAATTTCTGGAAATTTCCCTTGGCAGGGATGTCTCAGTCAATGACTAACAGATCCATGAGGTGTACATGGCTGGCATGGGAGAATTAACTCTGTGATATCATTTATGCTCAATACTCCCCATGGCTGGAGCAGAATTCTAGTGAGAGTCACAGCTTTGCCTAGTGTGATGGCTTGCATGAGAACGGCCCTGTATTTGAACGCTTGGTCCCTAGTGGACTAGGATTGGGAGGTGTGGCCTTGTTGAAGTGGGTGTGGCCTTCTTGGAGAAGGTGTGCCACTGGGATGCACTTCCAGGTTTCAAAATATCAGGCCACACCCATCTCTCTCTGTCTCCAACTGTCAGATAAGATGTAAGCTCTCAGCTTCTGCTCCAGCACCATCCCTGCCTGCCTGCTGCCATGATGGTCATGGACTCACCCTCTGAATCTGTAAGCAAACCCCCAACTAAATGCTTCCTTTTAAAAGTTGCTTTGGTCATGGTGTCCCTTGATAGCAATAGAAAAGTAACTAAGACACTGTTTTTCTCTGTCTTATTTTACTTTGTTCATTTCCTTCCAATTTCCTCTCAAGTTACTTGCATGAGCCTTCCTACCCTGGGCTCTGCTTGTAGGGTAACTGATTCTTAAACAATGGACTGTACAGGATTACCCACAGGCCTTTTGAAAGCACGCATGAAAGTCCAATCACCCCCCTCCACTCACCCCAGGCTCTGTTTCAGTTGGTTGAGAAGAAGCTCCAAGAGTTCTATCTCTACAAGCAATCTGCTGTTGGCTAGCCCAGGGTCCAAGCCTTGGGAACTTCTGTTCCAGGGTTTAAGGCAGTAGATGACACAGAAGCAGACTCCAGGAGACTCTAGAGTTGGTTGACTTGCTGATGACAAGAACCCTAGTGCTGGTGGTGGTGAGGGGGATTGATTGCTCTGGGTGTGAGGGAGTAACACAATTTCTGTGACAGCTTACAGTCACATGGGGATGGAACAGCTTTTGCAATATTTCTGGCATTTGAACAATATAGTGGAGACAGTCATTGTGAGGGCTATGAAATTAAGAGGCTATTTCTGAGGGTCCCTGAAGCATCAAAAGAAGAAAGTGGCAGACCCAAGGCAATTAATCACCAGCTCAGAACAGATCTCTTTAGACAGAGAGTCCTTATCTTCTAGTGCTGAAGGACCCAACCACTGTGAAAACCAAACTCAGAATCTAATTTTAAGAGAGACAGTACTTCAGAGAGAGTCAAACTCTCAGCTTTGACAACTGGTCTACCAAAGTAGGAGCCCTAATAGGGACAGAGTAAGACCTGAGGGTTATTAATGTGACATCTCTGTGGCTGTGATCAGTGGAGGATCCCTTGACACCTCAGGGCTCTCAGAAGTATTATCTTCTCCCCCCTTGTTAGAAGAGAGTCCACTGACTCAGATAATCATATGTTAGGGAAGAGACTGTTCAGATATTTTAAGGCCCAATAAAAATACAAACTGTTAGTGATATCTATGATGGTTAATCTTAGCTGTCAACAGTATGAGACTCAGAATCTCCTGGGAGATAGACCTGTGGTGGTGGGGATTATCTTGCTTAGGTTAATTGAGGTAGGAAAAACTGCCCACTGTGGGTGGCACCATTCCCATGGGTGGGGATCTGGACTACATAAGGAGAAAGCTAAGCACCAGCATTCTTTGCTCTCTGCCTGCCAACCGTGGACACAATGTAACCAACTACCTCGAACTTCTGCTGTCACCGCTTTCCAACAACAATGGGCTGAATCATGGAACTATGAGCCCAAACAAGCCTTTTCTCTTAAGTTGCTTTTCTTAGGGAATTTTATCACTGCCACAGAAAAACTAGATACAATATCTGAAGGCTGGCTCAAAGTGCCCCTGTGGTTTCCCTACTAGACTGGAAATCTCCCTACTAGACTAGTTCCACATGAGGTCGGGTGATACAGGGAGTTCTGGGTCAGGGCCATCTTCAGAGAGATTGCGCTCATTTCATAGACTATTTCCATAGGTCACAGATTACCATCCCAACATGTTATTCGTTTTTACTTCTCGCTTTATTTTCTGTTCCAAGGGCTATACAGTAAGTGATGCAATTGTGCTAGAAAAGGACAGGTGGACATCTTGAGACTGATGTTCATCCCACCCCAGCAGACAAAGACAGCAAGTCAAAAACTACATTCACAGCGGGAGAGATGGCCGAGATAAATGTCCCACATACTCTAGGATGTCACCGTGGCGTGCCTTCTCCTTATTCACAATGTCTGACCCCTATGAAAATGAGGTGGCTCATTACTGGTGTCAAGTTTAACCAAGTTTCAGGTCCAGCCGTGTTTGCTGGATTAATAGGATGTCTTTAGTGGAAAGTTGTAAGGTGTGCATGCAGCTGCCTGTTCTGTTCAGTGTCCCTTAAGATGGAGGCCTTGTGTGTGTATACATGTGTATATGTGTGTGAGTGTGAGCACTCGTGTACATGCAGAAAGGTCAGAGAAGGATGCTGAGGGTCCTGCTTTATAATTCTATACCTTCTTCCTTTGAGACAGAACCTTGCTGTACCCAGGGATCATTACTTCAGCCAGGCTGGCTGGCCAGTGAGCTCCTGGGATTTGCCTGTCTGTACCACAAAATGCTGTGTTTACGGGCTTGGGCAGCCATGCTTGGGTTCTATGTAGATGCTGGGAATTTGAACTTAGGTCCTCACAGTTGCACGGCAGTTGCTCTTACTCACTGAGCCATCTCCCCAGTCCAAGTTGGAGGATTTTACAGCTTGAGTTAACAGGACTGGCATGAGTAATGCTCAGCGTCCTGTTCCAGGGCTGTGTTAATTCTCCCGCTCTGCCCTCTGTCTCAGGGGCCCTACACGTTTCACAGAACATTCTGTTGCCTCACTGTCTGGATAATCTCATAGCAGTTGGACCTAATGAGCAAGAAGTGAAGTGTTATTGGTGCCTTGGACACGCATTCTCCAAAGGGTAGGAAATAGCTCCATATGCTCTTCCAGAGGATCTGCGTTTGTTTCCTAGCACCCACATGGGGTGACTCACAACCACCTGTAACTCTCTCTCCCAGGCATCTGATACCCCTTTCTAGTCTCCAAGGGCACCCGAATTCATACACACACACACACACACACACACTCTTGCACATGCATGCAGGAGCACATGAGCACAGGTGTGCACACACACATGCAAAATTAAAAATAACACCCAAAGCACCTACCTGCTTGGGAGACTCAGTGCTTCGGGACAGACCAGAAGGTTTCCACCAAAGCAAAGGGAGGTTCTTGTGCCTTGGCTCGCCTTCCTAACGTCAGCTGCCTGTGAAGGTCTATGTACATGCATATGAATGTGTACTTAAAACGTAATTGGATACTCTTATCACATTTTTTTTCTGTAACTTGTTTCATTAAACAAGACATCTCTCTCAGAAATATTTCCAGGACAAAACATGTCTGCCTTGTCTTAAAAAAAAAAAGGCTTATTATAGTTATTTCATAACACCGATAAGGCATAATTTACACAGTTGCTTCCCGTGGGAAAACAGAGACACTACGTGCCTTAAGTTGGAGGTATTTAACACAGGCGCTTGGTTACCCAGGGGTGTGGAGACAGAGGGACAGAGCAATATACTGAGAGAGTCCAGATATGATTCCACCATGGTAGCTCACCATGTTCCAGTGACAAAAGGAAAGGCTACCAATCCTAGGACAGCCCCCCCCCCCAAAAAAAAAATAAAAGAGGATGGGGGAATTACAGCAAGCTACAGTTTTTATTTAATAATATTGATAAGTTTTTTAAAAAAAAATGTTCTGGGCTGGATACTTAGCTTAGTTTGTAGAGTGCTTGCCTGGCATCCTGGTTTGCTTTCCTGTCACCGTGATAAACGTTGTGAACTTGCTTAGGAAAGGGCTTGTGTGAGCTTAAAGGTTTATGGTCCATCATCGAGGAAAGCCAGGGCAGGAACCTGGAGGCAGGAACTGAAGCAGAGGCCGTGGAGGAATGCTGCTTACTGGCTTGCTCTTGCAGCTTGCTTAGCCTGCGTCCTGATACCACCCAGGACCGCTTGCCCAGAAATGGCTCTGCCTACAGTGAAGTGAACTCTCTCATGTCAATTAGCAAGCAAGAAAATGCTCCATAGACCTTCTGTCCTTCCTTCTTCTCAGGTGTGACAAGTGGTGCGGTGACAGCTAGCGTGCACAAAGCCCTAGGTTCCAGCCCAAGCGCCCCATAAACTGGGCATGGTGGCACGCGGTAATCGCGCTTCGGAGGCAGGAGGTAGAGGAGTTCCAGGCCAGCATGGGCTATGTAAAATCTATGCAAAAATCTTTTCTTCATTTCGCTTTTCCTCTCACCAGTTAGCAAGAAGTAGTTTAAAATTACGTATTGACAAGTTTCCCCTTTAATTGCTTGTATCTTTCCTCCCATTTTAAAAAAAAATGAACATTTGGGCCTTAAGAAGAAACAAACAAACTTATGAATGCTTTCTAGCAATTTTCTAAATTGTTCCTTCTCATTTAACTCCTGTAAATGTTTTTCCCACGTTGTCACCTGTGCCATGGTTATTGTTTTAATTGTTTGATCACATCCTTTTCCTTTATGACAATTAGATTTCATGATATTTCATTAAAAATTTTCTCCATCATAAGCATGTTTTTACATTTTTAAACAATTTTGTTTGTGGTAGGGCCCCAAGAGGATGCCCCTGGCAAAATGTACATGTGGGGATCACAGGACTACTTGTGAGAGTCCAGTCTCTCCTTCCACCAAGGGGTCCCATGTGGGAGTGAGGTTAGAGTGTCTGGGTTGGGGGCAAGCACTCCTGAGCTATCTTGCCAGCCCTTGTAAGAATATTTATACAACAGTGGTTTTAACCCAGGCTTTTTTTTTTTCCAAAGGCTGCCTTTTGCTTCTGCTCAGCAATTTGGGTTACTTTGTGTGTGTGATGATCTGTTTAGAGGGATGGGCGCAATACACTGCCTCCGCTACCTTCTCCTGAGATGTCAGTCAAACCTTAAGCTAAATTGCTGAATATAAAAAAGCGTCTGATTTGGCCTCTCTTCCGCTCACTGGATCTGCGGTTTTTCTGGCATCATTACAGCTCAGTTAACAAATGCCTGGAGAGAGTGCTTTTCTCCGTATTCATTGCAATTCTTTTCTTTTCTTTTTTTTCTTAAAGAAGCCACTGAGATGGCTCAGTGGGTAAAGGTAAAGCCTGGAGACCTGAGTTCGGTTCCCAGAATCCACACAGTAGGGGGAAAGAACAGACTTCTGAAGGTTGTCTTCTGAGGTACACACATACATACGAACACACATGCAGCCCTACACACCTATACACACACACCCACACACATCACAAACACACCTACACACACACAGTGGCATACATAGAAAATTAGGAACAATGTTCAGCCACTTGGAGGTATTTTTCTCCCCATGTGGGATGTAGAAAGGACTTGTCATTTAAAACTCTCGTCTGGGCAGGGCCTGGTGGTGATACAGGTTTGTCCTCTCAGCTGCTTAGGAGGCTGAGGCACGTGGATCCCAAGCTCAAGGTCTGTGGGCAATAAAGCGACAGGAGCAGTCTGGGTAATTTAGTGAGGCCTTGTCTCAGAATTCAAAAGTGAAAAAAAAAAAAAAGGACTAGGTGATTTCCTCATGGATAGAAAGAACATTTGCCTAGCAAGTATGAGGTCTTAGGTTCTATCCCTAGGATTAGGGAGGGAAAAATATCTGGTTTTTAAATTGTAATTGTGATCTGACTATATTTATATACTTGGATGGGGGGATGACTCAGGGGTAAAATGCTGTGTAAACACAAGAACCTGGGTTCAGCTCTATACCAGACATACAAAAGCCAGGCATGGCAATGTGTGTCTGCTACCCCCGTGCTGGGGCTGGAGACAGGATGATCCCAGGTGCTTGCTTGCCAACTAGACTAGCCAAAATGGCGACCTCCAGATTCCGTGAGAAACCCTGTTTTGAAAGCAGTAAGGGGTAGTGCGGGGCTGGAGAGATGGTTCAGCCGTTAAGAGCACTGGCTGCTCTTCCAGAGAATCAGGTCCATTTCCCACTACCCAAATTGCCATCACTCAAATTCTAGAACTCCGGTAGAAGTTTACAACTGTCTGTAACTCCAGCTCCAGGGGATCTGCATCCCCCAACCCCAACCCCCGTCTCTATAGGTGAAAAGTATGCATGAGGTGCACAGACATGCAGGCAGGCAAAATACCCATACACATAAAATAAAATAACAGTAATTTTTAAAAGTAAGGTGATAAGGATAGAGGAAGACACCTGAAGTTGACCTCTGACCTTCATATGCTCACACACAACATACACAACAGCGGTCACACACAGGTAAGTGCAGCCTTCGTATACGTGTGTGTATACATGCTCATGGGAGAGAGAGAAAGAAAGAGAGGAGAGAGAGAGAGAGAGAGAGAATGGGAAGAAGGAGAGGGAGGAGAGGGAGGAGAGGGAGAGGGAGCTTGCCTGAGTTTTTTTTTTTAAAGGTTCTGCAGAATCATTGAGGCCACCCATTTGCCAATTGATTTTACCAGTTGGTTATTGCCAGTGACTAGAAAAGCTACTGGATTTCTGTCCATTGACTTGAAGTTTCTCTGGGTTCTATTTGTTCTAATAGTGTGGCAGCTAACTATCCTGTATTCTCTAGCTTCCTATTCATCTCCCACGCTAACCATGACTGTTGGTTTTCTCCCTAATAATGCATGCTTTTTTATTTCCTTATCATATTAGCTTATACTCCCAAGATTATGTTAAATGGTAGGAATGGGCACATTTAAATTTTTATCGGAACCGTTTTTCAGTAGGATTGGTTTTAATACGCACCGGGTAAGCACAGTATTTGTGGCTGGTTTGCTACAATGGGAGTGAAGACTCAACAGGTTGAAAAATGTTTTCTTTGGTCTAGCAATCTTTTATTACGAGGGTTCAATGTGAGAAAAAGACTCGGTGAGAAAAGCAGAGGTTTACCTAATACAGCAGTAGAGAGGTCAAAACTGTAGTCTGGTTGGGTTGCTATCACAAAATACTTGAAGCTAGATATTTTATAAACAACAGAAATCAGTGTTGGTGTCTGATGAGGGCTGTTCCCTGCTTCTCTGATGGTACCTTGTTGCTATGTCCTCATGGGGCAAAGGGCAGAAGAGCCAGAAAACACAGCTTCAATATGATCCCCTTGATAGGGAGCCAAACCCATTCTTGGGCTTCCAGGCACATTGGCCAACGTAGGTACAGGCTGAAAGGTAGAAATAGGTCTCTTTCTGGTTTCGCCTGCCTTTTGTGTAGCATCTCTGACAGCAACTATATCCCTTTTATGACTCCCATCACTGTTCTAGTTTCATTCTGTGATAAAACATTCTGACCCAAAGCAATTTAGGTGAGAAAGGAGTTTATTTCAGCTTACAGGCAACAATCCCTCATTAAGGGAAGCCAGATCAGGAATTTGAATGAAAAACCAGCTGCTTGCTGGATCACTCACAGGGTCACACTTAGCTCTCTTTCTTTTACAGACCAGAGCCGCCTGCCCCGGGAATGGTGCCGCCCACAGGGGGTTGGGCCCTTCCATATCAATTAACAACCCACATACTCCCTCATAGACACTTCTGTGGAACAATCTAATCTGGGAAGTTGATCAGCTGAGATACCCTTCTTAAGTTACGTCAAGTTGATACCACTTTCAACTTCTCCATTGTGGGTCCAGCTTCAGTGGGACTGAACCCTCCTAAACATGGCTTCCCTCTTGTCCTCTTAGGAGCTGACTGTTGCTTGGCAACCCTGTTGGGTTCCCCTGTTGATCTCACCTCTATAACCAAGTCTCTGTATGAAGCTACCTTGCTCTGACACACCTAGATCCCTACTGGACTCTGGACCTTCCTCACTGGACCCTGAATCCTATGGATCTGGCTGTAAGATCTCTCTTCCATCAGGTTTGATCACTTATCTTTATTCTTCTTTTTAACACATTACATGTTGACAATTCATAATTGCATGTGTTTATGGTGTACAAAGTGATGTGATGATTTTTTTTAAATACACAGGAATGATTAAATAAAGCTAATTAACCTCAAATAGATGACATTTTCTTGTGATGGGACATTTCAGATTTACTTTTAGTTATGTTGAAAAGAAGCCACCTGTTTTATACTGATGCTTGCATCTGCGAGGCTTTAGTTGTTTATAAGATCCTGTAATTTTTAACACCATCCTTACTTCAACAGCAATGCTCCCATTTCTGTGCCTGATGCTGCTTATCTGAACATGTCCTGGGTGTCTGATGATCCAACTTGTCAGACATCTGTCAATTTTATAGTATTTTCCTGGGTATTTTGCATAAATCCTTATGTAATCACCATGTCAGCTGCACCGAGGAGGTTTCGCTTATCTAACATGGCAGCCAAGAGCAGCAATCCCTTTCTGGGAAGCCACCTGTCTGTTAAGTTGCAGAATCGAAACTTGAACTCAGGTCTTTCTGAATTCAAGACCAGTGTTCTCTCCTCCCTTCATCAAGCAGTCAGAACGCTCTGAGACATATTAAGAGGATCGTCACGAACTGGCTTGACATTTTCTACAGAGAACATGGATTTCTTTTGTAATTGGGAAAGAAGTTAATTAAGCCTAAACAAATAATTATAATAAAAATAGCCCTTCAGAAGATGAAATGTCACAGCACAGCAACTCGAGTCTAGAATGTTTATGTCAGAGTGAGTCGGGCAGGTCTTCAGGTAGCCTGCCTCATCAGATCCTGGCCTTCCCTTCCTCATCAGGGTACTCTGGACACTGAAGTCTCCCCAGTGGGTGAAGGTCATGTTATTTGCCTCGTACACCTTCTCCAATAAGCTTGCTTTAGGAAGTAGTGGTGTTTGTTTGAGCGTGTGTGTGTGTGTTGTGTTTGTGTATCACAGTACAACCCTCAGGCACCTTCCACTTTTTATTTGAGACAAGGTCTTCCATTGGCCTGGAACTTTGCCTTATAGGTGAAGCTAGCTGGACAGTGAGCCCCAGGGATCCACCTGTCTCTGCTCTCCATCTTGCCATCACCACTGCTGGGATTACAAGCATGAACCACTGTACCCAGCTTTCTACCTGAAATTTGCAGTCAAACCCCAGTCATCATGCTCGTGAGGCAATTACTGACTGAGCCTTCTTCCCAGCCGGTGGGAAGAAACCATCTTCCCACGTCACACCCACCACAGCTCCATTACTTTCTGGGGCTAAAGGACTGCCTCACAGCAGCTGGAGAAACCGAGTTTCGTGGGAACTGAGCTGATCCAGGCCAGCAGTAGAGACTAACAGTCTCCTTGGCTGGGGCCATCGGAGAAGGATCATATTCTGTTCTCGCTTCCTCTGTAGTCCCGGCCTGTGCTTCTGAGCCAGAAAAGGCCCAAGATGGCCTAAAATAGCCTCCTGGCTGGCAGGAGGTAGTGACACACACCACGGCTCGTATATTGATTTTTTTTTTTTTTTTTGGTTCTTATCAAGATATATTCTTCATCCCTTCAGGTAAATAGTGACTGACCTTGGACTCACCGCCTTCCATATTTGCAGTCTGGGTCAATGAGTCTTGGTATTGACCCGAGGGGGGTGGGTGGGCATCGATAGCTGCTTATTGTTAAGATATTTCAATGTCAATAAGTGGCCCCTTGGAGGTGGAAGGGGGCCTGGGCAGCAAACCCAGCAGCTAAAAAAACAATCCCTTTTCCCCCAGTTGTCATCTCAGCTTGGAAGGGGTTGGCTTTAGAATTGATTAACTTTCCTGCGGGGAGCGAGAAAACAAACTCCCAACATTGCCTGAATCCTGCCAAGAGAACTTTCTTAGAATTACTATCCATTACATCAAAGTGCTGGAAAGACCCATATGCGGCTGCCTGTCTCCCCTCCCCTGACCAACGTAGACGTAACACGATTGGAGATCAGGCACCGGATGCTGTGGAAACTGCTTATATGTTGGCATCAGACACAGGCACTCCTAGGGATGAATCGTGTGTGTGTGTGTGTGTGTGTGTGTGTGTATTTGCATGTGCATTCCAGAGGGTGAAGGCCAGGGATCAACACTGACTGTCCTGCTCATCACTCTCCACTTTACCTTTGAGACAGGCTCTCTCACTGAACCCAGGGCTCATGGATTTGGCCAATGAGCTCCCGGCATCCTCCTAACTCTGACCTGCTGGTGTTGTAGACTTGTGTTTTCATGCTCAGCCTTTATGTAGGTGCTGGGATTTGAACTCAGGTCCTCATGCTCATTCAGAAAGCTCGTTACCTATTGAGCTGTTTCTCCAGCACCTTGGTTTTGTCATTTTGAACTGCAGCATCCTCTCCTGGGCAGGGATAACCAGCATACCTACTCTACGGGGTGTGGAAATGCTGTCTGGGCATGAATGATCTGAGGAGATGGTACATAATCCTGGTATGGTCATTTTATTGTCACTCACCCCACTAAGCTGAGAGGCAAGATGTTTCTCTTGGAATCCCTTTCCAGCATCCCCTGTTCTGTGCCCCATTCCTACTCCTGGTCCACAGGATGGATTTCAAAGTCCCACTCTCACTCTCAAACTTCACAGTTATCTGTCCTCACTGGCCTGCTTTCTGCTGTATCAGTCCTCTGCCTCAGCACACTTGGCCTGGCCTGGAAGTCCCAAGAGGCCAGGGCTCTCTGCATCCCTGGCATGGGCTGTGGTTCCTATCCAGTAGATATCATCAGCTGGCTCCTTTCACAGTGAATTTAGGGGCTCATTATCTCTACCTGAGAAAGCCACTGAGATTTGTTTTTCTGCCAAAAAAAAAAAAAAAAAAAAAAGCATTGACTCTGTAGTCTGGCTCATGGGGTAAACTCAAAGCCAGGTGCAAGCATGGCATCTCTGGCATCCTTCTTCTGAGTCTGTCTCCTTAGCTTTGGGTCACTTGCTTACTTCTCAAAGTTGGCATGCTAGCCACTCTGTGTGTCTGAATCTATCTTATCATCCCTCAAAGCTGACAACAGAGATAATCATTGTCCTAAACCTGCAGTCTCCTTGGAGTTTTGGAAGTACAAACCCTGGAAGGACAAGCCACCCCCAGGTGAGAGTGAATATTCGTGAGAGCCAGGCTGCATTCTGGAACAGAAGTGACCAGCTCATAGGAACTGGATGGACCTACTGTGGCGACATCAGGCTGCCGCACTGGACCAATGCTGAGGCGCTGATCAGGGAGACAATGCCCAGACCAGGCCTGCTTCATGATGTCCACATCTTTTCCCTTGCCCCAACTCGAATCTATAGCTAAACTCAGCATCCTGATCTTGTGACATATTGGGGTCACTGGACGTCTTATTTGTTCCTTTTCCTTCTGTGGCCACTTTGAATAAACCTTTCTCTGCTTTTTACTGTAACGTGTGTGTGTATGTGAGTTTGTGTGTGTTCCTGTTTGCAGGTGATATGTGTGTGCAGGTGATATGTATGCCAGTGCTTGCACATGTGGAAGCCAGAGGTCAGCTTTGGATAGTGCCCACTTTTCATTTTTTGACTCTCACTGGCCTGGAATTTCCGGGTTGGTAGCCCAGAAATCTGTCTCTACCTTCTACATACTGGGTCTGTAAGCATGTGCCACCATGGCCTGTCTTTGTTCGTTTTTTGTTTTTGTTTTTAAAACAGGGTCTTAGGATCCCACTCACTCAGTCCCTTATTCTTGGAAGACAAGCACTTTGGCAACGAAGCTACCTCCTCGGCCCAAGTTTCTTCTTTAACTGGCACACTGAGGATGGATGGCCAAGCAGAGCCTGTTCGGACCACAGTAGCCCCAGATTTCACCCTGTAACTTGCTTCTCCCTCCTCACCTTCATTGTCATCAATGCCGTCAGCATCTCTGATGAAGGGGTGCTCCAGTCTTACTCCCATGCCCTGCCCAAGGTGACTGTGACAACCACTTTGAAGACAACCTAAGAAGGCTTGTCCATGAAGATGGCTCCATGCTCTGCCAGGAGGCTGCCTTCTAGCCATAGGTATGATTTGTCCAGGGCTCACTGGATATTCACAATGGGGTGGGGAAAGATGCTGGGAAGGTCAGATCCTGGTGCAGGCATGATGTAGCCAGAAACCAGAGATGGCTCTGTTACAGCATTATGGATAAGAAAGACTAAGAACAGACACTGGACTCCTGCTCAGGCATAAGTGGTGACTACTGTTTTGCAAAGAAGGTGAGAGAAGAAGAGAAGAAGGAAGGAGGGGGTATAAAGGAAAGAAGGAAGGGGTTGCCTAGCATCTGAGGAAAGGTGTGTCCAGCATCCGAGGAAGGGGAATGTGGAACATCTGATTTGGTCAGAGAGCTGGCATAGATGCCCGTAGCACAGTGGTCCTCAACCTTTCTAATGCTGTGATCCTTTAACGCAGTCCTCATGTTGTGGTGACTCCCAAACAACAACAAAAATATTTTCATTGCTACTTCATAACTCTAATTTTGCTACTGTTATGAATTGTAATGTAAATATCTGTGTTTTCTGATGGCCTTAGGTGAACCCCGTGAAAGGGTCTTTCACTGAAGATGGCTGCAGCAGCCCCTCAGCTCTGGAAGTGAACAACTGATCAACATGGTCTTTCACCAGACACAGCCCAGCTCTGGGCTAGTTCCCAGATCTGCTGATTGCCGCCTCTGGACCCTGGCTCATGCTGCCAACCACCTAAACCCCAAAGCAAACACCCAAAGCTCAGAATCTTAATGCTGAATCACAAATTTGCATATGCAAATAAACACACACACATACACAGAGTCCCCTTCCCATCCTGCAGAAAGTAAAACATGGCAGGACAGCAGGTGCTGCCTGCATCCAGGACTGGTGGAGCTGAGCGAGGGTTTGTGTACTCAGCTACTTAGCAGGTAACTCTATGGACAGGGGTTGAGTGCTGACCTTGTGAGAGCTGGAACACCAGATCCAACCACAAAACGGTCTGGGGAGACGGTTCAGTCAGTAGAGCATTTTTTTCTGAAGGCGTGAGGACCTGAGTTTAATCCCTAGAAACCATGTTTAAAAATGCCAGGCATGCTGGTACACTTGTAATCTCAGGGCTAGAGAGGCAGCCACAGGCTCACTGAGCTGCTTAGCTAGCCGTCCTGACTTTGTGAGCTCTAAACCAGTGAGAGACCCTGCCTCAAAAAGTAAGGTGGAGAGTGCCCCCAGAACACCTGAGTTTGACCTCTGACCCCCACATGCATCCTCAAGTGTGCACACACAAGTACACAAAATAATAATTCAGAAGTTAAAAGATGGGGCTGGAGAGAAGAAAGCTCATTGGTTAAGAGCACTGGCTGCTCTTTCAGAGGACCTTGGTTCAATTTCCAGCACCCACATGGCAGCTGATAAGCATCCATAACTCCAGTCCTAGGGGATTTGATTTCTTTTTCTGGCCTCCTTGGGCACCAGGTATGTATGCGGTGCTCAGACATACATGCAGACAAAACACCCATACACATAAAAACAAATACATAAATATTAAAAAATTAAAAAAGATGAAAGACTGAGTGTTTGTTGCATAGGAACACATGGTTTTGAAATTACTGCACCTCAAATGATTTCCCATCTATCTATCTCCATTTGTATCACACACACAAAGTATGCGTATAGAGGCACGTGCATTCCTGTGTATACATATTTATATGTATATAACTTATTAACTACAGGGTTACTGCCCTCGAGGAACTCAAAGTTCTGTGGCAAAGACAGACATGCAAACAATTATGGTACAGTAAGAAAAATAACTTTAATGTAGGCAGGATCAAAGAACAGAGATGCCGAGGAGAAGAAGTGCCCAGGGCTACTAGGGAAATTGGGAAAGACTTTAAGAAGGAAGTCATGGTGGCTGACTGAGCATCTTCTAGACAGACAGGGAGCTCCAGAGCTATCCCTGAGGAAGACGCTTACACTTGCCTAATAATTATTTATTAGGCCATCTGCTTCTGGTTGGAATGGAATTTTGCTCCGGGTAAGGATGCAGAAAGTTACAAGAAACCATCCATCCACCTTCTATCCTAAAAATGAAAACAAGATAAACTACACGACCGCATCTCTTAAAAAAAAAAACCCATAACAGAGCCTAGGACACAAATGTACAGGCTGTTCCTGAATGGGAAGGGACCCGGGACTGTAAGGGTAGCAGGAGAAGAGGTAAATCCACCATGCATGGGGGTGAACAAGATCCAAGTTGGGGTTGATGAGATGACTCAGCAAAATGCTTGCCACACATATGCAAGGACCTGAGTTTGCATCTCCAGCAAGCAGGTGAAACAGCCAGATGTGGTGTGGTGTGCTTGGACCCCTTGTGCTTGGGAGGCAGAGGCAAGAGGGTGTCTGGGACTTGGCTGGCCAGCCATTGAGGCCCAATTTGGTGAGGAGACTGACTAAAGGAACAATACAGAGAGATGCTTGAAGTCTAACTCTATGTGCACGTGCACTTGCCTACACATAACACGGACACATAGCAACACACTTGTCCACACACACACACACACACACACACACACACACACATTTAATGACCTTTAATAGTCACATGAAGAGCATGATGGGTTATGTGCTGCAGAAGCTACTCACGTCTTCCCCTGGATGGACTGAGAACAGCACCAAGTAGAGGCAAAGCAAGTTGGGGTAGGTGCACAGACCCGGGGTTCAGAGAGCTTTCAGCTCAGGTCCAAAGCCAGGGGTAGAGCTGGAAAGCCAAAACATTCTCCCAAGGGACCCCAAACATAGCATGGGCACTAACTCAGAGTGACATCTCCCGTGCCCAAATCCAAGGCCTGGCTGCAGGACGTCCTGGCTCAAAGCATGTGAAGTCTCTGGTGAACCGGCGGCCCATAAAAACACGGCGGAGCTCAAGAGTCCTCAACTCAGCCGCAGGTTAAGCTGACTCAGCCTCCCACCCCAGCGAGCAATTATGTTCTTTAGCCTCAACTGTTCTCTTACGCACAATGCCTGAAATATAATTAAAAATTATGAAACACTTGATGAAGCAGGAATTTGTGCCCTATAATCAGGATTAGGAAGAGCCATTGAAGCAGACCCGCAGCTAACCCAGAGGCTGTGATAGCCAGCAAGGATTTTTATATGACAGCACTAATTATCTCAATGAGCGGCAACAACATTAGGAACAGAGGATAGATGGCAGTGTTTTTACAATATTCATTCATGCGTGTGCACGCGTGCACACGTGTGTGGGTGTTTGCATGTGCCAGAGTGCACATGTTGAGGTCAGAAGACAGCTTGCTGGCATCATTTCTGTTCTGTCACTGTGCAAGATAGTTTTCATGTCGACTTCACACAAGCTGGGTTCATTTGGGAAGACGTGAGAGAAGGCCTCCATCCAGATGGCCTGTGAGCAAGTCTACAGGACATCTTCTTGATTGATGATTGATGTGGGTGAGTCCAGCCCACTATGGGTAGAGCCACCCCTGCACAGGTGGTTCTGGATGGGATAAAAAAGCAAGCCATAAGGCACAAGCCAGGCAGCAACAGTTCCTCATGGCTTCAGCTCCTGCCTCCTGGTTCCTAATTGAGTTCTTGCCCTGACTCTCCTCAGTGATGGACTATTACCTGGAAGTATAAGATGAAATAAACCCTTTACTCCCCAAGTTGATTTTGGCCATGATGTTTTAGCACAACAGAAATCCTGACTAAGACATTCAGCATATGGATACCAGAGATCTGACTCAGGTCATCAAGCTTAACTGTAAGCATCTTTAATTTACTGATCAATTTTACTGACCATATGATTTTTATGTAGCCTCAAGCTTGTTAGGTAGCCAAGGATGAGCTTGAAATTTTGATCTTCCTGTCTCCACTTCTCAAGTGCCATCACCATGTCCAATAGATGGTGTTGAGTGTTGAACCCAGAGCTTCCCTCATGCTGGGCATACGTTCTACCAATGGAACTACATTCCCATCCCTCAGATGGTGAATTTTAGCACCACAACTCTAAACTGGTATAAACCATTATTCAGAAACCGAAATCCATTTCATAATAAATACAAAATTCACTCAGTCAGCTTCATAGCAGACTCTATGAAGAGAATCTTCTGTGGAAGAAGAGGCCCAGGCTATGTAAAGATGAGCTGAAAGAAATCATCTGACTTAAAACAGAAAAGAGAAAACTTCAAAGTGACAGGTCACCTGCACCCTGAGAGACAGTATCAACAAGACATAAACAGTGCACAATTAGAGTTCTGGAAGGAGAGGAGAGAAACACAACAACAGAAATACTTGGATAGGTAAGAGTCAGGAAGATTCCAAAACTGACCGAGGACGTTAACCCATAGGTCCAAGCATTTCTACAATCTCCTGTCAGAGTAATTACAAACAGAAGCATCCCTAGACACTGAGGAGTCAAACTGCTGAAAACCAACAGTAACAAGAAAACCACCAAAGCTACCAAACTACAAGGCCAGTGAAACTGTCATCAGAGTGAACAACAATTAAGAGGCCATGGATAGTGCCACAATCTCTCTAGGAGGTTCTGAGTAGAGACGTCAGGTTTCCCATTTAGAGTTTATTATCTAAGTGAAAATATTGCCCCAAAGTGAATGCAAAATACAATTTTGGATAACAAAAGCCCAAGAATCCCTTTCTCCTGCAGAGCCATCCCACAAGTAAGGCTGGTAGAAGGCCATGAGGCTGGAATAAGCCTGTTCTTGTCCAGAGGGATAACTAAAAGAAGGGAGGTCAGGGATGGAAATGGTGAACAGAAAAAGAACTTCCCAGAGGACCCTAAATCTGGGGGAGGAAGAGGGTAGGGGGAGAGAAAGAGACGGAGAGGGAGGAGGTGTAGTGAGAAATTTGGTTGCTTTAAAAGCACAGAAACATATGAACATGTTTTCATTTTAATACGAGGTGTGGGGATACGGGGCTTCTTTGTGGCACTGACTATGATTTGCCTCATGCTCTGACAGGGGCATGATTTTTCCAGCTGCAGATAGTTTCTGCTACTGTGTGACATTTGGAATTCTGGGGACTTTTCAGAGGGTATATAAATGCTAGGGCTCTGAGAGGCAGGTTGAGTTGTTTTTTCTGTTGGACGTGGTTTGTTAAGTAATCATGCACAAAGAAGAAATAAGATATCCTGACAGGGAAGATCAAACTTGCCCCAAGGAGCTCGATGCTCCTAGTCATCAAGAAGCAGTCTAATGATAATGTTGCCCTCTTTCTGACCTCTGACTTTATTCAGGGACCTTATTCCTTTCCTCTCTCTTCTTTTTTATCTCACCTTTAGTGTTAGGGGCTAGAAAGAGAAGAAGAAAAGGGGTAAAGAAGGGTGGAAAAAAGAGGAACCCACAGAGTAGCAAATGCTGGCTATGAGGAGAGCCATCCCCCCAGGCTCTACGTGAGCGCTCTCTGTGAAGACAGCAGAGCTATTTGAGAAGTAGGAGAACCTTGAGGAGGTGTGGCTAAGCTGAGGGTGAGGGGACATGATGGTGGGCCATTGGTTATTGGTGGTATCTTGTCTCTGGTTCCTTCTTGTCACACCGTCTGCTTTCTGTCTAGGTCCTCATCTCCTCCCACCCCCAAGTGTTCTGCCCAAGCAAAGGGAGCCAAGTGACCATGGACTGAAGACTTTGGAACTATGAGCCAAAATGAATAACCTCACTCCCTCAGGGTGTTTCTCTTGGGTTTTGGGTCCCAGCACCAAGAAAGTGAACTAATATAGACTCCAAAGGTATCAATCTGAAGTTAATAAAAAATATATTTGTATTTTATGTGAGTGAATATATTTGAAATTGTCTGCAGAAGATTACTGGATAATGCACAAATTGCACCAATGTTTAATGTGCTTTATTTTTTTATGTAGACATAAACTATGCAGCCAGAATTTTATGTTGTTTGTGAAGCAGTATGAAATCATTTGAAACCAGCTCTGTTAAGTGAAAGGTGAATATTATACCCAGAGCAACCACCAAAAAAAAAGGACATGAAGAGGCATACTTAAAAATGTCAGTGGAAGAGAAAGGGGGAACACTGGAAAATAATTAACCCCAAAAGGAAGTAGAGGTTAGATATCAAGGTAACAGGCCTTGGGGCAAACAGCAAATGCCAAAAGTATATTCTACACCAAAAACTTTATAAGTACAGAAGGGTCCAACTCTCAAAAGACAGAGATTGCCAGAATAGATACATCAATATTTGGCTATTTATCATTTTAAAGAAGCAAGATTCAGGTAGCAGAGATAGTGAACTTGCAAGCCTGAGGACCTGAGTTCAATCCCCAGAGCCCTTGCAGAAGAGCTGGACATGCCATGTGCTTGAGACTGGCCTCTCTCTCCCTGGGGCTCACTGACCAGCCAGTATGGCTTTTCAGAGGAGCTTAAAAGAATCGAGGCAGTGAGAGATCTTGTCTCAAAAGGGAAGGAAGGATGGCACCCACATTAGTCAGCTTTTCTATTGCTTTAATTAATGTCATGACCCAAAATCTTAGAAATAAAAGGGTTTATTTCACTCTAGACTTCCAGGTAACAGTCTATCACTGAAGGAAGTAAAGGCAGAGATCCAGGGCAGGAACCTGGAGGAAGGAGCGGATACAGGCCATGGAGGGATGCTGCACACTGGCTGCTTCTCATGGCTTGCTCAGCCTGCTTTCTTATAGAACCCAGGACCCCAGCCTAGGGGTGCCAGCCCTTCTAGTAAGATGGGCTCACACACATCAACCGTCAGTTACAATTGCCCGCCCACACACTAATTTGTTGGGGGATTTTTTTTTTTTCTCAATGGAGGCTTCCTCTTCCAAAATGACTCAAGGTGACATGAAAACCAGTCAGCAAGGTGTTTAAGGAATGACATCTGACCTCCATAAGCACATGCAAACACACCAGCAGTCTCACTATGCCAACACACGATTCACACACACACACACACACACACACACACACACACACACACACACACACACACGTGGACACACAGATATACACACAAAGAGGGAGGAAGAAGAAGAAATGGATGGGTGGGGAAGAGGAAGAAGGGAACAGTCGGGGAGGAGGAGGAAGATGGTAGCACAATTTAATATAAAGCCATGGCCAAGTTCTAGGTAGGAAGAGATCCCAACGTTAATATCAGCACGAGAAAGACGGCGTGCTCCAAGATTGCTAACCACGGAGGATCCATCCACATGAGAAGCATAAGCCTTTCCCCCACTGTCCTTGGGTCTAAGGTTAAAACTCATGACAGCAGAACTTAAAATATGCAAAGAAAGAATGACATAAATAGACAAACACAATCATACCTAAAGATTTTACCACCTCCTAGGATACAAGATGTCAGCAAAGGACAAATAGGACTTCAGTAGCGACATTAACAACGCAACACAGCTGAGGAAACCATCTGCACTCAGCAACAGTGGGAACACTTCCCTTTCAATGCACGTGAATATTTACCGAGACCCGCCATATACTAGATGAAGGGAAAACATTCTCAAAGATTGAAAAATGAAACAGAGTTTATTCTCCAAGCATTGCATAATTAAATCATACATCAATAACAGCAAGATCCTAGGAAACCTGCAAATACTTGGAAATTAAGCAACACATTTCCAAGTAATCCACTGGCCAAAGAAAGTAATTAAAAAGCAATTTAAATTGGATGCAAATGAAGCTATAATATATCGAAAGTTGCGGGATGAAGTTAATTCAATATTCTCGGGGAAATTTTTGTAATAGAGAGAGAAGAAAGGCTTCAAACTCACTTGAAGAAACCAAGAAAAAAAAAAAATTAAACCCAAACTAGAAGGATGAAAATATTAAAGCTGAAGTTTGGGAAAGGTTAATAAAATCAATGATGCTGAGCCAAACTGAATATATATCATATTTATATATATTTATATAATATATGCCAGTATACATACATATATATGTAATATATGCCACTATTCATATATAATATATACCAGTATACATATATACATGCAGAGAGAGAGAGAGAGAGAATGATGTTCATCATTGGAAGCTGAAGAGATGTCATCACTACAGTTCCCGTGGACAGAAGAGAATGATAAGGAAACAGTCTTAGAAATTATGCATCAATAAATTTGACAGCTTAGGTGAAATAAAAAAAAATATTCCTTGCAAAAACACAATCCATCACAGGAAAATGGAAAATCTAAATAGTGTTCATTATATTGGTTCTAAAAATTGAATTTAAAAACAACTCAGCACAAAGCAAAGAGCAGCTCCAAGTAACTTACTAGTGAATTCTCTCAAAATTTTAGGTAGACAGCATTTCCCACTCACAGGTACATATAACGAGGGGGACTTCCCCCATCCACTTCCTGAGGTCAGCACATTTCCAAGACTAAGTCTGACACATTTTTAATAAAGAAAATTATTAACCAACAACATTCACAAACCTCCTATATTTTGAGGCACAGTCTCACTATGGTAGCCCTGGCTGGCCTTGAACTCACTGTGTAAATCAAATAGAGATATGCCTGCCTCTGCCTCTTGAGTGATGGGATTAAAAGCATATGCCACCACACCTGAAAGTATTAGATTAGTAATACTTAATCTAATTAATTAAATACTGTTATGTGTATAAATATTTCTCTTGCATGTATGTGTCTGGTGTCTGTGTAGGTCAGAACCTAGTGTCGAATCCCCTGGAAATGGGTCACTGGTGGCATGAGCCACCGTGTGGTGCTGGGAACCAAGCCTGGTCATCCAGAACATAAGCGAGTACTCTTCATGGCTGAGCCATCTCTCCTATCCCGACCAGTAACGTTTTAGAAGATTACACATCAAGAAGTGAAATTTCCCCCAAAATACAAGGCTAATTTAACATTCAAAACCAAATGAACGTGGCTGGGGTGTGGCTCACGGTGGAACGCACACCCAGCTTTGTAGCAATCTGGATTTGATCTTCAGTGCTGTTGAGAGTTTTAACCTCAGTTTGTGAGGCAAACTTCCATATAAGAAGATAAAGCAGAAAAAAACAAAACAAAACAAAAAAAAAAAAACTAGTCTTCTTGGTAAACATAGGAAAAAACATTTGACAAAACTCAACTCCTACCCATGATAGAAATACTTTATAACACCTTTATAAAAAAAAAAAACAACGCTTTTTTTTATTTATTGAAAGGCATCCATTAAAAAATCAAAGGTTAAATCATATTTGTGGGTGACTTATTAAAATTCTTTCTTCCCAAAAGACTGGGAAGAAGACAAGCCTATCACTTCTCACCTCTTCTATTCAGCTGATGTCCAAAACCAGCTCAGTGAAATAGGGGGATGGTCAAAGAGGGAGGAAGGGTGGGACCAGGAGGAGAGGAGGGAGGAGGCTCTGACTGGAATGTAAATTGAATATATAACTTAAAAATAAATTTTAGAAAGATAAAGAAGTAAAACTACAAAAATCAGAAGGAAAGAAAATGGCTTCTGTTATTACCAGAAGGTGCAATTATTAATATAGAAAATTCTTGTTTTAAGATTCAGTTACTTTTTACTTTTTAAATTTTTTTTTATTTTTGAGATTATAATTACGTCATATCCCCCTTCCCTTTCCTCCTTTCAAATTTTCCATATGCCCCTCCTTGCTCTCTTTCAAACTCATGCAAACTCTTTTCTCATTAATTGTTGCTACATCCATGTATGTACAATACACATATTTATGTGAATTAAATATAACCTGCTTGTCTATGTAATGTCACTTGTATAGGTGTTTTAATACTAATCGTTTGGTATTGGATAACTTATTAGTGTGGCCTTCCTATTACTCCCTCTTTCAGCATTCCTGGGTTGTCAGCAGTTCTTTGGGTAGGGTTGAGACCTCATGGGCTATTTTTATATTTATGTGTACGAGGTTTTTGCCTGTGTGCAAGTCTGTGCATCGAAGGAATGCAGAGACCAGAGACGGGGGTCAGATCCCTGAGTTACAGATGCCTATGAGTTGCCATGTGGGTGCTGGGACTGGGACTCGTATCCCCTGCAAGGGCAGCCAATGCCCTTAGCCACTGAGCCATCTCTCCAGCCTCCATCAAGTTTAAAAGAAAAATGGCCAGCTGCTCCAAAAGTAGACATGGTAATAGTAAGGACTCAGAAGGCCTAGCTTCGAAAAACAATAAGGCTTGGCCTCAGGCGCTTAGAAACAGACTCACAAAAAAGCCCTGTACAAAAAATATTATTGGGTTGTTAAGTCTCATCAGGACTGCCTGGATCCTCTTCCTCCTTGGCCTGACAAGGCCTCATCACCAGGGGCTAGTGATCAAAGAGCAGGCCACCGAGTTCATGATAGAGGCAGCCCCTGCTCCCCTTAATTCGAGGTCCACATGGAGAATGAGCTTCCAATCGGCCATATCTGAGCAGAGAGTCTAAGTCCTCTCCATGCATGGTCCTCTGTTGGTGCATCAGTCTCTGCAGGACCCCCTGGGCTCAGACCCATTAGCTTTGTTGGTCTCCTTGTGGAAGTTGGCTATCGTAGAGAACTCCCCCTTTCAGTGGATTAGGGGAAGGGGATGGGGGGAAAAGGGAGGGAAGGTGGGACTCGGGGAGTCGAGGGAGGGGCTTTAATCAGGATATATAATGAAAAAAATTGTGAAAAAATAAAATTAAAAATTAAAAACAAATGCTACTGGGACAGAATGGCTGTCAACAGGAGAGAGCGGATATCAAGCCGCCTTCCACTCATGCAATGGGATACAATTCAGAGCAGAAAAAAGGGAACCAAGACACACACAGCCTGTGCAAGCCCCACAACAAAACAAGCCCAGGCAAACACATGCTTTATGACTCCATTCTTCAGACCTTCAAGCGCAGGCAGGGCAAACCGTGGCGACAGACATCTCAGAAACAGCGATGAGGATGCTACTGGCTTAGGCGTGAGAGGCCCCAGAAAAGTTTGGGAGGTGACCAGCGTTGTACACGTTGATTTGAGAGATTGCTGCATAGGGATCTCTGATTGCCTAAATCCATTCAGTCCTTCATTTCCCTCTATGTAACTTGGCCTTCTCTACCTGAGGGCAGAGGGGGGAGGAGGAGGGAGGGAGGAGGAAGGAAGGAATGAGAGATATAGAGAAACGCAGCCGAAGGTGAGAGATGTATAGTGCTTGTTCCCAACCTGCTTCGAGTCAACGAAGTATAAAAAACCCATTTTGAGACAATCAAGAAAAACGAATGAGGAAGCGGGTGAGGGAGGTAGGAAATAATTGCTCCTGCTTCCGCCGGGTAAGAAGATGATTTTGTTGTTATTTGTTAGTAATGTGTATAGATGCATCGGGGTGAGCTGAGAAGATGCCCGGGATTGGCTTTAAATCGCTTCAGAGAAACAAGCAGAAAGGGATGATGGGAGGGAGACGGGCACAGGGCGTCTTTACAGTCTCCCATTAAAGATGTTTAAAGATACATTTTTAAATGAAAAACAAAACAAACCACAACTTAGGTCACATGACTCTTCTGTCCAAAAGAATCCCTCTAAGTCTTTTCTTCCTCAACAAAATTCAAACTTTTTTTTTTTTTTTTTTTTTTTTTTTTTTTTTTGCATTTACACAGAAATCTATTAGCGGGTCATGAAATCAATCTAGCGGATAAGATTAGCATTCTTATTACATGAACTAAGAGAAAATGGTTCAGAAGAAAAGAAAAATAATCCTAGAGGGTATTTACTTACAATAAAGATGCATGTTGCTCCTCAGAGCTATGGGGTGTGTGTGAATGTGTGTGTATTCTTCCCCCCCCCCGGATTCTGATGAAAAATATTTGGGAACAGTGACCCCAAACTTCAAGCCTCTCCTTCCACCTCTCACTCCACGACCCCTGTAGAAATACTAGCGTGTTCATCATCCCAGCTTTTACCCAGGCCTATGAGTGACTCCCTCCCTTAACTTCAAATAACCAGCACACGCTGTCTACAGGTATGCATGTGTGTGCTCCAGGAGTGTGTGTTACATGTATTTGTGTGCAGATGTGCATGTTCTGAGTATGTAGGTTTTGCTGTGTAGATATGAGATATGTACATGTGTGCCTATGATCTGTGGGCAGTGTGTGTTTGTCTATACTACATGTATTGCATTGCATGCAAGCATGCAGGTTGTATTCTGTATGATATGTGTGTGGTGTGCAGTGTGTTACATGTCTGTGGTGTGGTGGATGTGTGTTTGCCTATATGGAATATCTGTGTAAGGTGTAATGTGAAGTGTGAAGGCTGTCTGCGCATGTGTCACATGTAGTATGCAATCCATTACTTGTCTATGGTGTGTTGCATGCAAGAATGGTGAGTATGTGCTGTGCGTCAGTGTGATATGTGTGTATATATATGTGATGAATATATAGAGTATTTGGCACAGAGGTCTTTGTAGGTGGTTGGGTATTTGCCATGTATATGGAGCGCCGCCAGCTCAGAGATGGAACACTGGCTAAAAAGGGACCCAGGAAACTGCTGCGATGAGTCTCTTCCTATTTTTATCTAAATGATGCTTGGTGGAAACATTCTAAGGGTACATCTGGATGATGGTTGTATCCATGGAAATACTTGTCAAAATTCACCAAACTGTGTGCTTAAAATCCAGGCTTTTTGAAAAGTGTTTTTGTTTGTTTGTTTGTTTGTTTATTCTGTGTGTGGAGGGGGAGGTGACATAGCATGCTACAGTGTTCCATGTGGCTGTCAGAGGACAACTAGGCGGTATTGGTTTTCTCCTTCTATCATGTGTGCTGCTGGGGATCAAACTCAGGTCATCAGGCTTCATGGTAAGTGCTTCTATCTACTGAGCCATCTTGCCTGCTGAAGATATAGGTATATCACTGTATGTAAAATGCACCTCACCTCCCTGATTTTGTAGAGGCACACCAGGGTCTGAAAAAATGAGTAGGAACCAGTCTTCAGAAGCAGAGAACAGTGAATTATCTTTGGGGGACCCATGAAGTAGGGGAATGCTTCTAAGAATAGAAGTAGGAGGAGAGTGTGTTTTCTGTCCACGGGAAGTGAACAGAGGAAGCTAGGGTGAAGGCTGGGGGTGTCCATCATGCTAGGACAGGTAGGCCAGAGGGGAAGAAGCACAGGGGACAACAGAATCAGATGCAGCGAGAATGGCCTGGGGAGAGCAAGAGCTAGGACTGTGAGAGGGTCCTGGAGGCTGCCCCAGTCAGTGAGTTAGCGAAGGTGGGAGCTGGGGCTGGAGGAGCAGAGGGGAAAGAGAAGCTGCTGGGGTACTGTGGTGGTAGAGTCGGGGTTGCTCAGAAATTCACAACTTAAAGAACCACCAGGATTAGTTCATGATTGTGGCACCTGGGCTGGACTCAGCTAGGTGGTTCTCTGGCAGAAGGGATGCTCCCCTTTCTCTGTGTCTATCTCCATTTCTCTCTTTCTGTCTCTCCCATCCACCACCCCTCTCTCACAAAAGCTGGGCTTCATATACAGTAGCTTCATATACAGTAGGGCCTTAGGGAATAAAGCGGCAGCTGTCGGCTTCCCACAGCTTGGGCTGGGTGGGGTCATTGGGGTCACATCTGGCTAACTGTATCACATCTTGGGGGTTAAAGCAGGCCACAAAGCTAGAGCAGAGTCAACAAGTGATGCCCAGGGCACTCTATTAGTTACTTTTCTTGTTGCTGTAACATTGTAACAAAATACTTGACAAACGCATCTTCAAGCTTTGTTTGGCTCGCAGTCTGTGAGAAAGGGCGCGGAGGCAGGAGGGTGTGGTGACTGGTCATAGTGCCAATCTTACGGGGGCACTGTCTCAACTAAGAGTCGCTCTTCTCAGATATGTCCTGGTGTGTGTCGACTTGAAAAGCAAGACAACCAGGGCAAAAGTACAATCAGAGAAGGCTATGAGTCCTTGACCATGAAAAGAGGGGAGGAGGAAAGGAGCCAGTAAGAAGTGGGTTCCCCATCCATTCCTTGCTTTCCTGTGTGTGTGTGTGTGTCTGTGCTTGTGTGTGTGTGTGTGTCTGTGCATATGTGTGTGTCTGTGTGTATATCTGTGTGTGTGTGTGTATGTTCATGTATATGCATATGGAGGCCAGAGGACAACCTTGGCTGTTGTTCTTCAGGTACATCTACCCAGAATCTACTTGTCTCTGCCCTTACAAGTGTGTGCCACTATGTGTATCTTAAAAAAAAAAAAAAAAAGGCGGGCCCTAGGGAATCAAACCCAGGTCCTCGTGCTTGGAAAATAAGCACTTAGCTGACTGCACTACCACCCTGGCCCTCCCTTGTTTTCTTTTTATTAATTAAGGATGGGTCAGTTATTTACATGAATTACTGTTGCCATGCCAACCCAGAGAGCATGCGAAAGTGTCAGCACCGCGTTAGCGTTACCCTGCTCCGGGAAGCTGCTCTGCCAGCTGCCACTCCTGTCCCTGTTCTTCCGAGTTGTCCTGTCTCCCTCCCACCAGTCCTCACAGGTATTCATCTTTGTAATGCTTATTTCCTGCCAACCAGCCCCTAAGAGAGCAGGCTGCGAAGCCCCTTAGATTTCCCTCCCATCAGCCTCCGTAGGTCTGGCATCTGTCAGATGAGGAAGTTACTGTGGATTCGGGAGCACTTGAAAATGCACGTATTTTATCTATCGCAGCCAGTGTAAGCAGCGCCGCTGCAGACAGCCCAGGCGTGTGTAACTGTCTCTGGCTCAGGCCATACTCTGCACCCTTTATGGATTCGGGAGCTGCAGGCCTATCCCCTCTTCTTTGCTGTATTTCTGGGGTTACGGTTGGCTGTTTACGGGTTGGTCCCTTGAAGTTCTTGCTAGAATGCAAGGCCTTAGGACCACCGCAGACCTGCTGAGTGGGATGAGGATGTCAAGATCTCTGGAAGGTCCGTACGCACATTAAAATCCCAGAATGCTGATTGAGTAGAGATACCAGGATCACCTACAATCAGTCTAGTGCACAGGCTTGAACAGAGATAGTGGAGGTCGCCTGCCATCTGTCAGTCAAACTAACAGACTTAAGAACTGGCAGAGTGCACATGACTCCTGGCTCTTGAACCTCACAGCATTGGGGAGAGAGTTCCTCTGAGCATCAGGACCTGGCATTTGTGCCCTAGCTGGTAGAGAGGAGCAAGGCCTGGATCCTTGTGCTCCTGGGCATCTGGGCCCTGTGGAAAACAGGCATGCTAATACATTTGTGGGACTCTCAATGAAGCAACAGACCCAGACTGGAGCTATATCTCACATGAGAGAGAGCTTGACTAACAGGCGGGAAGCCCCGAGCCCGGTCCCCAGCTCCACATGTACTGGGTGCCCTAGTTTGGTCTCTGTTGATGAGATAAGGACTATAATCAAAATCAACTTGAGGAGGAAAGGGTTTATTTGGCTTATAATTCCATACCACAGTCCATCACTAAGGGGAGTCAGCACAGGAGCTCAAGCAGGGCTAGGAAGCCAGAACTGAAGCAGAGACCATGACTGCTTACTGGCTTGTTCCCATGGCTTGCTCCACCTGTAATCCCTGACCACCTCTTACTGTGGGTGGGGCTTTCCCGTGTCAACCCCAGTCTGATGGAGGCTTTTTCTTAATTTAGGTTTTCTCTTCTCAGATGACTCTAACTTGTGTCAAGATGGCAACAAACAAACAAACAAACCAAACAGTGCACTGGGTGTGATGGCACCTTCCTGTAACCCTAGCACTCAAGAGTGGAGGCAGGAGGGTCAGAGGTTCAAGGGAGGAGGGAGGAATGGGAGGGGGCGGGGAGGGTGGAAAGAGGAGGAAAGAGGGGGAGGGAGAGGAAGGGAGGGGAAAAGGAGAACAGAGGGGAGAGGAAGGAAGGGGAGGGAAGAGAACAGGAAAGAGGAGGGAAGGAAAGGGAGAAGAGGGAGAAGGGGGAGGAAAGGGAGAGAGGGAAGGGAAGGGGGAGGGGGATTCTCTTCACTCTCCCATTTAGCAGGTGTCCCTACATCCTTGTCCCATGTGGAGCATACAGTAGCAACCATGTTGGAACTTGACCTTTGTTAGGATTTCAGGCAAGGCTTTCTTGAGGAAGGGACTCTGGAGTGGAGGAAAAGGATGCAGTAGAAGAGAGAGGTGGGGGTGGACTCTGGAAGAAGTTTCAAGTGTTGGAGACTACTGCAAACTAAAGTGTACTGAGCCTGAGACGTCCTTGTAGGACTTGGCACCCAAGACAGTCACCCTTGACTCTATGGTGGAAGTGAGTGTGCTGGAGCCAGGGCAGATAACAGGGTGGGGGCAGGTAAAGGAAGGGTCAGGCCAGTCTCGACTTTGAAACAGTTCCCTGGGGGAGGGTATGAAGCAGGCAGAGGGAAAGTAGGCTTTGCTTATTCTTTGTAGATGAGGAGGTCACTTTAGATCTCACTGTGTGACCTTGGCATACTGTTTATTATCTTTGGGGACAGAGTATTTTCCCCCCTCTGTAAGTTGAGGACAGCAGTAGCAACAAAACAGCTCCCAAGCCCTCGGCCCATTAGATGTTCTGGGAGTCATCTTCCATGGCAGAGAATTTGCACATGGAGGAAGGCCCTGGTTAGAATCCCTCTGTGGTTCCAGAAGAGCCCTAGTTTCTGTGGGCAGTGCCTCGCCCACCTGCTGAACTCCAGGAAGGAAAAGAGGGCAGGTTTGGCCAGCAGCAAGCAGAAGGCAGCCTTCAGCTCCCTAGCAGGTGTGGCTAGGTTTTCTGGATGACCCGGGTAAATAAGCTGTGAGATCCAGCTCAGTGTTCCCAAGGCCTCCAGGGACAGAGAGAGCGACTCTGGCAATAGGCGAGTTGTCGGGAGTGAGAGAGGAGGCTTCTGCAAAGCTACCTTACAGGAAACAACACAACACAACTGTGTTACCGTCCTTCATTCCACTAGATTAACAACCGCAGATTAGGCACCTGCTGTGTGCCTTGCACCCTGTGGCGGCCATTAGTTACAACACTGAAGGAAACAGACATGAATCTTTGCTCTGTGGAGTTTACATCGTAGCAGAGGGAGATAGCACAGGCAAATGAAAATACGTAGTATATTATCCGGAAATATGAGCTAGCGAGGAAAATGGAAAAGCTTCCGGTATGTTGCTAGGAAGGAGGGGGAAGGAACACTCTGAAGGAGGTGAGGGGGTGACCTCTAAGCACATTTGGGGGTGAGGCTGTCCCAGGAAGAGGAGACTTATCAAAGGGGTTTCCATTGAGTTAGACTTAACTTAAAAGCTCAAATTTTAAAAAAAGGACCCCCAAAGTACAGCAGGTGGCCTGTGACAACTGAGCTAACCCAGTAGGTGAGAGTTTATATACACAGAAGGAAGGGGCAGAGAGCGTGGTGGCAGGGAGGATGGGGCCGGGGACAGAGAGACTCACGACAGCTCACCTCAAGGTGTCACCAACTTCACGGCCCCCAAGGAGCCCTCCTGGATTCCCTCCCTCAACCAAAGCATGCAAGGCCTTCTGTGCCCCTGGGGCCCCCGCCAGCACTGTCACCAGAATTTGTCTCATTGTGTTTCCCTTTTTGCTTTTATATCCACCTGCTCCTTTCTGGAGGTTGTGCCCTCCCTTTAAGTATGTTTAATACGCCCAGTGCTCAGCACAGGACTGCCACCTAGAGAGAGGGCATGGAAGGAAGGTTGAAGAAAGGACTGGAGACCAGAGTGGAGGAAGAGGAGGAGGAACAGCATGGCTGGGCTGTGAATGGTGACCTGGCAAACGGGAGCTGGGGTACTGGGGCCAGAGACTCATCCTAAACATAAGTAAACAGAACAACAAAGAGATGAGAGAGAAGAGAGGCCTTGTGGAGAGCTTGGTTAGGGAGCACAGTGTGTGAAGGATAGGTGCCACTTACGACAGGATGCCCTAAGTTAGGATGCTTGGAGGGGAAAGGAGGAAACAGCCTGTGGTGGGCGCTATGGTAATCAGGCACTGTGGTGAGTGGACGCTATGATAGTCATTGTATAGATAGTCATTGTATAGTTCATCTCATTATCCCCCCCTCCAGACGTCTTCATTTCATCCCCAAGGGAGGGGCTACTCAGTGATGTTCCAGACACCGGAATTTGAATAATGACATTAATAACAGGCAAGGCCAGTGGTGATGAGTGTCCCTGAATGTCCATGCTGGATGCCTTTAATGAAACATGGAAATTTGTGCCCAGATAGTGAATGGGGAAAATGCACCTGGTAAACAGGAGCTCAGTGGCTGTAATGTGAGGCTGAATTCAGAGAGCTGTAAAGTAATGATCATGATGGTGACGAGGCTGCATCATGAGAGCACATTAAAATCAGATTAATTAGTTAATTTAAAATAACAATACCCATTAAGATCATTAGTGGCGTCTTAACTCCATTCAGTATCCAGCTGTAAACATGCAGCTTTTCTCAGGCAACATCTAATTTAGGTCCCGAAAGCAGAAATGAGACTCCTTCTTTCTTTCCTTCACGTGACAAGCATTTATCGAGCACCTACTGAATGCCCCTACTCATACATCTGGGCCTGGCGGGAAAGGGGGAAGCAGACAGGGGTCTGTCGTTGAGGAGCTGGTCCTTTGAGGGGGGAGACAGGGCCCTAGAAGGAGTCAGTGATGGCTCAGGGTCACTTGTTCTGTCTCTGCTTCCTACCTTGCCTGAAGAGCGCTGGGGTTATAGATGTATGCTGGATTTCTATGTGGGTTCCATGGATCCAAACTCAGGGCTCCAGGATGTCTGGGATGGTGATGGCAACAGCAAGGCAGCTATGATGTCCAAGCCTGTCCACTTGTGTTTGTCGTGAGGCGGGAAGCTCAGAGGTCCAAGTGGTAAGGGGAAGGACCAGGACTCAGCTCTGGATTCTCATCCCCTGTCACACATACTAGTCTCCAAACTCTAGAAACTCGGTTTCTACCTGTCTTCCTGTCTGTGGGGAAAGGCTGCGAGGAGCCCTCGGAGGCCCTGCATGGCTAGAGGGAGTACACAGAAGATGGCTAGAGGGAGTGCTGAGGCCCACGAGGCCTTGGCCTGCCAGTGTCTTGTTAGCTAGCCTCATTCCTAAGCCTATTTCTCAGGTAAGCAGCCATGTTTTAGAAGGGGAAGAGGATAACCTATGCAAAGGGCCTGAAGCTGTAAAGGATTTGAATATTCTGGACTTCTTGGAGGTCAGTACCACTGAGATCTGACAAGACAGAGACTGGCTCAAGGTGAGACCAGAGAGGCTCATGGGAAGTGTTCAAATCTCACTGTGGTGGCACCGTGAAGGTCCAGCATGACATGACATTTATATTTTCTTTTTATGCTTTTTTTAAGGTAGTATGTGTGTGTGTGTATGTGTGTGTGTGCAATGTGTGTGGGCATGTGTTCGTGACTGTGTGTGTATGTTTAGGTATGTATGCCACCAAGTTCATGTGGACAACTTTCAGGAAGTGATTCTCATGTTTTGTTTTGAGGCAGGGTCTCTCTTGTTCTTTTGCCACTGTTCTTTATACTCTAGGCTAGCCGATGGAAGAACTCACAAGCAATTCTCTTTGCCTCCCCTCTCACTGTAGGAATGTTGGGATTACAGATGTGGGCTATCCATCGGCTCTCTAGGAGTTCTGCAAATTCAAACTCAGGTCACAAGGCTTATGCAGCAAACACTTTTACCCACTGAATGGACATTTAACGGACATTTAGTGATATACATCTATATATCACTCTGGCTACTGAGTGAGGTTGGAGATGACTTTCCACCGAGTGTGATACAATAGAACTTGTAGAAATGCATTTGTTTGCTTTTTTATGTGCTTGTTTATTTACTTACTTAACATGTGTGCTATTTGCACGCACTGTGTGGATGTGTAAATGTGTGCATAGGTACTTGTGTGCACATGGGCGTGGAGGCCAGAGGTCAGCACAGGGTGTCTCCCTCAGCCCCTCACCATCTGTTTTTTTGATTCAGTATCTCTCACTGACTCTGGAGCTCACCCATTCAGCCACACTGGTTGGTCCACAAGTACCAGGGATCTATCTGTCTCTGTCTCCCTGGTGCTGAGGTTGCAGGCATGAGTGCTAGGTCCCCATGCTGTTAGGGCTAGCATTTTACAGACTGAGCCCTCTCCCCAACCACAAAAGGAGGTTCTTGGTGTCTGAAAGTCTACAGCTTCCTTGTTCGCTATGGGAACCACACATTTCAAGTGAACTGTCATCACAAAGGGTGCTGGGCTCAGCTGCCTTCAGCTCATGTGACCCCCACGTGGCAAGCAGCCACCTTACTGGACATGGTGCCAGGGCCTTCTCTAATAACAGGAAAGCCCGGGTCCTTGACCCCAAATCCTTGTTGACAACAGTCTCATGTGGTTTCATTTCGTGCTTCACCAGGACACACACATTCTGACACGTGGGATTTAAGGGCAGGCACGCATTTAAGATGTTCTGGTTCCTGGTTTGAGCTGCTTTCCGGAAAAGGTCTCCGAGTTTATTCCATCCCTTTGGTGGCCGAGCTGGAGAGCCACTGTTCCCTATTGTCCCTGGGTGCTCCTATTTAGTATGTTTTTTTTTTTCTCTCTCTCTTTCTTCAGCTTTCTCCATCCTAAGGGATGGGGGTAGTTGATAAAGTTGCTGACTTCAAAGACAGCCTCAGGCCTCCTAATGGTCCCTGGCCCAACTCAAGACAACCACGCCAGACCCAATACTCAAAATATGCTTTGCAAAACAATACTATTATTGTTCTGTGTGTGCGCATTCAGATGTATGTAGGTGCATGTGTGTGCATATGCCTGTGGAGGCCAGAGGCCAAAGGTCAAGTGTCACGCCTTAGGAGCCATCCCCTGGTGTTTTGAAAGAGGATATGGCCAGCGATTCCCCAGAAATCCACCGCCTCTGTCTGTCCAGCACTGTGATTACAGCCACGCACCACCACATTCATCAGTATTATTCATGTTAATCATAAAATCTAAGGCATCTCCCCAGATTCCCTGGGCTCAGGTCAGCCCTCTCGGAGAGCAAACCGGGCCTCACTGCTGTAGGAGGAGGTGAGCACTCATTTCCTCTTGCTCTGAGTTCCATCTATCTCGCCCCATCTTTCCCCGGCATTATTTTTCAATTAACAGCCCCAATCCTCTGGATTACAGTTTCTCATTTACTGGGATCGCTGCTAGCGAAAATATTAACGGTAATGAAAAATACTGGGCGGCAGTGTTTCCCCCCTGTGAAAGCCTGTGCTTCCCACCTCACCCCGGTGTAATTAAAACACAAGCCAAATGGGCAAATAAAAACTGTGCGTGCCCCCTCCAGCCTTGGTGAGCACACAGGAGGACTGTGAACCCCAAATAGGCCATTAACGCCATACAGGAGCCACCAGCGTCGTGGAACAAAACAAATGAAGCTTAGCCATGAAGGCAGAAGCTTCATAAATCCTGCCCAAAGTGGCTTTCACTTTGGGCGCTAAGCTGTGATTAGCGGGGGCCATATCAGGAGCCGCAGCAAGCGGGTAGACAGGAGTCAGGCTTTGGAAGAAACAGGTGGGCCCTGCCTTTTCTCCTAAGGGGTCATGAGCACCCCTCTTCCCAGCAAGCAGGCAGAGTAGATAACTCTCACCATTTCTACCTCCTCCTGTCTGCCCTTAGGGCCCGTCGGACAGTCTGTCCCAGTCCCCTGTCCTATCGAGAAGGGTCAGCCGAGGAGGGAAGATTGCGTAGACCCGGTTGGCCTGTGGGTGGGCGTGGCAGTGAGAAGTCACGCAGCCTCATTCCCTGGGCAGGTGCTCCTGGGCTGTATGAGAAGCTAGCTGAGTAGCTGAGGGATGGCGAAGTGACTCAGAGGTCAAGAGCACTTGTTGCTCTTACAGATGACCCCAGCACTCACAGTGGGGCTCACAACCATGCACAGCTCCAGTTGCGGGGTGGGGGGTGTGGATCCAATGAATTCTTCCGGCCTCTGTGGGTACCAGGAGCACAGGTGATACACACTCATACGTGCAGGCAAACAACCTTACATGAACATCAACCAATCAATCAATCTTGAAAAAGAAACAGAAACTAGCCAAGCACAAGGCTGAGAGAGAGCAAGCCAGCAAGCTGCACTCCTCCATGGTTCTTGCTGTATTTCTTTGGTTGTAAAGAGAGTTCCTTAGTCTGGGGTAATACTGTGTGGAAAAACAGACAAGCATGCCTTCAAGCTCCTGCCTGAGTTTCTAGTCCAAGCTACCTCATGATGGACTATCACATGGAAGCTGAAATAAATTTCCTCTCCTTGGTTGCTTCTTTTCATCATGGTGTTTGTCCCGGCGACAGAATGAGACTGCAGCATCCTCCTTGGAGGCCATGAATGTATTCTGCTCACACTCCACGGGAAATTTCTCTATGATGTTCACACCTGCAGGCTCACTCCTGGCGCCATCCCTGCTCACCTGGAGAAGGTAGCCTTCTCTTGCTTGCCCAACACTGTGTCCCTTTCTTTCCACAAAGCAGTCTCTAAGTCACCCCTCATGCACCCTGTTCCCTGCAGGCCATCCCCTGCATGCTTTTTCACCACATGAAGACTCTCTGAGGTCTTTTGAAAAGAAAGACACAGGGTCTTATGTAGCCCAGGCTGGCCTGGAACTACTTATCTAGCCAAGGGCAAAATTGATTTTTTGATCCTCCTGCCTCCACCTTACAAATGCTGAGATTACAGACATACACCACCTCGTTGCTCTGTTTATATGTTACTTAGAATAGATATGGTGGCACATGCCTTTAACCCTAGCACTCTTGGGGGCAGACACAGGCAGATTGCTGTGAGTTCCGAGGCCAGCCTGTTCTACAAAGCAAGTCCAGGACAGCCAGGGCTGTTACACAGAGAAAAACAAAACAAACAAACAAACAAACAAACAAACAAAAGAATAGCCCCTAGGTCCTCCTGCACACTAAGCATGCTCTTTGCCAATGGAGAGAGACCAACCTCACCCTTTACCTCGGGTCCTGCAGCAGCTAAATTCATACTTTATGTGACCTGTTGGTTCTAGGAAAGTTAACCCTCTCTCTGGTCCTTGGCACTCTTCATCTGCAGAAGGATGGTTTCCTGGTAGGAGTAAAGCAGTTGCTATCTACAAAATCACCTGTGTTAGGAATACAGTGGATATGTGTGTGTTTTATTTTTTGTCTCTGCGTGAGAAAATGCCAACTGTGACAAAATGCCTGGTGAGAGCAACTTAAAGGACAAAAGGTTTATTTTGGCTCAGATTCTGAAGGAATGCTGTCTATGGTGATAAAGGCATGGCCTCAGGAATGTGAGGTGGTCTGTCACAGTCAGGAGAGAGGTGGGGGGGGAGAGAGAGGCTCACATTTTCCTTTCTTTCCCAGTCTGGGCCTCCTGCCTATGGGATGGAGCTGCTCACACTCAGGGTGAATCTCCCCTTTTCAAATAGACATCTTCGGAATCACTTTCAAAGATACACCCAAGTAGTGTGTCTCCTAGGTGACTCCAGAGCCAGCCAAGCAGGCCATGAAGATGAACCTTCATGGTAGGCTTCAAATGGTAATGTAGACGATGCAAAGTGTATCTGGGGAAAGCCCTCGAAGCTAGGAATGCAGCAGGTAGTTGAAGCTAGTGGAACAACTCTTACACTTAACCTTCTCTCTCTTGAGCACCCGGTTTGCAAGGAAGATTTTGGTTCTCCTATTGTGTCTGGTATTTTCATTGTCCTTGACACATGTCTCTCTATCAGCCTGTGCTGATGTTGGCTTCTTCTCATCCTTCTTTCCAATAGCTGAGATGGGGCACTAGTGCCGAGGCTGCCAAGTCCTTAAAGCAAAGAGGAAGATGGGTGAATCACTGGGATGTGTTCCTTTCTCCTTCTCCTTGGGGAAACTGCTCAAGCCTCCTTCCAGCTGGCAAAGACTCCTGGAGGGCCCGTGAGCCTTTTTCAAGGACAGTAGCAAGGCCTCTATATCACTTGCTGTGTAGGTCACTGGCGCTTGTCTGTAGGTCTGCTCTTGGGGCAGCGCTCCCTTTTTCTTCACCTGGCTCCTTAGCATTATGGTCTGAGCTTCCCATACCCCTCCAGACCCATGTCACACACCTGGCCGCAGAAATAGGCAGGACTCACCCGTACCTGGAGACCTTCCGTTTGCCTCCTCGGTTATGTCTCAGGGGTCTCTAACTCTGACCAGGAAAGCTAGATGCCGCCCAGGTTTCTAAAAGCGGTGATTCCATTAGATGTATGAGAGAGCCCGACACTCGTTTATAATATATTTCCAATGCAAAAAAGAGCAGGTTGCAAAACAGCATGTAAAGTAAGAACTTATTTTGGCTTGGGGAAAAAGAAACTATATATGTATGAGCTGGAAATTGTCTGGGAGAATAGACACCGAGAGGTTAGTAATGGATTTTTTGTGTCTCTTTTTTTCTGGGTGGAGGGGCTAACAAAGGATTTTGATTTTTTTCTTTGTTGCTTTCTGTAATTTCCTGATTTGTTTACAATGAGCACATAGTTCTTTTGTCTCAACTAAACAAACAGAGCACCAATGGTCTCTGATGCCTCGTTTACATACATTTGCATGGCATCTATCAACACTGTACTCCATCAGCCTTCAAGAACTGAAGAGGCCCTAGGCACCCATCCTTATTTGTGGTTAGGAGTCCAGCATGACCAGGAGTCAGTCCCTCAGAGGAGGGAGGCCCTTGACAAACCCCACCTGAGATCTGAAGCCCAAGCCTCCCCCTCCACATACTCCACCACGTAGCATCCCTGTCTCTGGGCCGGTGACACCAGCCCCGAGGCAACGACAGCTCTGTTGTCACATCTCCAACCTCGAAGGCGGCTAGCTTCCACTCGCTTGGCAGCATTTTCATGTTATTCTCACGGCTCTGACCTTAAGTGGCTGATTTTCCCTCTTCTCCCTCTGTGAGCTCCCCCTCCCCCTCCCCTTCTCTCTCTTGGCTGAGATCCTCTGAGCTAGGCATTGGAGCTGTCTCGAGCTTGCCTCCTATTTCTGTGTTTTGTGAAACAGGGTGCTACAAAGGGCCAGGCATGCCGCGCGGCTTTCGGTGCCACGTTGACGTGTGTGTCTCCTTGCCTCGCCTGGGACCTGATCAAATCTCTAACAGTTACAAGACTTCAGCTGGCTGAGGACTGAGCCTGCTGATGGCTGCACGTTTTACCTGAGTCTTCATCATGGAGAAGACAATAGAAGGAAGAACACACACACTCATATACACACATATAAGCACATACACATATACCCACAGATGTACATACACATAGATGTACATAAACATGCATATACATACATACATACATACACATACAACACAGGCACACAGACACATATATACATACATACATGCATACATACACACATGCATACATACACACACACACACACAGGACTCGTGATTATCTCATCAGAATCACCTGCTCTTGGATCAAGTGAATAAAGACCATCTCTGCTCCTGATGGCATTTGGTAAGATGAAAGCCCCAAATTTCAGGGTGGCCCCTCTTCACATAATCTTAGCTTACCTGTCCCGAAGTCCCCTGACAGCCACCGTTACCAGGTTCAGGTGGTGAGGTTTTGGCTTTGTAGCTGTGGTCCACACTGGATCCCAACACAGTCGTCAGAAGAGCACTTTACAGCACTTTACGACAAACTCTCCATCCTCCAGATGCAAGCCGGATACCCTCCAGCTTCTATGTTTCTCTCTCTGTCTCCTGGACTTCCTGTACAGGTCAGAAACACTAGTCTGAGGCCCTGAGGAGAAGAGTGGACATTTGCAAGTATTCAACATGAGTCAGTTACCCATGCGACCCGCTAGCAAGCCTAGAAAGGGTGTTTTATTATTACTCTCCTCATCACTGTGACGGACGTGGAATGGCGGACCCTAAGGGAGAAGAGACTTAATGTGGCTCACGGTTTGAGAGGGTGAAGCGCATCTTGGTGGAGAACCTATGTTGGAATCCGTGGCCGTGAAGGGTGTGGCTGAGACTCCTCACATCTTAGTGGACCCGGAAGTAGAGGAAGGAGGATGCCTCCTCCTTTTTCCATCTTTGTTCGGTCTCTGACCCCAGCCAGTGGGATGGTGCCGCCCATATCCAGAGTGGGGCTTTCTCCTTGGATCATCCCAGTGGGAAGACCATGGAAGCGGGAGTGTAGGCGTGGTCGCATTGCACCCGCAGCCAGGAAGCAAGCAGAGAAAGTTGAATTCCGGGCCTCAACTTACTTTCCTCTTTTTATCAAGTCTACAGGATGTTACCTCCCACAGTGAAGGTGTCTCTTCCCCCCTCAGTTCACCTCAGCTAGTAACGCCCCCATAGACACGTCCAGAGGTGTGTCTCCCGGGTTGCAATCCTGTCACACTGACAACCCTTGCTCGCTATAACTCATTCTATCTCTGCTCTGGGAGAACAGAGAGCTGGGTCCAGTCTTCCCTTGGCCTCTGTGGGGCAGCTGGTGACCACTGGGTGGCTAGACTTCAGGCCTTTCTGTCTGGTTTCAAAACCCATGGGAAGGTCCCCTGAGGATCTGGCCTGTGTTCTCATCATGGCTGTTTGTCCTTTTCTGCCTTTAGTGCAGCATCGCCTACCTGATGGCCCTTTGTGAATGCAGGACTCTGGTGCCTGTGCCCCTTCCACCTCACCCCCAAATAATTCTGTTTTTGAGATCTAATCTCGGAGGTGATAGAATTGTGGGGTGGGCTTTTTGCCCATGATTAGGTCACGGAGTCCTCCTCTTTGCAAAGAGGATTGGGACAGGCCCAGAAAGCTCCCTAGCCTCACCCACTGTGTGAGCACACAGCCACAGGCAGCATCTAGAAACCAGGAAGGCAGCCTTCCCAGACCTCAAGTTTGTTGTCACTTTGACCTGGAACTACCACTCTCCCGAACTGTGCACATACAGCCTGTCATTTGTAAGTACCTTCACCTCCCATCCTGTTTCAAATAATAACATTTCCTGATACTGGACAGCAGGCTGGGCCCTCTTCCACTTCAGATACTACTGCCCCCTCAGTTGTTTTGGGAGGGGTGATGTTATAATAATGATTAAAAATGCCGCACAACAGATTTGGTATGAAAGCGATTTATTGTAGGGAAGGGGGAGAGGAGCGGGGGTGGGGGGGTACCATGACAAAGAGAGAAAGAGACAGAGAGAGAAAGAGAAACTAAGGGGGTGAGAGAGTTAAGAAAGAGCACAGGACGCGGGAGGGTCTTTTTATCTAGCACATACCTGGCGGCAGGTGGTGATATCAGAGGTTGCTAGGCAACCTAGACACAGACTATTGGAAGAGCCTATATGCTAACAGGTGAAACTTGTCCCGAAGTACGTGAGGGAAGCCACGTGATGGGAGTAGGAGAACACCTATGTTTGGGATAGAGACAAGCAGTAAGACTTCTCAGCTTTGAGCTGTTTCCAGCCAGGCCTGCCTGACTTTCTGGGGTATCAACAGTATGGACTGAGCTTTCCTCTTTTTTCACATGCCATTTGTGGAAGGAGCAATAGCCAGAGGCTTGCTGAATGTAGAATTCCTCTGTCCAGAAGCCAAAGCTTACTGGAGGGGGTAGAAGGACACTCTCTCTTTTCTTATGCCCCATCTGCTGCCAGCACAGAACAAACAGGAGCCAACCACCCTGGCAGCAATATTAGGCCACATGGGACAGGGTAGAGCCTTAGGTGGTTACCGGTGTCTGATTTCCAATAGTGGAAACAGGAGGATGCAGTTCTCCTGTAGGGCCCAATTTCAGGGCCACAAAACACAGAGAATGCTTCCTGGACTTGGCTGCTTCCTGGTGCCTAGCTGGGATGGAGATTCTGGGTCGGAGGCTGGCAAACACAAACCCTTGCTTTGTGGATGTATGTTGGGTCCCTGATGACAAGAACTGTCCCTCGAGCAGTGTCTCTAGTTTTGCATGGCCTGTGAGGCCCAATGGCAGACCCTGTGTACAGCTTGGAGACTCATGGAGAGAGAATTAGGCAGAGGACCAAGGCTGGGGTCGCTTGCTGTGACTCACAGTGAGACTGAACTGGGCACAAACCTGATCCTTGATCTTGACTTCTGGGTGGCACCTTCTCCCTCCCCAGTCTCCAGCCATGAATCTTAGAGCATGCCCGCCCAGAGGTTCACACAGATGCAGTGTGGTGGCCCCTGTCACTGATGCTTTGCCGCACCCCACACACATCAAGACGGGCCATGCCTAGGCAACCTCTTTCAGGAGCTGCTGGTGCTTGGACAGGTTCCCCTTATGAGGGGTCCCCCTCTGATTCCTTTCTGGAGCCTTGTCCTGTCCTTGGGACTGAGCCACAGACAGGGGTTAGAATGGCCCAAGCACCTTGTCCCTGGAGCAGAGGTCCCTGTGAGGTAGCCTGACTCCCTGGAAACTTGCCCAGTTATAACTACATGATCTCACACACGAGAACATACAACCGCATATATGTGCACATATAATCACACATATGCATAAACATGAGCACTTAATTGTACATGTACGTACATGTACCCAAGCACAAATGCACACACACTAACATATATGTGTGTGAACACACACACAATTGCACATGCATGTATTTGAGCACACATAAGTACACAGGGCCATAACTGCATGCACACGCAGTCTCGCACTTGAGCACACGTTTTCATGACGAAGCCACACAACCACACATGATGATAGCACACAGGTACACAGCCATAATCACACATATACACATAAAAGAACTACAGCCAGGTTATATCCTTCAAGGGCTTTGACATGCTATCAGCCCCACCTCCGGTACCCCCAACCTTGTAGCCTCTGAAGCTCTCTGCTATTTGAGGAGTGAGAGAAGTTGATTGCTAAACCTATCAGCTTGGCCTCAAGGCCAAGGTCGGTCATGCTGAGGTCTGGGCACCACCACGCTCCCCTTCATTTTCACTTTCTGGAGCGAGGAATGGTCTCCCAGGAAGGCTCCAAGGTTGGGGATTGATTTCTCTATTTCCACATGCGTTTTGCCTCCAATTCAGGGTGCAGAAAATGCAGCCTTTCTCTCATCGATCCTGTGCACTGCAGCCTCGGGGATCAAAGCGGGCAGGGTTGCCGGGGGAGCCCCAGCATCCTGAAGGCCCAGGGAGAAGCCAGGCTTCAGACACGCTGTTCTCCTTGTTAGTGTTTAAGATCTGTAAGCTGTTTTGTTTGGTTTTCAGGGTTTTTTTTCCCCTCCCCTCACAGCAAATCACTCAGGCGCAAGGGGCTCAGACTTGCTGTCTTTGAACTCAAATTCTTTCTGATGAGAGGTTCGAGGTTCTTTCTTTGTGAATAACTGATTTGCCGGGCATGCTGTGCCTGCCTGGAACCTGAGGGACAGGCTCCGCTCAGCCCCACCCCTGAGGCCCCACCTGCCAGCACTGTCAGCACAAACATAAAATATGTTACCTGGTTGTGGCTCCCGAAGCGGAGGTGTGGGAAACTTCCAGGGGGACCTTTAAGAGGTGACTAGGTTATGGGCTCTGATACCGTGAATGGATAAATGCAGCTTTCAAGGGACAGGGTTAGTCATCACAGGAGAGGGATGGTAAGAGAACCTACCCTCTGACACTTTGTCATAGCAGCATAGAACAAAACAAAGATCATCTCCCGCAGGCTGTCTTCTGTCTGTAGACTGCCTGTGGAGACCCGAGCCCCTGTTCATGGACAGGAGGGCAGGAAGGAGTGTGGAGTCTCACTCCAATGGGAGCTTACGGTTGGCCTGCAGGGGGCTCCTATCACTTGACCCATGCAGTCTCCAGAGATGACCTTGGCCATACCTTACCCTCAAATGTACTTCAGAGCTCTTGGGCCTTCCCTGAGAATCTCCTCAGGTCCTCCCAGCCAGTACTCTTTGCTCCCAGCCAGTTGTCCTTGGTACCATCTCAAGCTTGCCCCTGTCCCCTACCAGTGCCCTTGGGGCACATTGGCTTTCTCTGTCCTTCTCCTCTATAGGAAACCCTACTGCAGCTTTGGTAAGACAAAAGTTCCACGCTATTTTAGCCTCTTGCCCCAATCCTGGCTGCGCCCCCAGAAAATGACAGTCTTAAGTGTTACTGTGTAAGTCCTGCCTGCCCCTCCCTTCTAACTTCACATTAAAGAATCTAGAAGTCCAGACCCCAGTACCTCAGAGTGTGACTGTCTGGAGGTGAGAACGTCAAATTGAAGGGCATCAGGACAGGCCCAGTTCCAGTGGAACCAGTGTTCTTTTGATGAGGGGTGGGGGAATAAAAACCCAGGACATGCTGTACCTGGCTACCACTCTCCCACTGAGATAAATCCAAAGTGTTTTATTTTATCTTGAGATAGGGTATTACTATATATCCCCAGGCTGACCTTACTGATGCTCCTGCCTCAGCCTCCTGAATGGTATGATTAGAGGTGTGATCTACCATTCCTGGGATGGCTGTTGTTCTTTTAAGAGAAGAGAATCAAGGCACAGAGATGAGGGTCATGTGAGGGTACAGGGGAGTTGAGGTGAGGCCATAGGGAAGGCACAGCTGTCCACAGCCTGGGAAAGAGTTCTCCGGAAAAGTCAATGTATGGACTATTGGTATCTGGCTTCTGGGTCCAATTCTGCTAGCAAACACGCTTCTACTGACAGGCAAACAGGATTTTGTTGTCCATTCCCAGACTCTGTGATGCTCGGCTGCAGAGGCCCGAGGGAACCAGGAAGCCTTGTAGTAGGTCACCTGTCAGCAGAGGGGCACTTCATAGGCACTGGTAAGGGTGGAGTCAAACCTATACTCTTACTGAGCAGCCCTTGGCATGCTTCATTGCCCTCCTTGTGACTCCATTGGCTCCACTATAAAGTGGGATGTTAGGACTTGCCTCCCATGGTGGTTGGCAAGGTGTGGGATTCTTAGAAAGCCCTAGAATGGCCCTCTGTGCCCCTCTTTCCCTGAAAAGCTGATTGCCAGAGTAGTTGAACACAGGTAGAGGGGCCTTATCTCTCATAACCAAGAAACAAAGGAACTTCAATGGGATGGAGGCTGGGTTTAAACTAGGTCCAAACATGCCAGGGACATGCCAGCCATATGACAGTAGAAGGGTGCATTATGTGTCTTCCACTTTGAATTTGCATCCTGGGCCCGGGTTCTGATATCTTTCTCTCATGTATCAGTAATGTTACCTGCAGCTGACCATTGTGCCTTCCTGCCTCTCAGCATCTTCATGCGCAAACAGAGGGTGCAGCCTCTAGGTCCCTCTACCAGAACAGTAAAGATGACATCGTTGGCTGAATATTCCACAGCAATCCCGAGATGAGAGCCAATAGGACATATTAGAGAAGAAAAGGCACGTGCTGGAAAGGAGGTTGTCTGATTTAGATCCTTGCTCTATAGTCTGAGACCTTTTAAAGAATGACGCTTCATTATCGACGGGCGATGTTCCTGGATGTTCGGGAGTCCCACCAGATCACAGCTTGTTCCACTCTGGCTAATGTATCAGGATGGTTCCTGTTGGGTAATTGTATTCAGTGAGGGTCTGTCAATAGAGTGTTCTGTCAATTGGCTTTTTGTATGCTGAGAGGACTAATGGGCTTGGGGGCTGGAGAGGCCTGCTGACTGTGAGAGGCACAGGTGTGTGGGTACCTGACTGAGCAAGAGCTGAGTACTCTTGACCCTCTCACAAGCAGGCTCCCTCAACACTGAGTTCCTGCTTTACACTGAGTTCCTGCTTTACCAAATGCTCTACATGCCAGGCTAGCCTGGGGAGCCAAACTGTGCCTATGAGCCTGTCCCTACCGGGCACACAGTGTGTAGCAGTGAGGAGAGTGAGGCAGGGTAAGGCAGTGGTGTGTGTGTGTGTGTGAGAGAGAGAGAGAGAGAGAGAGAGAGAGAGAGAGAGAGAGAGAGAGAAAGAGAACACTCAGTGCTGAACTTCCCGTGTGCACACCATCCCTTCCTTCACCAGCACGAAGGACGACTCACAGAGTTGATTGAAGTTTTATTAACCTGCCACCCACCAAGGGGAGTAAATCAAAGAAGTCCACGTTATTGAATCATTCGCTTTAGGGACACAGACGCTGTCTGTGCCCCAAGTGCCCTCGGCTGCGTGACACAGCATAAAACAGAGTCACCTCTCTGCTGCGACAGACGCAAAATCAGGAGGCCGAGGTAATTAAATTATATTTCTTCTGGGCTTCGGAACACATTGCGTGAGCTTGGCTCGGCTACCATCTTTGCTTCTCAGCCGCTAGTTCTGCTTGGCATACTTTCCTCTGCCTGACATTGGACTGAGGTTATCTTTGCACACACACCCACAAGTAGACAAGCAGAGTCCCCAAGGTGCCCATACGAGAGCCATCTCAGGATGAGAACACAGAATGTCAGTGCTAGCATTCCCCAGTACTCACACTCAATTACCACTGCTTTCTAATTACATTTCCTTCTGAGACTATTTCCTGTGTGTCTTCCCTATCTTCTTTCTTCCCCACTTTGTCTTTCTTCCTTCATCCCTTCTCCTTTCATTCTTTTCTTCCACTTTTTTCTCTTTCTCCTTCTTCCCTCACTTCTTCCTTGATATCACGTATCTACTGTATTTCTGTATATTTATCCACCTTGCTACCTGGTTGTTTGAGAGGTTTTTAATTCATGTTCTGGCTAACAGGAATTGAGTGGAAGAAGAAAAGATGGTGCAGAACATCTGTGAGAGTGAATCTTTGCTTTCAACTTATTCAAGTTTGAATCACCTAGGAGACAGAGCTCTGGGCATGCGTGAGAGGGCAGACCACCCCTGAATGGGACAACAGCGATCCTCAAGGTCAGATGAGAAAAAGCCATCGTAGCTCATCTCAGGGGCTGTAAGAATTTGAGGTACCCTGAGACACCTCTCCTGATAGGGCATCTTCAATTGCTGTGACCCAGAGCCCACCTGATGGAGCCAACAGCCCCACTGAGCCTTTGGGTAGGTTATAGAACACAGAACAGCTACCATCTTTGACAGAAGGGCTGGATGTGCTTGCAAGAGACCATCTCAGTGGTGCCTGTGGACTGCTGATCTTCCCTTGGAGTAGCAGGAGGATCATTGGCCCCTCCCCTGAGCGTCCAGCCACCCCTTGAAGCCATTTGAATGCAATCCTTCTCAATTACCCCTGGCCTAAGGTAATAGAGGAGAAAAGGACTCCATCCACAGGGTGTTAAGCCATCATCCAGACCTTCCAGTGTGGCTGCTTAAGCATCACACACCCCTGCCAGCAGCCCCTCAAATCCTCTTTGGGTAAGCCTAATAAACTCATTGTCAGCCTATTAGCTCCCGCCAGTGAACTATGGTGGAACTGTACTTTGGTTTGCAGTTGGGGCCTATGAGGAATAGGTTGACACTGTTTACATCTCCCCAGGGAAGGACTTTTCACAACACGATGACCATAGCCCTAGCTGCCATCAGAGCACACATGGGTAACAGACCCAGAGACAGCTCCCAGTTGGGCTTACCCCACATTCCTGACCCTCAAACTCATGATTGAGAGGTGATGACTGTCTTAAACCATCAAGCCGGAGATTGCCAGGCATGGCCTGGCAATCAGTGTCTGGATGATGCTATCAAAGAATGTAGTATCCAACTGGGGATATCTGGGGATATAGATATTGAAATATCCAGTCGACTTCACAGCAACAGTGATAAACTCCCTTGAGCTAGTAGCCAGGCCCTGAGAGGATAGGAGAGATGGCTTGGCAAATGGGGACTCGCTGACCCCTGAGGGAAAGATGGGCATTTGGCAGCCCATCATCAGAAGAGTGTTCTAGCATAAGCAAAGGTCCTGTGGCGGGAAGGAAAGAGGAGAGAAGGCCTTGCGGGGGATCAGTACTAGCAGGGAGAGTGGCAGGAGTCAGTCACAGAAGGCTGCGGGTGGCAGATCTGGGAGTCAAGTGGGGGCGGCTAATGAGCTTGGAAATGGCGCTGAGATTCGAAGTGAAGTTTGTGACACTCACTCATCCACAAGGACCCAGGTTTTCGTGGGGGTTGCCTTTCTGCTGGGGGTTCAAATGCTAAACTCTCTTAGGGAAAGAAAGAGGTCACAATTGCAGAGTTAACTGCACAACCTTGGGTCGGTCATCTCACCTCTTGGGACTTGGACTGGAGAACATGATTTACAAGGCCTTTCACATTTCCACGAATCTAAGAATCAATCTCCAATGACTTTGCCATCGTGAATGAAGTGGGTGCTAAAACTTACATAAATGGACTAAGCAGGCCAATGACTTGGAATTGTATTTAATATGATTCATTATCGTAATGGGCTGTGTACAGAGCCATCTCTTTTCTTCCGATGCTGGCCTCAGTTCAATGTTAAAATGGGAGCTGGAAAGAAAGGTGCCATGCAAAGGGACATGACTTTCTGAGAGACATCTGGCTGCATCCAGCTGCACCAAGGAAGCAAACATTTGTGTATGTGGCCTAGATGACGAAGTCGTATTCTTGTCAGGCCTCACACTCTTATGTGCACATGTACCTAGTAGGGTACCCCAAGAAGGGTTGCATCCTGGGCCCCAGTGAACAGCAATGAATGAGATTAGATTTTGAGACCATTGGAAACTCTGATGGTCAATCCGTTTTAGTCTGTGTGTGCATGAGTGTGTGCGTACATGCATGAGAGTATGTGAGTGTGCATGAAAACGTACATGTGTGTACATGTGCATGAGTGTGCATGCATGTGTGAGAGTGTATGTGTGCTCAAGAGTGGATGTATGTCTATGTGGTATAACCTGAGTTTCTTCATGGATCACTCTGCATAAATCTGTCATGTTGATAGATGCATGCAATCTCAGAGCTCAGGAATTAGAGGCGGGAAGATGAGGTGTTCAATGTCACCGTTGGCTACATAGTGAAGTTAAGGTTAGCCTGGGCTACATGAGACCCTGACTAAACAGAATTTTAGAAAGTGAGCTGAGCGGAGCACAGCTCTTCTTGACTACAGACAGAAAAAGACCAGTTGCCTGGAACTCCTGCCTCCACAGCCTCCTCCAACCATGGTGGATCGTATCCTCAGACTGGGAGCCAAAGTACAGCCTTCCTCTCTTACACTGCTTCTGTCAGGTGTTTTGTCACAGCTGAAGAAGGAAGGTAACAGAGAAAGGCAGAGAACAGAGGCACACCTGGGGTCAAGGCCATCTGCTCTTCACCTGCTCATTCCCATCTCCTGGTAAAAGTTACAGCTAACGTGGAGACAAGGCTACCCAGCTTTCTGCTTTGAAGCAGTGATTCGAAGCCGAGACAGGATAATTCCTGCAAATTGCTGTGGCCCGTGTGCTAGGCACATATGATGTGCTGAACAAATGTTGACTGTTAGTATTCCTGGCCACTCTTCAGTGCTCCTCTCGAATAATTGAAGCCGAGCGCAGCCGAGATTAGAAATGTCAAACCTGCAAATATCAAGGGCCTATTGGATGTATTTATGCTTAAATGAACTGTTCAGAACACACGGGGTAGATTTGGGCTCATCTCAGTAATCCTTTTTACTGTTTTTATACAGTCCCTGGGTAAAAAAAATAAAAACAAAAACAGCATTGTAAGTCATGTTAAAGAGAGGTGGCCCAGCCCAGGGGTCCAAATGACATTCGAAGTTACTCTCTGAATCACCCAGGGGATCCTCTTTCTGTTCAGAGCCCGGGCTTGCAGCTGAGTGCGCAGGCACGCATGCGCACAAACATCACACGGACACAGATAGCTTATTGCCGAGCGTTGCCTGGAAATTAACTCCTGTTTCCTTGACACAGTCCTGCTCTGAGATGAAAACCTTCACACCTGCTGCAGCCAGAGTCTGGCTCCTGGCTGATGAGGGCCAGAGATGAAGCGGGAGCAGCAAGAGGCTGGACTTCTAGCAGAGCCCAGCCTCTAGCTGCAAAGCCTCTCCTAGGTCAGGGCTGGAGCCCCCAATCTTCAGGCCAGATAGAATAGTTACGTCTTTGATCCATCTCGACAGTAAATTTTTTGAGTCCCTATAAGCTAAAATCAATATTGGCACAACTGTGTGTCATTAACAACTAAATGAACATGACAAAGCTCAGCCGCCGCCTATTAAACAAATGAGTTTTCTCCCTGCACAGGCACAGTGGGTTATTAAATTCTTTATTACAGAGACTTCGCCACTGAATAGGACTCATCTGTATGTGAGGAGCCCTGCACCCTTCCTGTCTCTCCTGAAGACACTCCAGGAGGCACCAATCTTCTCCATGACGACATGAGGCAGCTTAGCTACAGGAAGTGAGGGAGAGAGGTTATGCTGGGACCCAGCAAACATGCTCAGGTTTTGGCCCTTCCCATCGCTAGTGATTCATCAATAAGAACTTACTAAATACTAATGAGAACTCAGGCATTCTGCTGGCTCCTGGGATGGCTCACTAGTTCAAACAGTGGTGCCTAAAGCTGTATCTTAAAAGTCCCAGCTGCCGGAGGCCTAAAGTCCAAGGATGATTTAGCTTTTCCTCCAGGAGGAAGCCTGAAGGCCAAGGAAATTCAGGTGACCAGACCCCAAGCTCTTGACTCCAAATTCTGCTCGCTTCTCTCCCTCTCTCCCCCTCCCCACCTCCTTTCAACACAGGGTCTCCTGTCACTCAGGATGGCTTGGAACTCACTATGTAACCTTGAATTCTTGAATCCCCCATCCTCCTGCCTCCACCTCCCAAGTGTGGGAATCAGACATGCCTGTTTGTTGTTGTTGTTTTGTTTTTTATGGAGATAGGGATTGAACTCAGGGCTTCCATCCATGCTTGGCAAGCATTCTACTAAGTGACCTACACCTCAAGCCCTCTGCTGTACTTTCTAGTCTCTGCTCTGACTCATGATGGGGTCTACATACCAAATAGAGGGACTTGTTCTACCAGAGACACAGTGTTATTTCCTTGATTGTTCTGCCATTCTCTAATCATTTGTTGTTTGTTTGTTTTCTTTCCGAGTTTTTGGCACTTGCCCTGTCATCAGTACTCAAGCCTCATGTAAGGCAAAGTCATCATCTTACATATTTGATTTCAGTACATCAGTTGCTCAATGTTCTTCTTCAATCATCAGTCACACACTCTCTGTGCTTTGGACCAGGTGAGCATGCTTTCAATCTTTTCCGACTATGGTTGACCTGGACATTTCAACTAAATGGTTCCCCAGAATTCAGTACTGAGAAGACTGTTTATACGTGGATTTGGTGGTGAAAAGACCCGGGATCTATTAGTTATGCCTGCCCTTGGCACAGATCTGGGAACAGTTGGCATCCTCACCATTATTTAAACGCTCAGTCCAGACTTAGCCCCTCAGCAGAAGAGCAGAGCCCATTTTAACCCATGGTGGTTCTGACATCTCACAAAATGATGAAGGTTCAGGATAGAGGCCCTGATGGCCTCACTGGCCCCACCTGTAATAGGCATTAAAGACCACAGGATACAATTTCAACAAACTTTTGGATGGCCTTGACAATGGTTCTATCCACAGACCTTGACTAGTCATAGGGCAGTACCTTGGTATGTGTGAAGAAAACATGGCTGGCAGAGGCTGCTAGCTAGCTGCCTTCCTTTGCTGAAGGTCTCTCTGACAATGACAGCGGTGGGAGAGCTAGAGAGGGAAGGGCTGTTTACTACTGCTAACAGGAAGGTGAAAATAGGGGTAAACAGAGCCTCATGGAAGTGGAAGGGCACATGGATACAGTGACTTCTTCAGTGACGTGGCCTTGCAGATAATTCTGACTGGCCTGGAGGTGAAGGATGGGTGTCAGGGGCTCTGAAGTGGACTGGTTGGGAGGCTAGCTACTGAGTTGTCTTTTTAGTCATCTCCTCACAGTGTCACAGCCCAGAGAAGGAAAAAAAAAAGTTGTGGACAGGAAGTTTGTGACCTTGATAAGGAACAGTGGCAAAGCCCATCACACAAGGGAAAGAAGGCAATGAGTACTGAGGACTAGCCTTAGGAGCCTCAGGGGCAATGGATCATGAATTCAAAGACCCTGGGAGGAATCCCAACCTGTGTCTTCAGGCTTGTCACCGGACTCAGCAGTACTCTCTCCTGGGGCTCCAGCTGGATAGACTTCTGGGGACTATTTCCTAAAACTTTGAAGACAGTATCAGCTAGGTAGTGGTCTTGATTTTTTTTTTCAACTTGACACAAGCTGGAGTTATCCGGGAAGAAGGACCTCAGCTGAGAAAATGTCTCCATTAAGGTTACCTGTAGGCAAGTGCATTGGACATTTTCTTGATTGATGTGGGTGGGCACAGCTTATGGGAGCAGTATCACCCTGGGTAAGTGGTCCTGTGTTGTATAAGAAAGCAGGCTGAGCAAGCCTTGGAGAGCAAGCCAGTACGCAGTGTCCTTCAATGGCCTCTGTATTCAGTTCATGTTTCCAGGTTCCTTGAGTTTCTTCCTTGACTTCCATCAGTGATAGAATTGTAATCTGAAATAAACCCTTTTCTTCTCAAGTTGCTTTCATCATGGTGTTTTATCATAGAAACAGAAACACTAAGATAGTGGTCATTACAGTGGCATGGTGACAATTCTGGAAGCTGTATAGGACAAAGCCGTCTAACTGCCCATCCCCCTTCTGGGTTCATTTACCTGTCACTCCAAATTGGTTTGAAAGCTCTCTCTGCATCCTCTCTTTTATCCATATCTTGGTATACCACACACCATCTCTAAGACTTAGATAACCATTCATTTCTTCCCTTGGCCATCTGGTCTACCTCATCTACTTGGTCACATCTTTCTCATCCTTCAGGGATTGACTCAGAGTTTTTTCCAGACTATCATCCAGTCCTCACACTAAACTAACCACTTTTTCATCTCTGCTTCTATCATTCTATAGCTATTTTGAACACATTGTATTAAAGTAATTTATTTGTATAATAATATCAATACATTAAAAACAAAAGAGGTGAAGCATGTCTTGGTTACATCCTCTGGTAAGGTTCTGACAGAGCACTTTATCCACCTGTCAGCGCAGCAGAGTAGACATTATCATAATCCTATATAATGATATAAAAATGAAAGTTAAAGAAGACAGAAATTATACCATTGCAGAATCCCCCAAAAGATTTGTTACTCTTGCCAATTTCCACCAACCAAATGCCCCATTAATGGCAGTCTCAAGCAACTGATGCTTTGATGGGTCCGTAGCCTTCCTGAGCATTCTGGCTCTGGATCTGAGCAGAGACATGACTGGGTTCCTCTACTGTCAGGAAGCAGAGGATGGGCTACTCCAAAAGCAGAGACTTTGCTTTCCATCATCTGCCTGGCACAGTGACTGGAGACTAGAAGGTGTTAACACTTGCTGAAATCATGTAGATTTGGGAACAGAGTGGTCAAAGGGCAGATGATGGTAGACAGGCGGCCTCAGCAAAACACTACTTTCCTCCTTAACTTAGGTAGACACTGTCGGAGAGGCTCAAGCCCTTGTCCCATGCCAAGAGAGAAAAGGAGGGCATAGAAGTCTAGGCAACAAGTTCCTGGAGTTCAGCCTTCCAAAGAGGTTCTGAACTACAACCAGTCAGGTCATCAGAGGTCCTGAGCTCAGAGCTGATGTCACCTCTAGGTATGCACCAGGATGGGAGAGGTACAGATCTAGTCTTGGCTGTGATCTCTGTCACCAGGTGGGACCCAACTCTCATAGGATAAGCAGATGGGCTGCTGCAACTTAGGCAGGGACCAATGGTCATGTCAGCATGACTAAGAGGGGACAAAACAGATAGATAAGACTGAACATGTGACAGGGATGGGGGGGTCACAAACCTTCATTCCTATAGATAATGTGAATCTGGGACAATCCAAAGGCTTGGGAGAAAAACTCAGAGAAGACACTGGATCTGAAAGGGCAAGTTGAGACTGGATTAAATCCAGGAAAAAGGAGTCATGTAAAGCTATGCACCTATGTTACCCATCACCTAAGTGTTCGATAAGCACTTCCTGAACTTGAAAAAGCAGGTCCATCTTTGGGGATGTTGCTGCATCTGTAGTATGCTATGAACCAGGAGGATGGTGACTGAAAAATCTCTGGTCTCCAAAGATGAGGAAGAGTGGAGCCCTAGGCTTCTCCATTGGCTCTATGGGTTATTCATGGAGTCCTTGGTTTGGAGACAACGCTTAGTAATTTCCCCTCTCCAGTGTAGCTGCTCATTGATCTGTGTTGAAGTCTGTATCCTAATGCATCTGCACAGTTCCTCTTGAATGGAGCAAAGGGACTTTATCCAGGGAAGACAGGGCCCTCTGAGCCCACAAAAGGCTTTGGAAGGTCCTAGTGCTCCTTAAGACTGTGTGTGAAATTTAGCGTGTGTAAGGTGTACGCTTCCCCCAATCCAGGGAAATCTGTATCCTTCATCAGGTTCTCAAAGGATGCTGCGAACCCATCAAGAAGGATTTATCAAAAGGATTTGTCTGATATGGGGATTATCCAATAAGTGGTTTGGGATATCTGACTTAACTCTTTAGAAAAAAAAAAAGCTGGATTCCCACCTAACTCTTCCTACCAAAATATAGTCCAGATGGTTCAAGGATCTAAAAGTTTTTAAAAATGAAGCAATAAGGATTATGGGAGAAATCTGGGTAAATATATTTATAACATGAGAGTTGAAAACTAGTTTGCAAAATGGGAAACAGAATTCAGAAACTGTTTAGAAAAAGACTGATTGGTCTAGTTGAGGAAAATCCAAACTTTAGAGGGGACATAAAGGCAAGAAGGGGTGAGTGGGGAAAATACAACAGCAATCACAAACAGAAATCTCATTCTTATGAAGCATTCAGACTACTCATGACAATCAAATATCAGATCTGGGGTGGTGGCTCAGTGGGTAAGAGTGCTTAGTGTACAAGCACTAGGATATGAGTTCAAATCTCCAACACCCATGTACAGAGCTGGACGAGGCCTTGTTTGTACCCCAATATTACTGGGAAAGGAGACAGAAGGATCCCAGGGTCTAGCCCAGCTTTGGGTTTGGTGAGAGATCCTGTCTCAAGGAAATATGGTAGTGCTTGATACAACAGGGTATCCGACATTCTCCTCTAATGCCTGCATGTACATGCATGCATAACACACACACAAAATGCACAACTCTTGCGTATACACATTAAAAATAATGACTGACTATAAAGATGAACCTATCACATGACTGGGGGCCACAATGAAAGAACACGGTGATTTTTGTATAACAAGATGACCAGCTATCACTGAATCATTAAAGAAAAGCAAAACCTCTCAGGTCGACAGAAATTTATATTGGTAGTTATCTGTCCTGTGCATATTTCATTTATTCTTCTGCAGCTTGGTACCTAGGTTGCATCTGTTTCTCAGGTATCATAAACAACACTATGAAGATCAACTTTGCAGTTAAATCCCTGATATTTATTTAAGTTAAAAACTAACTGCAAAGGCTCACCAATGTTTAGCTCCATGTAGCTGATCTGTACTTTTTCCGAGTGGCCAGAACCTTGGTGTCAGGATCAGCCCTCCTGGGAGTGACAGCCTGGATCCATAGATAGGGGAAAATGTAGAAAAACAATACCACTGGGTCTCTATTTTGTGTTTCTATTGGTGTGCTGAGCTGTCAGCATCTATTAGAGCTTTATTTTTATGTCTATGTTGAGAAGAATGAGCAGTAGCCTTTGGCTCATTCTACAGTAAAAAAACAGGATCAGAGATGTTTTCTGACTCTCCTGATGCTACACAGGGAGGTTGAGTGTTGGGATGGAAGGTGCTTCCGTTTCTTTTTGTTTGCCTGAAGGAAACAAACAAACAAACAAAAAACCCAGCAGGTGGTTGGCACTGTGCTCCTGGAAGTGAGGGTTAAAGAAGAAAAAGATGCTGCAAGGGAGGTTTAGAGGGCAATTCCGGAAAACTCCACCCCAGTTTGTGGTGTTCTCTGCTTCAGGGTGCTCTGCTGAGCCTCTGGTTGGGGATGAGGTGGGAGGCTCTGGGGTATATCTGTGAGTTTGGACATGGCAGTGAGCAAGGCGTTACTAACCTTCTGCTCCTGCCCCCTACTTTTTGTATGTATTTAAATGCTCTAGTCTGTCCAGGAGTATGTTTTCCATCGCCTCATAAACACACATGCTTTTATGAAGTTCCGTGATAGGAAAGCAGCTTTCGGGCTGGGGAGATAGCTTACTGGGTACAGTGCTTGCCATACAACATGAGGACCTGAATTTAATCCCCCTGAATACGTGTTTGAAAAGGCAAGCGTTTCTGCTTGCACCCTTAACACCAGTCCTGGGGAGGGGGAGACAGGATTCTGGGGTTTATTGGCCAAATAGCCTCATTCATCTGTGGATTCAGGGAGAGACCAGTCATAAAGATACCGGTTATTGACCTCTGGCCTGCCTGTGTATGTGTTCCGCTGTCTGTACACACAGGCATGTGGGTGCAAGCATGACGTATACCACTCATGTGTAGGTGCCCTCAAAGGCTAGAGAACGTTGGATCACCTAGAACCCCATTATAAGCAGTTGTGAGCTGCATGATGTGGGTGCTGGGAACCAAACCCCAGTCCTCTGCAGGAGGGGTAAGTACTCTCTACTGCTGAGCCATCTCTCCAGCCCCAGACTTTGTATTCTTTATGGCCCTATGGAACTTACAATGCCTCCTCCTCCAGTTGCTCTTCTTGATGTTTCTACTTGTTTCTTCCTTGCAGTTCTTCTCACCTAAGCATTCTCCCTCCCTCTGCCGGGGCTAGATGGCTCCCACCTTTCTTAACCCAATTAACCACATGTGTTCAGGTCAACATCTTAAACAGCAGGTTTGATGTTACCTTAAAATAAATTCTAAAGCGCCAACAAGGTAGAGAGAATTTAGGGGCTCAGAGGTCATTTCCTAAGGTGATTTACTACCGCCAAACCGTAACCACATCTTCAACATGCTCTAGGTACCAAGACAAATAAACTATAGCTCTGAGAACACCCGAAGCAAGCTCAGAGATGAGCTGCCCAGCCCACTCCAGGACAAACAGGAAGCTGCTTTTCTTGTGGTGCTGTCACTCTGGAGTGGTCCCCAGTTAGAATTATCCCAGCAGTGTGTGGCTCTTTGTCATGACACACAGTAGAAGAGACAGTACCAAAAAAGGCTTCTAAAAATATCTACATTCTTTGACCTGGCACAAAAATCTTCCTCCCACAAAGTTATCTCAGGGAAATGATCACATTTTGTACAAAAAAAAAAAAAAAAAAAAAAAAAATTCTACAGTGTGTGCTACCCGGGGCTTTTTATGCTAGGAGAGAAATGGAAACAAACCAACTACTCAATCAGAGGAACCAGCCAAGAAAATTAATATGGCTATTAACAATTAAAGATTATGCTGTTGGATAGCTATGTGGATAGATGGCTAGAAAATTAGAGCCAGTATAGGGGGTGGAGCAGAGGGGGCAGAGGGGGCAGAGAGAAGAGTATGTGACGTCACATCCTTACCGAATGAAGTATGGGGAGGAGCATATGGGGAATATGGGGAATCTATGTTCCAAAAATACTAAAGAGAGCCAGGGAGATGGTCCAGTGAATGAAGTGCCTGTTATACAAGAATAAGGACCTGGATTCAGATTCCCAGCTCCCACATAAAAGCTGAGTGTGGTGGTTGACATCTGTAACCCTAGCATTAGGGAAGGGAAGTGAAGACAGGCAGATTCTTGGAACTCACTGACTAATCAGTCTAGCTAAATGGTGATCTCTGGGTTCGAGGAGAGACCCTGCCTCAAAAAGTAAGGTGGAGAACAATAGAGGAAGATATATCCAAAACTGACCTCTCCAGGGTCCACATGCATGCACACAACACACACACACACACACACACACACACACACACACACACACAGAGAGAGAGAGAGAGAGAGAGAGAGAGAGAGAGAGAGAGAGAAAGAGAGAGAGAGAGAGAGAGGGAGAATATTAAGGAGCTTTCTTCTTGGTTTTTGACTTATGGGCATTTTCCCCCTTTTCATGAACTTTTTTTTTATTTTTAGCAATTTAGAAACCTTGTTTACTTAAAAAAAATAATATGCTATGGCTCCCAGACCCATGACTGTGTGTGGCTGTGGTGGGTATCTGGAAGTGCCTGTCACTGGGCTCACAGTTTCTAGGTGGGGTTCAGGGTACAGGTTCTCTGCAAGCCCCTGGCCTGTAGGAGAGGTAAGTGTGGCTCAAGAATTCATCTCCTGTGATCACCCTCACTTCCTTGATCCCACAGGGGACAATCAGTATCCCAGCCTGTTAGACACGGTGTCTGATTGAAGAACCAGTTCCTCAGATTAGTGCTGGGTTGAAAAATGACCCACGAATCCCCAGAGAGGGAGCCGAGCTCGAGCGGAGCATGGTATTTATAACTCAGCCTCCCAACGCAGGCCCAGCCACCGTGTGATGTTGACGGATGAGCCTCATGAGAACCTTGCTGTTTCCATTTGATTATGGGCCCATAAACACAGATAGCAATTGAGCAGAGTTAGGGCTCAGTGTGGATTGGACCTGCCATGGTCTGGGAAGCCATTCTCAATGGCTCTGGCCTGCCTGTCCCCTGATGGTTCTGCAGAGCTGCAGCTATCTCAGTTATGTGTGCGCTGTAAGATTGCTGCATGCTCTGTATGCATCTTAGGTACAACTGTCTGTCTCTCCTTCATACCTGGGCAGGGATATGTCTTCTCACTGGATCCTACCTTCCTATGGGACTTGAGGAGGTAGCTATATTCAGCAGAATGGTTTACCTATGTTTGATTGGGGTTTACTCCCTCCCCATTTTTATTTCCCCCCATCCATCTACTCATCTACCCACTCATCTAATCATCCATTCATCCACTTATCCATTCAATCACCCATTTACCTTTACATACAAGTAAACATTGCCCCATACCTACCAAGTCAACCATTCATCTGCTTTTCACTCATACATCTAACTATACACCCATCCATCTGTCTATCTATCCATCCATCTATCCATCTATCCAACTCACACATACATCCATCTATCCATATATGGATACCCATATTCATTTATTCATCCATATACTGATTAAACATTCATCCACCTGTCTACCCATCTACTCATCTCATCTTTTAACTTTCTCACTCATTTATATAACCATCTATTCATCAATCTATCCATCTAGCCAACCATTCTCCCACAATTCATTCATCCAACCATTCACATCCATCCATCCATCTACTCATCCACCCATCCACCCATCCATCCATCCTTCCAACTATCCAACTCACACATCTGCCCATCTATTCATCTATCCATTAATTCACCCACATTTTCATGCATTTGTCCATCTACCCACTGATTCATCTATCCATTGATCCACCTACCTACTTATATATTCATTTTATCCACCCATCAAGTCATTCACTCATCCATCCACCCACCCACCCATTCATCCATCCACCCATCTGTCCATCCATTCAACTATCTACTCACACATTCATCCACCCACCACTAATTCATCCATTTACCACCAATCTACCACTGACTGATCCATCTACCCACCATCCATCATCTGGCATTCAACAGCATCTGTGGGTGGTAACATGGACCTGGAAAACCCAGATAGACATGGGGATACAGATAATGAGGTCCAGCGCTGCTACCCTCACACTCTAATATAATTTCTGTTAGAATCAACTCAGAGATATACTCAAGGACCACAAAGACAGCCTGGCCTATCAGGTAGAAATGTTGGCCACTCACTTCAATCTCCAAAGCTTCTATTCTTGTATAGATGCTAGGGGAGTTTGTTGAAGGCAGGGAAGTGGCCATGTCCCTACTCTTGTGTGGCTTATGATCATTGAGCTTTTCTTCTATTATCATAGGCTCAGGTTGCACCTGTCTCTCTCTACTTGTGAGGACATTAGAAAATGGTATTCATCTTGAATAAGGGTCCAGATGAACTGACAGAATCATGATACCTACGAATGAAAAACCACAGGAGTGAAAACCCGTAGAGATCAGGGCAGTATCTTGAGTCTTAGGCTGAATTGATTCAACACACACTGCTCAAAGCAGTGTGCAAGCATGGGAGGCTCAAAGGAACCCAATCTCTAAGTCCAGGGAACAGCCTTCAAGAAGGGAGGCTGGGGGAGAAGTCTGAGTGGGGATGGGCTAAGAGAGGCAGGTAGGCGGGGCTAAGAGAGGCAGGTAGGCGGGACTCATTTCATACATATGCAAAGATGAGGGCCACAGAGACCAGGTGGTAATAGAGATGAAGGTTAGATTGGAGCTGATCAGCCTCTGGGTTCATTTTATGGGAGGCAGAGCAAGAGGAAATATCTGGTTTTCAGCCTGAGAGCTGCTGCTTGTGGAGAGGAGGCAAGGAGAAAAATAAGCACAGGGAAAAGTCACTTCCGCCTGCACCTTGGACACTTTGCCTTTCGGTAATGCCCTATGTCCCCGCTTCTGGACCCCTCAGCCATGCTGTCTGTTTGTTAAGTCTGTGAGTCTGTTTCCTTCCCTTTAGCTTTCATGGTTGCATCATTCGCTCTGGACTTAGTCCTCAGTGGAGCAGCTATCAGTGCCTGCTTTCATGTGGGCTCCCGACTCATGAAAACCCCATGCGATGGTTTATTGCTGTGTGGGATTGCTTTTTTTTTTTTTCCTTTTCTTTCTTTCTTTCTTTTTCTTTTTTTTTTCTTTTTTTTTTTTTGAACTGGCTCTTGCTCTTTCTATAATGGAACAGCCCAGCGTACTCCGTGGTGTGTGAGGTCTCTTGCCCTGGGCCTGGCTCGTACCCCCAGCCTCTTTTGTGTACCAGCTGCTCCTGGGTAGTTGCTCTTTCATCCCTGCTCTTGGGAGGCCCTGGCTCCGCTTCCTGCACAAACACATCTGGACTTCTTCAAAACACATGACCAGAGCATCTGCTGCCAGGGAGAGGAGGACCCAACCGAGGCCTTTTTGTAATCTCATCTAATTGTCTCCAGCCCGAGGGCACTTGTATTTTGGTTATGAATCTCAGGGACTTCCAAGATATTTCTAAAAGCATTTGGTTGTCCTGGGGCCGGTGAGCCTTCTGTCTGTCCAGACAGCAGGAAGCAAAAAGCACAGAAGGGGACCAGAGGCTCCTGGGAGGACCTGCATCTCTCAGATGCTTTGAGAGGAAGTGGTGGTATGAAGGGAATTAAGGGGAAATCATGTCACCAATATCGCTATGTCCTATTGCTTCCAGGGTCTTTTCTTGCCTCCTAGATGCCATTTTCTTCATCTTTTTGCCTTAAGGCTTTCTTTGAAAATGCCGTAGTTTGCTTTGTCTGTCACAAGGGGATTCACTTGGAGCGGTCCTCAGTGACTCAGCACCCTTCCCTCCGTGGGGAGAACCAGAGAAAACTGCTCATAGGCCCCTGCAATCCCTGTGGGTTCCCCCATGAGTGATGGACTGATAGACTGTCCTTCCTGGGCTGTCTATTCTCCCCTGAACTGCTTCCTGCCTCCTCAGGCTTGGTCCTGCACCCTGTACAGGCCCTTCTGTCAGGACCTGCCCTTCTGTGGACCTTGACTGAGAACAGAGACAGAAAATGCTAACATCCTTGGGCTAATGGACTATTTTTTTAAAAGATAGTTTTATCTATCTATTTCTTTATATAAGCACTTTATTTGTATGTATGCCTGCATGACAGAAGAGATCACCAGGCAGAAGATGGCATCAGATCCCATTATAGATGATTGTAAGCTACCATTTGGTTGCTGGGAACTGAACTCAGGACCTCTGGACAAGTAGCCAGTGCTCTTGACTATTGAACCACCTCTCTAGCCCTCATGAACCAGTTTTAAAACTGTCCTAGTTTGAGTTTCTATTGCTGTGATAAAACACTCTGACCAAAAAGTGAGTTGGGGAGGACAGGGTCTATTTGGTTTACACTTCCATATCACTCTTAATCACCAAAGGAAGCCAGGGCAGGAACTTACACAGGGCAGGAACCTGGGGGCAGGAGCTGATGCAGTGGCCATGGGGAGTGCTGTTCACTGGCTTGTTCCCTATGGCTTGCTCAGCCTTCTTTCTTGTAGAACTCAGACCAGGGACAGCACCACTCACAATAGGCTGAGCCCTCCCCCATCAATCATTAATTAAGAGAATGCTCTACAGGCTTGCCCACATCCAGATCTTATGGAGGGATTTTCTCAATTAGTTCCCTCCTCTCTGATGACTTTAGCTTCTGTCAAGTTGACATAAAACTATCCAGCACACCATTCGAACAGACATAAAAGGCTTTAGGGTTTGGGAGGCCTCAGGACAGAAAAAGATGCAGATGAAGGCACAGGAAGTGGGGCTGTAGGTGGTAGTGTGCTGAATCAGCTCTGGATGCTGTTCAAACCTAGAAAAGGCACATACGACCCATCTTGAGTAAGACACAGTCCAGAGTCCTCCAGAAGAAGTGTTTCTCTGTCCCCTCCATTCACCCCCAAGCAAAAATATGCTTTCTTTCTTGTCGGGACCTACTCCATCTAAACCTCTCCTCCTTAGCCAGAGACCTGGGCAGAATTTAAACAGCTGGTATTGACATCATTTCAGGCCATATTAACAGAGTGCAAAGGGAAAGTACAACAGGCTTTAACCTCAGCCTGTTACCCGGCCACAGTTCATTCATTTGTTGTGGATGTTGGTGACATAGGAATTGTGGGGTTAGAGTTCTTTAGCATCACGGTCACAGTTCAGCCAGTACGGTTATATATGCATGCAATGGCGATAGTTACCGTTCAGCCTGTGGAACCATGAAAGTCACCCTTCCCTTCAATGACCGGGGAGCCTGGCTCCTTGTGACTTAGTCACCAGTCCCACAATGTTCACCCTGACCCCTAATCCTTGATGAACAAACCTTTAAAAGACAAGTTCAATTGATTAACACCTCACCCAGCCTGCTCTCTATATTGTGGATACAACAAACCGTGGGTGGAAAAGATGTGAAAAAAAAAAAAAGTATCTTTGCTAAATATTACAGATTTTTTTGTTTGTTTGTCGTTATTCCCTAAATGATACAGTCTAATACTATTTACACAGTGTTTAGAATGTGCTGGGTATTATAAACAATCTAGAGATAATTTCAAACATATGAAGATTGGAGAGGCAGCTCTTGGTGAAGAGCAAATGCTGCTCTTGCACGAGAGTTCTGTTGCCAGCACCCACGTCAGGCAGCTTCCAACTTCCTGGAACTCCAGCTCCAGGAGACCTGACACCCTCTTCTTGATGGGCCCTGTACTCACATGCGCGTGACCCCACACAGATACATACATCTGCACATGAGTAAAAGTAATGCAATTCATTATATATACATACATAACAAACGAGGGGAGCTGTGGGTATTTGAATAGGATCAAGCCAGTCAACATTACAGCATGCTTGGGGGAGGGACTCAAGGAGCTCCAGCCCTAGCTGAGAAGTCATTGGCAATTGATGGCTACTGGAAGAGGGGAGTTAGTTTTCATGGAGGCTAGGGTTGCTGGTAGGTTGCCGTGTTCCTGTGGATGGCCCCATATCCATAGGCATATGGGCAACATTACCTGGACTCAGTGGGCTTCTTATATAGGGCATGGTAGTTCATCCCTTTAATCCCAGTGTTTAGGAAGCAGAGGCAGGCTGATCTCTTGAGAGGTTGGGACCAGCCTGGTCTACATTTTGAGTTCCAGGCCAGCCGGGGCTACATAGTAAAACTGTACCTTAAAAAAAATGCAATAGAAGACTTTAAAAATATATGAGATGATGAGTGTAAGTTAGAGACAAACTCTGTGCTGTTTTGTGGAGGGGACTTGAACACCAGGGAACTTTGGTATTAGCAAGGGGTACTACTGTCCCTCATGGATATAAAGGGGTGACTTACTTTATTTCCCATGTACCCATCTTCTGTTTCCTTTGCGGAGTGGCCTGGCCAATGTAGAGACTCTTTTTCAGGGTTAACTTCAAGGGGGCTGGGGTGGAGCAGAGGTGTGTGCTTTCCGTTTCCAGTTGAAAGGACAGATATTAAGCTATAGAGACTGAGCTCCTGACATCACTGGCTCCGCGACATTGCAGGAGCTCATGAGGGGACTCTTTTCTCATGGGTGACAGATGGATCTGCTTGCAAAGACTTCCTTGGAGATCCTACAGCACACGCTCCCACTGGGAGTGGATGGTTGGGATTGAAGGGGCTGCAAGGGCTTCAAGGACACACCTGTCACCACAGAAGCCCTTTGCATCAGTACCTCTGTCTCCCGGGGAATCGCTCGCTAGCTAGCAGGCCGGGTCTGAGGCTCCAAGGGTGGAGGCGGAGCCAGTGCACCTGTGGTCCTGATGAGAGCTGCTTCACACTAAAACCTAGAGGAAGGAGGAAGGGATGAGAGCAAGCAGGTGCCACAGCAGCCACGCTAGCTGTGTCACAACAGCATCCATACTGGTTGTGTCACAGCCCTGTTGGGGACCAGACCGGTGTCAACAGATTCCCCAAGGGACATGCTAATTTGAAAAGGCATCTTGCTCATGCAGGTCAGCTCCTGCTCACGATGCCTTCTGCAATAAGGCTGCACTGCAGCTGGAGAGGAAGTCCTGTAGGCATCGAAGAGTCCCCAGGGTCATTTGTGACCCTTCACCAAAGGTAACATTCGGTCGGGGCCTTGCACAGAAAGATTCCAAGACAGCTACCACCTCCTGGGACAGGAGTGACAAACGGATCTCAGCAACCTGTCTCCCCAAGCAGAAGTTGTTTGCAGCATTCTGTTGTTGACTTGAGATTCGGCTTTAGAACCTCTCTTAACACTGTGATCCAGCAGGAAGCCACCAACACCAAAAGAGAGCTGACAATTTTATGCATCCTCTCTGGGTACTCCCATTTTAAAATGCATTCACTGATACAGGTAAATGTGTTGGAGCTGTGAGGAGGTCTTGTTAGAAAACGTCTGGTGATTTCTAACAGTCCAGATGATCACTACCTTACTTCAAAGTGAAGGGATCTTGGCACACTGTGGGGTCCCAAATCAGAGGCCACATGGGTGATCCATGTTCCTGAGTTTGAGCAAAAGCCATTCTCACATGAGAAGGGAGAACACAGCAATCTTCATTAGTGTCCCAGAGGGCCTCTGGATAGCGCCCATTCTCTGAAGCATTCCCCAGACTGCCTCCTGCCTCAGCGTCTGCTTAGCTCCTCAGGGAAGAGTCTACAGGACTCACATAGCAGGACAGTAGGAGAACGGCAGGTGTCCTGGGTACACAGCCATCAGTACCCTGGCCGTGCCTCAAACACTCAGTGTTTTATGGAGAAGTTGGGGGGGGGCATAGGAAATGGTTCAGTGGTTAAGTGCTTACCACACAAGTGTGCAGACCAGGACTAGAGTTTGGCTCCCCAGAAAGCCACACATATGACAGGTGTGTGTGTATGTGTGTGTGTGGGGGAGGCAGCCTGCCTGTACTTGCAGCCCTGGAAGGCAGAGATAGGGACCCCTGCAGCAAGCTGGCTAGCAAGCCCAGCCACACGCTCAAGCTCTGGATTTGATTGAGAGACCCTGCCTCAATGAATGAATAAGGTAGAAGGGGAATTGAGGATGGTTCCCTACATCAACCTTGGCCCTCCATTCATTTGTGCACACACGCAGACAAAACAAAGCATGCATACACACATGGATACTACACACACACTTGAAGATGGAAAAAAAACTAAACGTTAAAAAGAGGAGCATCATGGGACAGGAAGTGAAACAAGATCCTTCCCTTTCTTCCCCTTGACATGATCAGCCACTTCTTCAGCTGTGGGTCCTTCTGGCTCTACCCAGCCTTGATCAATGGTAAGTGCAGACCTCTGGGCAAACTGGCTCAGCCAATGAATACACAGGGGCTGGACCAGTGAGGGAGGCCTCTCCCCTGTTTCCCAGCCCCGAGAAGAGACCGTAGCATTCAAGTTCCAATTGAGAGCTTCTGCTTGGGCTGTTCTCACTAAATTGCCTAGTCGAACCTTGAACTCTGTAGCCCATAAATGTCCGTAGGCCTGAGACTCTCTAGCCTCAGCATCCTGAGTAGCTGGGATTTTAAGCCCGTGACACCAGATCCAGCTTTTATGCTGAACTGTTTTTGGTTTTGCTCTTGGGGTCTTGTTTATTTGATTGGTCTGCTGAGTTATGGTCTAGGCTGGCCTCCAACTCATGAACCTCCTGCCTCAGCCTCCTAAAAACTGTGGTTACAACTGTGCACCACCATGCCTGACTTCTTGATTGCCTGATCATGAGAGGGTGGGGCCTTTTGATAGTCCCTGGCAGGGGCAGCACCTGCCTCCTCTTTACAGGTAAACCCGGCTCAGGGTGCCAATAGAGGGAAGTTGGGAGTTGAGTCCTAGCTCCGTCCAGCAGGCTCAGCCCTACATTATGGCAGGCCCTGGGCAACACTCCTCGCCTGTTCCTTCCCTTATGTGCTCACTCAGGAATCTCCTTCAGGAGCAGTGACAGACTCTAGACAGACATGAAAGGCACTTCTGAGATCCCAGAACCAGGCTGAAACTCCAGAAGGGAGGGGCTCTGTGCAACCTCAGGTTCCCAGGAAGGAGATAGACTTGAGCTCAGTCTTGATCCTGGCAATGTCACCAGAAATAAAAGAGAACAGGCCAGCCGCTGAACAGAGGCTGGACACTGGCGCTCTGGCTGGGCTTGCAACCCTCTGTGAGGGTCTTTGCTGAAAAGCACAAACAATTGGCATAAGATTCCCAGTATAGAATGGGCGGAGCCCATAGGGATGAGAACCAAACTGCATCAAAAGCCTCAGTCTAGCATCCAGGAGTGTCAAGGCCTGGGAACATGGATCCAGGGACATCACACCCAGGAGTACAGGGTCAGCAGCAGCATTAGGTAGGGCCCAGGATCATGGGGCCGGGAGCATCAGGTTTTGGAACATACAGCCAGGAGAGTCAGTGTTAGACATATAAGTGTGGGCCAACAGTATCAGGCCCCAGGGCCACGGTTCTAAAAGTGTCAGAGCCAGGAGATACAGCTGGAAGCACAGGGTCAAGAGAGTTAGGCTTTAGGAACATGAAAGCCAGAAGCATAAGACCCTGGGAGTAAAGGGTTCTTCAGCCTTGGGAACACAAGGCCAGGAGTGCTGTCACCAAGGACACAGGGCCAAGAACATCAGGCGGAGGTTGAGCAGCACCTTAGGGGCAGCTAGGAATGAAGAGACCTAGTGCTGCTGCTCAAGCCTAAGATCCTGGGCTGTGACTCTGAAGAACTGAAACCCAGCATCCGAGCCTCCTCAACTACACCCTCGCCCTCGCTCCACCACGGAGGAGGTGACGGCAAGACTCTGCCCACAGCCAACACGGCAAACATCACTTCTACTTGAAATGCACTCGGATTCCAATTTGCAACTGATTTCCTTTCCAAAACCCAGTGGGCTTGGCAGCCATTCGAAGGCTGGCAGCAGGGAGAAGGTGGAGCCCCAGCGTGCTGGGCCAGGAAGAAGTGCCCAGTTATTTATGCATCTTCAGGTGAGAACTTATTCTAGGAAAAATAGGAATAAGTGTTGATAGGAAATATGAAGTTAGAGTGCTGTGTGTGTGTGTGTGTGAGAGAGAGAGAGAGAGAGAGAGAGGCAGAGAGAGAGAGAATGAGTCCTGTACGTGCTGTAGAGATGGTGAAGATGGCACCAAGCTGAGTGACACAGACGAAGCCCATGGCTCACAATCAGAGCGGGAGCTGCTCTTAGCTCCTGTCTTGAGTCATTACTATCCCTCAGGTGTTACTACAGCCCCACCTCACAGATGACAGTTCCCAAGACCACTGGAGGCCTTGATTATAAGGCAATTAGGTCCCTAGGGACTGGGAAGATGGCTCAGTTGATAAAGGGTTTGCCACACAAGTGTGAGGACCTGATTTCAGTCCTCCAGCTCTTATGTAAAAATTGGGTGGCGCACACTTGGGATCCCAGACCAGGGAAGGTAGAGACTGCAGATCCTTGGAGCTCACTAGCCAGACAGCTTAGTTCAACTAGTGAGACACAGGCCGGTGACAATGACAGCCCGACTTAAAGTGGATGGCTTCTGAGTAATGACACCATTGGTTTTCCTCTGCCTGCTGCATGCACACACACATGCTTGCACTAGTGTCTACACACAGGTACATGTACACACACACACACACACACACACACATTAAAAAATTTAAGAACAAGGTTCCCAGTTCACTGCTGGCAAGCCAGTATTAAGAGTATTAGGAGGCTGCCTGAGCCTTTCAAAACCTTGTACTGACTTCCCATAAATCCACTCAGGAAGAGTTGGACGGACCAGAGAAACTTTCAGAAGATGTGAACTCAGCCTTGAGGAGGCTAGGAAACCTGTTGTGCTGCTGGCATCTCTGTACCCTTTGCTACCGTGCACGTTACTCATTTTTCAGGCTACAGGGACACAGAGCAGCTTCGAGTCCTGGTCCAGCTTTGGATCTGACTGTGCTTCTGATTCTTGTTACCCAGAAGGCAGCAGGCTCTATTCCTTTGTCATCTGAGGACTTTGATAGACATCCCAGTACCGCAGTAGTTCTCTTCATAAAGATCTCAGCCAGCGGTCGGAAGCAACATGCTGGGTGCCTCGGGGGCTCTAGAGTCACAGCTTTGTGACAGGAGCTCCCCCAGGGCCTCAGCAATCTGTGTAGAAGTTGCTGGGCATGCTGGGCTGGTGGCAGCCAATTGAAGGACGTGGTTGCTTCCTCTCTGAAGATCACTGCCACTTCAGTTTCTGATAGCAGGTGGCCATGTCTGGCCAGGACTGGGTGAAGAGCAAAAGAACCTCAGGCCTGGGACCCATATAACTGGGGCTTTCATTGACCTGTGTATCACCTGTTGGATCATCGATATTACTGGGCAGGTTGCTTTTTTGCATAGAGTCCAGGCTAGTACAGGGTGGTAGGGTGGGTCCTTTGGGTTAGGAGGGGAGCAAGCAGATAAACAAGGGGAAAGAATTCTTACCGTTACCCATCCTCTTGGGCAGAAGTGACAGAAGATGCCCCTCTAGGTGGTGGCTTTAGACAAGAAAAAGGGTAGAGGCATCTCTTACAGGGTCCTTTTACTATTAGAATGTCCACCCTTGGCACATGGTAAGGGCTGATAGCGCCATCAGGATTTGGTCACTCTATGTCTCATTATGACTCTCTGGCTCCAGCTCCTGGATGGAGCAAATGAGACAAGATGGACCTGTGGCTCAGGCCTGCAGAGAAGAGGGACTTTCCTTTCCCTAGCAATGAAAGCCATGTCCTGAGCATGACTTGGGTTTCCTGGGCATCCTCCAGGCAGTCCTGTGACCATCTGCTGCTGCCTCCTGCCCCACAAGGCACAGGATAATGGAAAGGGCAATGTAACTTCAGTTCCAAGAATGGGAAGGGATTTGGGGTGGGGCAGTTATTGCTTATTAAGAGATACAGTATATAACTGTATAAGTCAGGATCCAGCAATTCTTGGGGAGAAGAGTGTATGTCCGTAGGGAGAGGAAGATACATGTGTGTGGACAAGTGAACACTGAAGTCTCAGAGGTCGCTAAGGACCATCAGAAAACACAGATGTGTACATTATGGTTCACAACAGTAGCAAAATTATAGTTAGGAAGCAGCAACCAACATAATTTCATGGTTGGGGGGTCGCCATAGCACGAGGAACTATGTTAATGGGTCACAGCATTAGGGAGGTTGAGTCTGCCATCTTGGCCTTTGGGTCTCTATCCTCTGACTGAGCCAGGATTTTTCTCGAGTTTGTGGCTGTACTTATGCTGTTCTTAATTTGTTTTTCCGGTTTCACACTTCTCTAAAGGGAGACTTACTGCTTCCTAAGCAGAGGGCAGCCATGGTCATCAACCTGTCAGTCCTGGACTCAGGAGGGCATTGGATAAGTCAATGGAGGTCTATCTGCACCTGGTAAGTGTGGTAGGGGTTCGCTAGCACACTGGGATGCCTGGGGGAGACACCTCGCCCACACGCATGAGCCCACCAATGATCGAGGGACATAAGACAACCATGTTACCTACCCACAGACTTTCCTCCATCCTTTGCCAGCAGGTAACACTGCCATGCAACAGAGAACTGGGGAGCTATGGGTTGGGCTCTAGGTTCTTCTATGGAGATGCTCAGTCTCCCTGCTCAGCCTCAGTCCTCTCACGTCTAAGAGGAGTAACTGTCATACCTACTCTACAGCCTGTAATCTAGTTGAGCTGGTTGGTGTGTGGGATATGGATGAGAGGCTGCAGATGTGGTGTGGGGGCAAACCTTTGAGTCTGCTATCTTAGCCTTTGGGTCTCTATCCTCTGAATGAGCAAGCCATTTCTGGAGTTCATGGCCAGATCTATGCTTTTCTCAATCAGTTTTCCATTGGAAGGTTCCATGGCTCTTCTCTGGGCTGTCTCCTGCAACTCCAAATAGAAGCAGGCCCCAGATTCTGTGGGATTCTGGCTGGCACTGAGCTCACTGAGTAAGCTGAGCTGATGCTGCAAGTCTGAGCTGAGTAAGGCCTGGTGCTCTTCTTCTATCTGGATAGCCTGGCCAAGGCCTCCAGAGGACAGGGCTAAGGGCTTAGCACTTCTCCTCACTGAGGAGAATAGAAAGAATAATCTGGAAGACTGTGGTATTGGCAAATGGAAGAAATGGAGACAGGGAGAAGGAAGGTGGCTATTTGCCTGTGTGGGAAGGAAAGGAGATTTATTGCCCACTACAGAGGGAGGAGTGTAGACTAGAAGCCTCCTTCTGAAACACCTGGAAACCTCCTTAGAAATGTCGCCCCTCAGATGCGCTCTAGAGTTCTGCCTCGGAGTATTGTGCGTGTGCACACACATGGTGGTGCACATTCGTATGTTGTTCCAACAGTGAACTCTGGGGGCCATTCCTCGGGCACTATCCACCTTTTTTTGTTTTATTTTTATGTTTGAAACAGGGTCTCTTACTTGCCGTGAAGAGCAGCTGCTGAGGGTCCAGAGACTGAGAGAAAGGCTCCCTGGTTCACCCAGGGCACTCCACCCCACCTTCCTACATCACCTGTTTCATACGCTATGAATGGCCAGTAAAATCACATACAAATTAATAGAGATGATACAATGAAGTTTCTTTGTTTCTTTGTTTGTTGTTTGTTTGTTTTGTTCCTGGGCTCACACAAGTCATATGTCTAGTATCCCACAGCCAAAATAGGCTCCTGACTTCCACATTTTTAATCAAGCTTAACATGATAGGGTTTAAAATAACTAAGGAGATACGGCCCTGGGTATGTCGGTGAGGGTGCTAACAGAGAAGTTTACTTGGGGTGGGAAGGCAGCACCATCCCTTAGCCTGGGGTACTGGGGTGAATGAAAAGGAGAAAATGTACAGATTACCAGAACTCTCCTCTCTCAGCTCACTGTGTGCAGACCCAGTGTGATTGGCTGCCACCCCCTCCTGTTGCTGCGGCTAGAATTCCCCTCCACGCCACTACCCCCACCACCACAATGGACTGTAGCCCTCCAAACTGTGAGCCAACAAACCTGAGCCCTTCCTTACTTAAGTGAAACAGGAGAAGTTAGCTAATAAACACCGGGGATCCAGAGATGAGCTGACAGCCAGCCTCCAAGGGCTTTGGGGTTGGAGGTGGGGCAGAAATGCCTGTGGGGTCAGTCCTTGTAGATTAGCGAGCCTCAGGTGGGTGACAGCTCTCAAAAGCCTTTATTCCCGAGACTGACAAATTTTCACACTCCATATTCTGTCCACGAAACTATAAATATTAAAGTGTACCAGAGGAAAGATTGCAAAATTGGACTGTGGGCAAGAGCCAGCTCTAAGCTTGGGAGACGAAAGCCAGGTGAATATTTTCTTCCGTTCTATCCCACTTCAGTGCGTTGATTGCAGAAGGTATTATGGGTGATAAGGGGCAGGAAGCGGGAGCTCCACGGGCTGCAAGAGAAGGTGGCCCCTGAGGGTCCCTTGGTGGGGGAGGGTAAAAAGGATGCTACCTCATCCCAAAGCCCCTGAGAGGTTGGAGCTGCACCCCAGCCCCTCCCAGTTACTGCTGCTAAGCATAGCAGTGAAACCTTGCAGTAATCACTTCGGGTAATTTCTGACTATGATGAAACACCATGACCAAGGAAAGTTAGAGAAGGAAGGGTTTATTTGGGCTTATGGTTCCAGAGGGATAGAAGTCCAATATGGCATGGAATTGTGGCAGCAGATGGCAGATCTGACTGCAGAAACAGCCAAGGGCTCACACCTCAAACTGAAAGCGGGAAGCACAGGAAACTGGGAGTGATGTGAACTTTGGCATCCTCCAAGCTGTACCCCAGTGACACTTTTTCCAGCAAGGCCACACCTCTTAAATCTACCCAAAAGGCACCACCAACTGGGTCAAGTATTCAAATATCCAAGAGTATGGGGGGGGGCTTTTATTCAAACTACCACAGGCCCCAACCCTGTAGTTACCACATCGGAGGCAAACCTTCTCACACATAGGAGGAGATAAAATCAAAGCAAACAGGGATGGTCCTGCTAAGTGGGCAGGGTCAGGATCAGAACTCCCCAGCAGCTGGTAGAGAGCAGCTGACATTTCCGTCTTCTCCATCGGCAAGCCTCAGTGTCTCCAGAAACTCTCCCCTCTCCTGTCAGCTTGCTTTTTGCTTATTGTGGCTGGCACCTTCATATGCATACGTTCATCACCTCTCCATGCAATGATTGCTGTGATTCTCCCAAGATCCTGCCCACTCCTTCCCTCCAGGCCCCCTAATCCACCCTGACGGTGGGGAAGCTTTGAGACGCAGTTTTAGATCCATCACCTCTCCAGTTTGAAAAGTCTTCTATATGGGGCTGGCAAGATGGCTCAGCAGATAAAGGCACATGCTGAGCAGACCTGACCATCTCCCACCCACTCCTTTTCCTATACAGTGTCTACCCCTCTCTCTTAGACACCCCGGTCTAATCTTAGCAATTGAAGCCCTAGGTGCTCTCTTTGTCCTCTGAACTCCATACAATTTTAGCCTGTGCAATTCATTTGTTAATTAATTGTGCACTGTGATACCTGGAGATATTTTGAGTTATTTATTTATTTGTTTATTTTTAGTTACATGCTGAGAGTTAACTCTTCGGGAGCCATTCAACTTTGCTCGTTTATATCTGGGCTTCATGTTTTAGATCCCAGGATAGAGAATGGTTCTTCCAAGGGTACAAGGTACTTTTGTGCATTTTATTCTCTTTCTTCTCCTTTCATTTTTTAAAACAATTTCATACATATTTATATATTGTATTGGGATCATAGTTAGTCCTCCATTGCTCTCTCTTATTCCTATCTTCCTCCCGCTCCTGCTAATACTCTTCTCCTCCCTCTTTCCACCCTCCCTCAACCTCTTGTGTATGCAAGTCTTGCGCAGGTAGCCACTGCTGCTGTTCATAACTGCAATGGTCATGTTCGACCCAGAAGGCAGCATTTTGTAGCCCTCCTCCATGGTCATTTAGCAAACCACCAGCAGCACTTTACCCTGTAGGACTTCAGGCTTGCCCAGCCATGGGATTTTGGCTTGGTTCCAGGCACGTATTCCTTCTTGTAGAGTGGTTTCAAATCCAAGCATAAAGTAGTTGGTTATTCCACAACCAGTCATGCCACTACTGTGTCTGTGGATATATCTTGCCTGGCAGGTTGCTATTATGGCAGTTTTCAGGGTCTAGAGCAGGGTAAGGCTGATGGCTTACCTCAGCAGGCTGTGAAGCAATTCTGGCACTATGAATGTTACCCAACACAGAGCAAGCTTCCAGCTCTGTTCCTTGATTTCTCTGTGTCCTATATTCAGTATGAAATGTCTTCAGAAATAGGATCTAATAAACAGCCAAGAGAAACGGTAGTAGCTTATATTCTCTTTCCGTGAGTTTGGGACATTGTTCTCTCTAGGTTCCTCTTTCTTTCTTTCTTTCTTTCTTTCTTTCTTTCTTTCTTTCTTTCTTTCTTTCTTTCTTTCTTTCTTCCTTCCTTCCTTCCTTTCTTTCTTCTTTCTTTCTTTCTTTCTTTCTTTCTTTCTTCTTTCTTTCCTTCCTTCCTTCCTTCCTTCCTTCCTTCCTTCCTTCCTTCTTTCTTTCTTTCTTTCTTTCTTTCTTCCTTCGTTCATCCATTGGCCTCTCCCAGATGTGGCTCAGCCTTAGCTAGTCTTTTCACTACAGCCTGCATGCTGATGAATGTCTTCAACCTCCATTACATCTCCAGCTGCTGGTTCCTATAGCTAGCTCTCTGGTGGACCTCTCAGCTGCATATCACACGGGCACCTGCAGCCCACTGGGCCACACACAACCCCAACAAAAACCGTTAGACCAGCCATGTAGGATGGCCAAGGCCAAGTACCACAATCTGGTGGCTAAAACCAAGACATGGATTCTCCCATAGATTTGAGGCTACAAGTCCAAAATTAAGATTCTGCCAGATCATACACTCTCTGGTAGGATGGGAGCCTGCAGGCAGACCTTCCTTGTCCCTTTCTAGCTTTTGACTGTCTTTGACATTCTTTACTTCCTCATGAGTATAACCTCTGCCTCCATCTCTTTAATGGCTGTTAGTGTATAGTCATTATATAAAAAAAGATAGGATTCACTGTAGAATTTTCATACATGAATATCATGGACTTTGATCATAGTCACACACACATCCCATTATGCTCTCTTGTTCCTCCTCTCTGCTCTCAGTGGTCCCCCTTCTACTTTCATCTCTCTTTAAAAAAGAAAATCTGAATTCTGCATATGAGAGAAGACATTCTGCATCTGTTTCCAAAAGAAACCCTTCCTTGGGTCTTCATGTGTCTTTTGTGTCTTTTTTTACAAAGTCACCAGGCTCCCTGGGTTCCCCTCTGTCCTTGTGACCTGGCTGTCCTCCTCTACCTCACTCTCTGTATTCTAACAGAGCTCTGGAAACCTCCCTCAAGGTCCTCCAGACCAACCCCCATCACTCACTTCTCTCCCTAGCCGCTGGCACCCTCTTTCATGCTGTTTCCAAAAGGGCTCTGTTGACTGGCCCCCAAAGGTCTTCCTTCTCAGGGTATCTGTTTCACTCCTTTGGGGCTCTTCTTTGTTTTCCCTGGTTTCTGGGTAGCCACTGGCTTTCCTTGGTTTGCCTGCTTCTTTAGGCTCACTGCATTCCTCTCTACCATCTCTGCCTTCCTCTCTCTCTGCCTTCCTCTCTTGAATTCATTTAGGTTCCTCTAAGAAAGCCAAGGAGAGCCTCCCCATCTTAACCTCATGTGAATGGTTGGCTTTAACTATCAACTTGATACAAGCTAGAATTACCTGGAAAAAAGGCTCAGTGAGGGCTTGTCCATATTGGCTTGGCCTCTTGGCATGTCTGTGTGGAACTAACTTAAGTCAATTGACACAGAGAAACCCTAGGCAGAGTCCTTGAACATTGTGTAAGAGTGGAACAATCAAGCTGAGTACAAGCAAGCAAACAAGCATGCACACATTAGTTTCTTTCTGCCCTTGACCATGAATGTGATGTGCTCAGTGTCTGAAGTGCCTGCCCTGACTTCCCCACTGTAATAATGGGCTTTAAGACTAAATAAGTATGTTTCTCTTCCAAAATCGCTTTTCGTGTGGCTATTTTATCACAGTATGGAAATGAAACTAAGAACTACACTTGCAGCATCCTTTTACAAACCATGTAAAGCAAGATGCACAGTTTCTAGGAACTGGGGTACACTCACCTTCTGGAAGCCGTTTTGTCTAACACATCCTCCTCTGTTCCTGTGGTCCATGGCTGAAGATGAAGATGGCAATGGTGGTACTTCTCTCTCTTTCTCTGATGCCCTATGCTCATCAACCAAGGTTTCAGGGAAGTCCCCCCAACTCTTCTCCTACTTCATTTTGGGGTCCACAGTACCATTGGCGATGGAAACTGTTTTTACCATAATATAGTAAGCAAAGCAGGCCCCAGATGACCCATCACTACATCTTAAGGATTGCCATGGAGACAGACGTGTGTTCTCAGATGGCTGGAGTAAGGCTAGACAGCTGTGTCCCTGGGGTGTCAAGTCTCAGATCTCTGCCTCTTGGTTAGAGTTGATGGATGCACTGTTCTCCTGGACTTATTATCACAAAAAAGGGACATAGGCTGGCTTGGGCTCCTGAACTCATCAGACCAAAGATGGGCCTGTGTCATTGTCAGCATCCCCTGGGGAGCTACACTCACTGATCACAGCTGGAGCGAGTCAGGAAGGAGGAGGGCAGTGGCGGATGACAATCAGTGTCCTTCTGCGGACAAGCAAGGACAGTGACAGAGTTGAACAGTCCCACATTCCATGCTGGGACAGCCAAAGGACCAAGCTGAAGAGAGAAGAGTCGAGGGGAATGCAAACAGCTGCAACATGAGGAGAAAGAGTTTGTGGTCTTGAGTCAAAAGAACAGAATTCAGGGAGGGGGAAGGCGGTGTCAGACTGTGAGCAGCCATACAGCAGGAGCACCTGAATTCAGATTCCCAGCACCCGGGGAAAGAGCCTGGTGTACTGGCATGCTTGTGTAACCCCAGAACTGGGAAAGCAGTGACAGAGGGATCCCCAGGCCCCCAGCCAGCAAGTCTAGCTGAATCAGTGAGCTCCGTGTTCAGTGACAGAATCAGCTGTAAAAAACAAGGTGGACAAAGAGACTAAGCACAACTGGCTGAGTCCTCAGTGTGTATATGGTGTCAGAGCTGACCACTCTGTGCTGGGTAACCAATAAGGGGGATGATCCCTGGGAAAGGCCAGTTCTCCTTAGGCAGCCATTGCTGGCCTGTGGGTCTCTGTCTAGGGGATGGACCTCAGGAATGCTTCCCCCTTCCCTGTTACCATGCCCATTGACACTGCCATCGTTCTGGTCTTGTTTATGCAACCATATACAGACATACATGTATATGCATGGAACAAAAATAAAGAAAAAGCAGCTATCAAGTTAAGGGTAGGGGGATGAAGGAAGGGTTTGAGGGAGGGGAGACATGGGGGGGCTTGAGGGAGGGTAGTTGGGGGGACTGGAGGGAGGAAAGTGAGGGGGAGTGATGTAATTTTACTTCAATTAAAACATGCTAATAATAAAAATAAAATCTAAATGCAATAAATAAATAAACTTATTTAGAAAAAAATATGGTAGAAAATGATCGAGGGAGGTAGCTGATATTGACCTGTGTGATCTCCGCATGCTCATAGGTGCACATGCAATGGAACACACATGCATACACACTTAGAACCGTGGAGGAGTCATTTAACCTGTCAGCCTAACTCAGGCCATCTGCCAATCAGAAGATAATAACATTACCGTCCTCTGGCAGCGGCGGTAAAGATCAACGGGAAAAGGTAGATGTGTTTCACGCATGCTTTCTACATGCAGAGAACCGTTATTCCCACATCTCTTCTACCTGCTTGGGGTTTTGTAAATGCACAGTGATATTTAGAGGCTTCTGGAGCTGTGGGAAGGCTGGTGGGTGGCTCCAGACTCTAAAGAAATCGAGGGGGGACACGAAGGGATGGGACTAAGTTCATTCACCTGTGAGGAAGGCTTAGGATGGGACACAGGCCCCTCCAACTGGGGCTGTTTTGTTATTCTTGGGCAGAAAATCCCCAGCCTGATGGGGCTTGAAGCGGCTGTCTGCAGTGATGTTTGACAGAATGATGGATGGCGACAGAGCTGGGTTTCTGACGCACAGCGCAGACTCCGCATTCTTTATCTGGGGCCCACTGGCGGCGCAGGCTGCAAATAAGCAATCCAGTTACAGAGATCCCTGATAAAATTCCATTAGGAGCCCGGAGACAATCACGCTGGATCCAATAACAGAGGCAGGCTGGGGAGGCGAGGGGCATGTTGGGAAGGGAGAGCTGCCACTGGGGAAATTTTCCTTGGGCCTGGAGGCTCTCGCATCGGGAATTCCATGAAAATCCCTGGTCTGATCACAGACCCAAACCAGCTCTGACATCCAATTGTCTTTGCCATTTGAAATGCCTTGGAAATTGCCTGGCAAGGTAACTGAGGAGGGATTTGCTGCTGTCTGGAGGGAGGCTGGGTCCTGGGTGTTGAGAGCTTAAGTCTGAGATACTGTGTTCCGAGTTTGGGACATCATCAGAGCCCGGTTCACTTTTCGCCCTTCTGCTGATGGTTGGAGACCCACGATGCCCAGTGAGCACTGGGTAACTTTTGCTCCCTGGCAGACAAGCTCTCCGCACACTTGCGGAGTTTCTGTATATGGACCCATGAATAACATTTGGGCAGATAAGGTGATGAAATGACTCTTTACCTTTCCCATGTGACTGTTCCGCAGGGTAACATTGAGTTTGACAAACTCAAAGGACGCGGAGACCACTTGCCAGCCTTTCATGCTCCTTAGAGCCTGCCCATCCTCTCCCTATAGCCCATTCTGCACCACCTTCCCTTCCAGGCAGCTCACACACCCTCGCACACCCCCCGCCCCTTAAATGCTGTGGACGCTTCCTGATGCTCCTGGCTCCAAAGCTGCAGCTTCTACTGCAAGTGGCCTTCCCAAGGAACTTCCCCCTCTTTTCTAAAATTACCATATGCTAATTATGTTATAGAAAGTAAGGTGTCTCGTTAGGCCATTTCCATGTGTGCGTATAACACACATTCCTGTTACCATCGCCCCTCCTCTTTTCCCCATTTCCCTTCTACATTTCCTAATATTTCTCTTTTTAGTTTCATGTCCTCAGAGCAAGGCATGTCTAATAGGAATCTTCTAGAGCTTTCTGTTGTGCATGCTAATGCCCGGCACGCTCAGAACCTTGACAGAGCCCATCCAGGCCCCCTTGAATGTTTTACATTCCTTCCGTTCATGGCTTCGAAGCCACGTCTCTGAGACATTAAGCCCCTGGAGAAGTTCGCACTGACTCAGGGAGTCTGTCTCCTGTCTCCTTACCATTCTGATGAAGACGACCCACCTGAGACCATGCAAAGCAATCCAGTGACTGACTCCTATCCCAGCTTCTCCCAGTTTCTAGTAAGAACTTCTTTCCCAGTCTCCCCAAAATTGTGTCACTCCCAAAGGAACATCACAGACTAGCTGGGGCTGAACAAACTAAGTGTCCACCCTCGCCTTGATGTTAGTAGTCACTGTGACCTTAGCTGAGCTCCTGAGGAGAGTGTCTTCTTCCATACAGGCGTGGAGACCTCCAGACTCACACACATACCCCCCCACATTTGGGAGACCAAGCAGCCAGTGTGGCCTGAGCGTCCTCTACCTGGGCATCGGAGCCTGTGGACAGCTCTGTTGGGGCGGGGCCTCCTTGAATGAGGTTCAAAAGCTTTGATTAAACGATCTTTCTGCCCCAATTCTGGAGGCTGTCTGTGGATCCAAATGGCCTGTCATCCTGGATTCCAGGCTGTGGGCTCATTGTAGACTTCTAGTTTGTGCTGGGCTTCTTCTCAACCTCCCCTGACACCCTAGCTTCCTGATTTCAGGGCTGAGGTTGATGTGCACAGCGTGAGGACCAAACCTGTAGTGACATTAAGCAATGTGACAGCGGGAAGGGAGCCAGCCAGCCAGCCAGATTCTACCAGGGAAAACCTCCAGGTTGCATCCTTGCTGGTTAGTTCAGAAGTTGCCAGATACTCTGGGCTTGCTGTGCTGTCCATTGAGGCTATGAGGGTTCCTTCCTCATGTGTGGCCTAGCAACGCTGGAGGCCTGTAGAGCCCTATACAGCTAGCTGAGGCTACAGGTAGCTTCCTTTCCCTTTCTGTGGAGCAGGCTGGATGTCCTGACTACTTCTCCTTCCTCTACTCCTTGCTATCATAGTAAGTAATGCTGGGTACTAGTACTGAGTACCCAGGTGGAGCTAGTGAAAGTCCCCTGCTCCCTCCTGATACCTGATGAGGGAAAAAGGCAGAAGGGGACCGTGACAACAACTTGGCTGCTTCTTCCAGGGCTCCTGTCCCACTTCCTACATAGGGTATAGGATGGCAGGACACAGTTGGCCGCGCCAGTGAGAGAGTGAAACAGATGCAGCCTGGGGTGGGGTGGGGGTACACAGAGAGGTCGCCAGCTTCATGCCCTGGTAACCAGACCACCATTCAACAGGACATGAAGGAGGGAAGTGGGGGCTGTCATTTCCATGCACCATCCAGCCATGAGCTCCACTCTCCGTGTCCCGTAATAGGCTCAATTACATCACCTCAAATTCCTGTGCTAGAGTCCTAACCCCCAGTACTGCAGAGTGCCTCTGTGTTTGGAGACACAGACATTAAAGGGGTAATTAATTTTAATTGAGGCCACTAGGGTGGGCCCTAATCCAACATGACTGTGTCCTTATAACAAGAAGAGATTAATCCAGACACACGCAGAGGGACGTGAGGACACAGGAAGAGAGACGGCAGAAGAAACTATCCCTTCTGACACCCTGATCTTGAATTTCTACACTCCAGAAGCACAAAGAACATTCCTGCTGTATAAACTACCCCAGCCTATGGTACTTTGTTACAGCATCCATGGCAAACAAAATCCATGTGTGGGGCCCAGTGTCTCACTCAGGCGACCTGCAGACTCTTGCACGGGGTGGAGCCATGTCTGCTGTCAAGTGCCCAGGTCATCATTGAAAGCAGAGGGGCTGGGAGGGAGGAGGGAACTGGGCAAGTTCTGTGAGGTGCCTGCTGCTTCCTCTTTTATTAGAATAAAAACTCGAGAAGAACAGAGGAAGAGCATATAATTGTATAGAAATTGCATGGGCTGGAAAACTGTCCAGTGACTAGAGCCCAGAGCTGGCCTCAGCTAGGTACTCTGCTGTCCCCAGGAGATCCTGGTCCTCGGTCCAGACCGTCTGGGCTAACACAAGCAAGAAGCAGCCTATTGTGGTGTCTATCAGGCGCCTTCCAGGACGAAACTCCTTTCTCTGGGCTCCTCTCCTACACCCCAGTTCCCCACCCTACAATCCCTTCATTGCGGTTTCTATGGTGAGAACCCCTCTGTGCTTCTGCGCATTGGTGTCCTTCCCCAGCCATGACCTTTCCCCGTGTTGTTGATATCCTCAAACCAGCTTCATGATGAAGCCTCCACTGTCGGAGGTCCCTGTTCCACCTGCTGCTCCTCTGCGCCCTCCCTGGCTGGAACTTGAATGTAGGTGGTTGGCTCCCATGTGCAGGAGGCTTTTTGTTCTTCCCTGCACATGGCCAGCAATTGCTCTGCCTTCTGCAGTCTTGGGCCAGAAGCTTCCTGGACTTGATGTCTACCAGATCACTCCCTGTTTCCTCCCTCCAGGTCCCCAAGGATCAACAAACCCAACTGGGAACACTTGAGAATTAGCTCTTGCGAGGCTTGCATCTGATTTTGTTTCCCCGTGTTTTTATTTTTGAAGAAACACATGTTCAGCACCGTTGACACTGTTTTGTTTTCTGAGGGAGTATGAAAGAATCAAATGTTGTCTTGTGTTCTCTTTCAGATACAACTTTAGTGCAAATTGCTTTTCAACACAGTCTCCTCCTCTCCCTCCGCCTCTACTTCCTCCTCCCTTCTCTCTTCTTCTTTCTTTTCCTTCTTCCTTGCCTCTTCCCCCTCTCCCTCTTTCCACTTTTTTCCTTATTTAGATATGTATCTGTGTCAGACATATCTTTCAGGAGGTCAACAGCCCCAGGTATTAAAAAACAAACAAACAAAAAACAAAACAAAATAAAAACTGCCCAGATTGACAGGACACATTCATTCCCACTTAGGAAGGCATTGTCCTCAAATATCAGTAGCAACAGTGACTATGGCATTTTCTGCCCTGGAGAGAACAGACCATGAACTGGTGTCTGGGCATGCTGGGTGGGAGGTAACAGAGCTGTGTGATTCTGGGAAGCTCTGTGGGCAGCCCTCCCTCAGCAGAGGCCACAGACTGTTTCTCTGCATTGTCCCTGGGCACAGTGTGAGTACCAGCCACTGGAGCCCACACCCATGGGGTCCCTGTCTCATATGCTGTTGGCTAATGTTCCTCCCTTCACTCTTAGCCTTCCCAACTCCGGGAGCCTGGTCCTCACCTTGAATTGGTTTTGATGACTCTCCAGAAAGGCATAGCCATCCTTTTCACCCAATGGTCCCCTGGACAATCGAATCACCTGCCTATTCTTCTGTGTCTCCCTGACCCTCCCCTGTGTTGTCTTAGTCTGCTTCCTGTAGCTCAAAGAAAACCCAGAGCTGCGTGTGATTTGTAAGTAGTAGAGCTGGGTGTGGTGGCTTATACCTATAATCTTATCACTCAAGAGGCAGGGGCAGAGGCAGAGGCAGAAGGATTACTCCAAGTTCAAAAACAGCTGGTGCTAGATAGTTCCAGAAGAAGAGAAGGAGGGAAAGAGAGAAGAGGTGGGGGATGAAGGGGGAGGAAGGGAAGGTGGAGAAAAATTGGGGCAGAGAAGAAGCAGGAGAAGGAAGGTGTTCATACGGTTTACAGCTTTGGAGCTCAGGAGTATGGGAAGTCCAAGAGCACGGCCCTTACATGTGTTCAGCATCTGGAGAGAACAGCCCTTTTCTCTGCTTCTTTTCTTTCCTCCTGTAAAGCCTCTAGTACACTAATGTCCCCATGATGGCTCATGTTGGCTTGACAGAATATAGAAGGGCACCATTGCATGGCTGAGCTCTGGATGGAATGAAAGGGAGGGAGCTGAGCACTGGCATGCATGCTGGTACTGCTCTCTCTCTGCCCCTAACTGTGGATGCAGTGTGACCAGTTCCCTGAAGATCCCTTTTGATGTCCCTGCAATGCTGGGTTGTAACCAGGAATTGTGAGCTAAAAATAAACCCTTTCTCCTTGAGTTCATTTTGTTGGGATATTCCATCAGGCCAACAGGAAATAAAACTAGGACTATTGTCATGACAAAAAAAAAATTATCCTTATCGCTTCCCAAAGCCAGACCACTAGCCATACTACTAGCACATGAATAAATTTGAGGGGTGCATTTCCAACATGTGAACTTGAGGTGGGGGATGATTAGGGAATGATGCATTCAAGCTACAGCAACCCTTCCCATTTTCTACTGTAAGAAATTTCCTGCAGAACCGGTTAGGGTTCTCTCACCATGGAGAGAGGTGGGGGCAGGCGAGGAGGGGGCAAAGGGCTAGCCAGGACTAGTAACAGAACTCAATAAGACAGTGAGCGTGTTACAGGGAGGTGATCTCAGATCGGCATCTCCACCCTCTCCGTGCTCACCTGCTCTTCTGTCACCCGAACATGCAGAACACTGTCACACCAGCGCTGGAAGAAGGGACTTAATCAGCTCTTGGCTATTAGTCCCCAAGCTGTAATTGAAGTGGGCTGATTGGACCTATCTATTAGGCCCCGGGAGCTGTGGGGAGATGGCACTCTGAGTGCTTCCTCCGCCTGCTAATCTGTCTGTCTGGCATTTTATCTGGAGCCTGGAGCTCATGCTTGAGCACTGAGGCATTTTACAGTATTATTATTACTTAGCACTTATAATGTACTTCATCAATGAGAGGACCAGGCGGCCACAGCCACAGCCACAGAACACTAGAGATGGAGCGATAGGGACCTGGAGCCACCGTGTAAGATTTGCTGCCCCTGTCTGTGAGTTCCTGTAATCTGGTTATTAGTTCTGTCTCTCCAGGAGAAATTGGCCTTCTTCCTTCTGATAAAGGAACTAAAGGACAAGAGGTACAGCGAAGGCACAGGGGTGGTGGTGGCTTAGATTAAGAGGAACACATGAGGCGGAGTGGAGGGCAGATCACTAGGGACGGAGGGTTGTTTGCTTCTGGGGTTCTGCCCCTAAGAGCCCCAGTTCAAAGCAGGAGAGCTCACCCTCCAATTCCAATCTGATCCCCGAGGCTTTTCTTCTGCGTTTGGAGCAAGGCTTCCATCCAGCTGAGAGAAGGCCCGGTTCCACAGTTGTAGGTGCTGTGTTGGAGCACAGGCTGGCCTTGTGAGATGTACATAGCAGGTGACAGTGGCTGTAGACACTGGGCAGAGCAAGAACCTTGAGTGACAGCTCTTCTCTCAGATTTCAGTCTCTGCCAGGTCAGGCTGCCCCCTGAATCCCAGGGCAAAAAGCCACTCCACAATGTCCATGCCAGTGTGCCAATGGCCAACTGAAGATTGTCCAGCTGTCCCACCCTTCCTAGACCCACTCTAAGAGGCTGTTAGGGGAAAGGCATGGTCTGGATTTAGATGCCTATTGGGCTCCTTCTGGTTGCTTGGCCTTGGGTGAGTGATGTTGACTATTCATCTGTGAAATGGCAAAGCAATGGCAGAGAGTTGATTGGAACGGTGTCGTTTGGTGGCCCAGGACCACCATAGAGCAGCTCTGTATTGTTATGGTTAGTATTGTCAACTGGATGGGGTTATAGACCTAGGAGGCAAACCTCTGTGCGCATCTATGAGGAGTTTCCAGCTTAGGTTAACTAGATTAGAGGACCTTCCTCCCTAAATACGGCTGCACCCTGGGAGTGACTGAAAAGGAGAAAGCAAGCTGACTGTTTAGCCACGCATCTGTCTCTGCTTCCTGACTGTGGATGCAATGTGACCTGCCATCACGGGCTTCTGCCACCGCGCCTTCCCTTTCCGAGGGCTTAAAGTGGTGAGCTTCTCAGAAGCTCACATTCCAGGTATGTCGGAGAGTGGAGGGGGGAGTTACTCCTGATTCTAGGACATTTAAAACTCATCCTAGGCCCAGGGCAGAAAGCCCTCCACCCCCAACCAGCCTCTCCTGAAACCTCCTGCCCAAAGCCTGGGGTGGAAAATATCCTTGTAGCCACTGGGCTGAGGCAGAACCACGTGCATCCCCTGAGGGGCCAATTTATGCAGCAGCTTAAACATCTTTTAAAACTTATTCCCGAAGTTTTGGGAGGCGGCCTCTGCTTCTCAGGGCACCAGGCTGTGCTTCAAAGCGTGTCCCCTTGGGCGGCTGGAAAACTTGCTAGGAAAAGCTCTTTTTTTTTTCTTTTCTTTACATATATATTTTTTCTTCTTGATGGCAGAATTCATGCTCCTACTTCAGCCTCTGACTTCCACAGAATAGTCAGGGAGCCATGGGAATTAGAGACCTCAGGCTCCTAAAGCCCCAGGAGACCTCATGTAGAGAGAATTCCTAGTCACCCCGAGGGCTCCAGACTTTTCTCTGCCCTTCCTTTCAGCCCCCCTTGGTGTGATGCTCCCTCCTTGGCCAGCAGTATGCTTGATACAGGGGCCTTGTCTCAGTGGTTCAGTACCTACCTGTGTCCTTTATCCATCGGGATGTCTAATATCAGACAGCAGCCTTTCTCAGCCTACCCTAAGATCTGGGCTGGGGCTGCTACTTCCTGGCTGGGGATGAGGTAGTCACCTGACTAGCCTAGGTAGACTCTAAGGAGTGTTTGGTAGAGAGAAGGTGTACCAGAGGGGAATGCTTGGGAAGCCCTTCATCATATTAAGGGCTGATTCAATGAAAATTAAGAGAACACAACATCCATTTTCTTAAGCCCCAGGAAGCCATTCATCCTCGGGGCAGCCAGAATGGGAGGAGGGGCATTGGGGTGGGGAATTCTGAGGAGCAGCCACTGGGAGAAGCCTTGTCAGAATCCCTGCATAGAGAACCCATGTGCCTGCAGTGTCCAGCCATCTATGTGGGTCTGATCTCCAAGGTGCTGGGAATTCTGCCTCCTAGGACTATTAGCCAGGTCTCCAGACTGCTCAGAAGCTCTCTCTCTCTGTCTCTGTCTCTCTCTCTCTCTGTGTGAGTGTGTGCATGCACACATGACCGCATGTGATATCAGTGTTCATATTTGTGAGCATACTTGGTGTGACATCAGTAGTGTACCTCTCTCTGCTTTAGTTTTTGAGACAGGGCATCTCACTGAACTGAACACATGGCTGGCTGACCAGCAAACTCCTGAGATCCACCTGTTTCCACCTCACCGCTTTTACATGCGGCCCTGGGATTTGAACTCAGGTCCTCTTGATTTCATAATAAACCCTCTTACCACTGAGCCATCTTCCCAGCCCTAACTGGCTCTAGCATTTCCTGAAGATCAATGCACCTAACATTGCCAGAGGCCAGAAGCCTTTATTGTGTGCACCAGCAGCTTCCTTCCTGAGCATGAGCTTGGCAGCATCACATTCCAGGACTATCTGGGGATAGCCGGACTGAGGAGAAGTGACCCTCTCCCTGGTAGGATATGGCTGGCCAGGAGTTAAGACCAAGGGACCTAAGAGGGGACAAGGATCTGCTCTATTTATACTTAACCTTGTGGGGGGACATTTTGAAGCCTGAGTTTCTGGATGCTGCCCAGGTGCTGGAGCCAGGATGGAGGGCAGGATATGTCCACTGAAGGACAGAAACACAGGAAAAGGCACTTATTGATTTCCTCTTGAATGTCAGGCACCAGGCCAGGCTCCCTGGGTATGTTATCCATAATGTAAATGGAGCATGATGATCGAGGGATCTGGTTCTGGAGTCTACAGAATGGGGTAAGAACCTCTGTCCCACTGGCAGGGTGGCCTTGGTCAAGGGCATCTGCCAACCTCAGCCTTGAAGTCCACAGCCTTCCTCCGTGAACTACCTACTACCTTAACAATGCTAGCCCCTCTGTTATCGGGGCCCATGTGGCACTGAAGCTGTGTCTTTATTTGGTTCAGAAACTTGATAGAATTTGCCACTGTGGAACAGCGGTGGGGCTGTGGTGGGGGCAGGGAGATGCTTCCGCTCATCTCAGACATCCTTTGGCCTCCCCATAGGGGAAGAAAAAAAAATGAGCCCAGGGCCAGAGAGATGCCTTTCTGCTCAACCACACTGGCAAGGGCAGAGAGGTGTGAATGCCAAGTGTCTGCAGAGTCAGGTGGGGCTCTTCTTTGGAGCTGGGGTGGAGTCTAAGATGAGTCCTCCCCAGTGCAGAGGTCAGCTCATGGTGTCTTTAACCTTGTGTGTGGGGGGGTTGTCCTTCAGTTTCCTGGAGAGGTTGGGGCTGGGGATGGTGAGAGGAGGCAGAGGAGGCCGCAGCCCCCACCGGCACTCACTCACTCATGGAAGAATTGACTCTGGATAAACAATTACAGTCTATTTACCTCGGACCATATGGTGTTGGGGAACAGGTGTGCGGGTAATGAAGAGCCCGGCTCCAATTAAGCGTCTGGGAACCCGGCCGGATTCCCGCTGAATCTTTTGCTTGGGCGGGAGCCCACTTACAAATTCGAGCTAAAAGGAATGAGGCTCAGAGCAGGCAGAAGTTGGGCAGTCAGGCTCCTGAGTTGCTGAGCCTATGTCCACCTAGGTGTCCACCTAGGTGTCCACCAAGGTGCTGGGGTTTGGGATTAAGGGAAAGTCTTTCTGTTCCTGCCGGGGAAGTGGACAGAGCCCAGGGATCCCACTAGGGCCTTTACCATGGCAACATTAGCTGCAACTAGGAGCTATGGTGGGGGAAACTTCAAAGCCCTTGCTCTCTTGGCAAGACTACCCCACTGTCTGGGGAGGGGAGTCTGGAGAACTCTGGGAGACTGGGGCTTTGTATGTGTTCTCCTGGGCCTTGTCCCTGCTCCTCTCTCCCCATGCCTTGACTCCCAAAACATCTAATCCACAGTTCTGTGTATCTACTATGTGCTAAGAAAGACACCAGGACAGTCTGGTGAGCCAAAGAGTTCATGCTGTTTATATTTTAGGGAATAGAAATATAAATGTTTTAGTGAGGGTGGAAAATGCATGTGTCACCTCATGAGAAGGTAATTTCAGAGCTGGGTACCCGAGAGGCAAGCAGACCTGATGGACTCCCTAGCCATCTTTGCAGGCCCACCCACTCAAGTCCCCATCTCTTTTGACCCTCCCCAAATGCCTCCAGGCCTCCACGGCCATCTCCCCGGGGCTGCAAGTTACTCCTGTCCATGCCCTGTTACTGGACTCAGGTGGTTTTGTAAACAGCTGCTCCTGTCCCTTCCCCCCAGGACATTGACCTTGTCCAGGGCAAGGAGCATGGGCTGGCTCATCTGCTGTTTGCAGCCCACAGCTCAGGGTCAGCGGCAGGGAGGAGGTTTTCAGAGAGATGGAACAGATGGGCTTGAACCTCCGCAGCCAAGGCCTCCCAGGAACCTCATCCTGTGGCCTGCAGTGAAGACATTGTCCACACTGGCCCAGCCCAGCCAGAAGATACTGTCCACTCTGGCCTCTGAAGGTAGAGGAACAGCCAAAATGCAACTTGGGGGAGTGCCAAGTATTCAGAAGGGCCCCGGTGCCTCGTCAGATCTCAGAGCTGGGCAAGGTGCCCCTCGCAAGTTGTTTCTGGAGGCTGCAAACCGAGCCAAGAAGAAGATGAACAGCTCATGTCCCCATGGTGGGCTGATGCGCGGGGTGGGGGGTGGAGGCACGTGTTCCCATGAATCTCTCTGTCAGATTTTACTGCAGAGTGATGAGGCTTCATGCGAAAGGGGGACATGGCGGGGGTGGGGGACATTGCCTCCCCTCAGAAGCCCCAGTGTTGGCGTCTGTGGCTGGTGAGGAGAGAAGCAGAAATGGAGTGATTTGTGTGTGTGTGTGTGTGTGTGTGTGTGTGTGTGTGTGTGTGCTCTTTCAATTTTTTTAATTTTTTATTTTTTTAAAATCTTGGCTGCATGCTGGCTTTGGACTTGGCCAAGTCAAGAATTGATACCTTCTGCAAGGACACCCTCTGCTTCCCCCCACCCCCCCGTGTTTTACTCACGGCCTGGCTTTCCAGGGTATGTCTGTCTTCTCAGCCTTGGGTATGCTGACCCGCTGCTCAGGCTCTCTCCCACTCTGTTTATAAGGAAGATGCCTCCCAATAGAAGTGCCCAGCTGGGTTGCTCACAATGGCTGTCGGGTGAATGCAGGGCAAATAACGGTGTCAGAGGAGGGGCACGCACGGTCTCCAGGGGTCCTGAGTTTCTAGGAACCAAGATTCTAGAAGCCTCCTGCCCTCCCTTCATCATGCAGAGGACGGGAAGCAGACGAAATGGGTTTTGAAGCGAGAAACAAATTGGATTTTTAAAAAATGCTCCGGTTCTAATGATCAGAGGGGTTATTCATAATCTTGCAGTAGAACGTCTGTCTTGAAATCTATGCTTCATGCTGACAGCTTCCCCCTCATGGGCAAGATCTCACACATGATAGGGCCATAAAACACGGAGCTCAGCCAGCCCTGCAGCATATCTGATAAAGAAGAGCGACTGGGCCCCTGTGAGGCAGGGCAAAGGGCGCAGGGAGCCCCACAGCCCTCTCCCAACCCAGCATGCTTTAGGTTTCTGGTGTTTTGCCATCTGTCTCGTCTGCTGGGAGGGGGCAAAAGGAAGAATGAAGAAGAAAAAAAAGAGGCAAAAGCTCTTGTTGCAGGATGGTCCTCAGAGTAGAAGTTTCCACAATATCTGAGGAACATAAATCCCGGTCTCTGTAGTGGAGGGGTTCCCTGGCCAGTAAGTGTAGAAAACACACAGAGACTCAAAAAGCCCAAGAGTGTATCCCAGCTGGGAGTGGTCTTGCACTGAGTTTGTTCCCCTGGGCCTCTCTCAGCACAGTGGTTTTTCACTTTGCTTTGCAGCTATAAAATGCTGTCCTCCCGTCAGTATGTCCCAAACACAGGGTTGTCATGTAACCACACTCATTACACTCATTTGCTAGTGTCACCAAGGACTTAATAACGGAAACGAGTTCTGACCAGGGTCCGGAGATGACAAGTCTACAATTCAAGAAACTGCAGGTCCCCCTCCGTCTCCCCCCCACTGCCACCCCCACCTCCACTCAAATAACACCACAGGCCTTCAACACAAGACAATTTGAGCTTCATTTAAAATCCAAGCCATAACTCTAATGGAAAAGGGTATCGACACTCAGGGAGGTTGAGCAGCAGATGAACATTCAAGGGCTAAATTCGTGCAGACTAAAGAGCCAGCTCTGAGGACACCTGGCAGATGACTGCCTGTCCTCTTTGGGATGGGTACCACTGATGTTGGAAGGAGAGGCAAAGACCACGTTGAACAGCTCAGGGACCCACTGGCTGGAGCCCGAGCACCTACAGGTGGTACTTGTCCCAGTGAATGGTGCCAACTCATACTGAGAGCTGTCATTTGGAGTATCCCAAGCGATTTGGATGAGTAGCTCCTGTCCCGTGCTATAGGCACCTGCGTGTGAGAGCTGGAAGCTAATGGAGGGTTAGGGAGAAGGGGAGGGGCTCACGTCTCATGAGTCGGATCAGGATGGCAGAGACGGAATATGGGACTTCCCATTCCTGACTGGGAAACAGGGCCACCTGGAAGCATGGCCCAGCAATTCAGTCAGTCAAGCAGTGGTGACTGAAGCCAGAGAGTCCCTGTTTCCAAGGCAGGAAAGGGTGCTGGCTGATTTAGCAGTCCCCGAGAGAAACACATACTGGCTCTTTTGGCCCACCCTAGCCTGGCCACCTGCTGTTGGTTTCCGTGGAGTCTCTTGGCAGGCTGAAGAATCAGACAACAGAGAGAGAGAGGAAGGAAATTGCCCCTTCAGTAAAGTATCTGCCTTGAAAGCTTGAGGCCCTGAGTTTGATCCCTAGAATTCATGCTAAAAAAAAAAAAAAAATGCTGGTTATGGTGGCAAACGTTTGTAATCCCAACACTGGATAGGACAAGATGGAGACAAGCAGATGCCCTGGGGTTCGCCACACAGTCAGTTTTGCCAACTTAGTGAATTTCAGGCCAGTGAGAGACCTTGTCTCAAAAGCAAGATGGTGGAGCACGTGCTGCTGTTGAGGAGGACACTGGTTTGATTCCCAACACCCGTAGGGTAGCTCGCACGTGCTGCTCTTCCAGAGGACATGGGTTGGATTTCCAGCACCCACATGGTAGGGTAGCTCACAACCTTCCATAACCACAGTTCCAGGGGATCCAACAGACATACATGTGATGCATGTAAAGGTGGATGACACCTGAGGAGCAACCTTCAGGATTGACCTCTGACCTCTATCCACAAACATGTGCACACAAACTCACAGGTTCCTTTCCTGCTAGTTTGGGAGCTGATATCCATTCATTTTTCTTCTTGGGCTGAAGAGAGATGACATTCCAGGTGACCAGCCCCCACATCCATGGTCCCGAGTCTCCTCTGGGCCACCGGGCATTGTTACATGGATACACCGTAAGGAGTAGCAGTAATAGAAAGGGATGGATGGGGAGCCTGGTCCTCACCCTCAGTGCTGGGCTGTTTAGCCTGGGCCAAGCTTAACCTCAGCCTCCAGAGGGACTTAAACCTGGATCCATGGAAAAAGTATCATAGAATCGTCCACGCTTAGAGAAACCTCAAATAACAGCAGCTCCTGTCTACCCACACCACCTGCCATGGCCTGGGGAAGGGTTCTTGATGACCTGCTGTTTTGTCTAACCCAGAGCTGTCCCTAACTGGGACCGGGCAGGGAAAGGATTGTGACCCTCATGACCTGATAGGGAAGCTGTGGGGAGCAGAGGTGTGGGAGGACCCCTACTCTTCTTCTAGGACACTTCTCAGAGAGTGGAACTGAGGTTGCTGACTCAGGTGGCACCCGTGTTCTGGAGTTTACCACGCTCTGGGACGAGCCTGACGGTGAGCCCTGTCCTTGATCTCATGTCTCAGGTACTAATCTAATTCCCTAACCAAATGATGCTCGCTGTTCCCCATGGGCCATCCAACATCTTTCAACTCCCCTGTCAGAAAGCTGGCACTCTGCTCACGCCCAATGAACACACCTGCTCAAGGATCTTGGGGTTTGTTTTTTTCTGGAAAAAAGGATATGACTTGAGTGTGTATGTTTATGTGTGTGTGTGTGTGTGTGTGTGTGTGAGAGAGAGAGAGAGAGAGAGAGAGAGAGAGAGAATGGGCAGAGTGGTGGTTTTAAAGATAATTTCCAAAGACTTGTCAGAGTTATAACCACAAGGACAAGTTCCACAATTTGAGGGGATTTGTTACCATAGCAAAAGGAAAATAATAAGAAGTGTTACCTTAAGTTTTGATGGTGACGTAGAATTCTTGCTCCCAAGCTGTTGACTTGAGTTCTGTCTCCCAGTCCCACAAAGTATGAAGAAATAAATGGCTCCACTGAGTTGTCCTTGGACCTCCACATGTGTGCTGTGGCAGACACCCCTCCCCCCCGACATACAAAAATAAATGTTTGATTTCTTTTAAAGATCTAGGTTGTTCTGTGTGGGGTCAGAGATTTAAGAGGGTCCTTCGGCTGAGAGTTTCAAGAGGTCATCTTTCAGAGTAACAGAGGAAGAAATCTCTAGAATAAAAAAACACTCAAAAACAATGTGGCTGTGATGGACAGTGGGGAGTGTGTTTTCTTTATCATCTGACTAGGTAATGGTGGCTCTGTAGGTCTCCTCACCAGACCTGAAGGAGCAGTGATCCAGAGAGGCCATCCTGAGATATTACTTGAGGTGAGGATACTATTTAATATGGTCACAACTTAGGTTAGGTCAGAGCATACTACAAAGGTCTTGGACTGTTTTGCTTGCTACAACAGAATACCTGAGGCGGGTCATTTATAAAGCTCAGAAATTTATTGGGAAGTACAGAATCGAGAGAGCAAGGAGTTTGCCACAGCCTCTGTGTTATATCTTCCTAGGGAGGAAGACGGTTTGAAAGGGTGATGGCTAGTGGGAAGGGAAGGAAGAAGAGGGCACAAAGGAAGGCTAAGTCCGTTTTCTGGTTTTGTTTTGTTTTTGAGGCAGCATCTCTGTGGAAACTTTATTAAAAAAATGACCCCGTTGACTCAAGTATTCCATTTGAACTCTCAGTTCTCTGATGGTGATGCTATTTGGGGAGGTTTAGAAAGTGCACCTTGCTGGAGAAAATACATCACTGGGGGTGGGCTTTGAGAGCTTTATAGCCTGTCTGCCCACCCACCTACTTGTGTGTGTGTGTGTGTGTGTGTGTCTGTGTGTGTGTCTGTGTGTGTCTGTGTGTGTGTCTGTGTTTGAGTGTGCTTGTGTGCATCCGCACATGCATGCCTGTGGTTGAGGATGTGAGCATCCAGCTTCCTGCTCTGGCTACCATGCCTCCCAGCCATGATGAACTGATATCCTTCTGGAACTGTATGCCAACATAAATTCCCTTCCATATTCATGTTTGGTCAGGGTAGATTAACACAGAAACAGAAAAGGAAATAACAGACAGGGAAGTCAGGGCAGGAGCTCAAGCAGGAGCAGAGAAGAGATCACCGAGAAACAGGGGGTTCTGGCTCGCTCAGCTTGCTTTCTTGTACAATGCAGAACCATTAGGCCAGCGGTGGCACTGCTCACAGTGGCCTGGGCCATCACACAGCCATCATTAATCAAGAAAATGCACTACAGATATGGCCACAGGACAGTCTGATGGGGACAATTCTTCACCCGTGGGGTACTTCTTCCCACATATGTCTAGGTTTGTGTCAAGTTGATGAAAACTAAATCACAGACTGTGATTGGATTGTGTAAGCCAAATAAACCCTTCCTTTCCAGTTGCTTTGGGTCCTGTGTTTATCACAGCAATGGAAAGCAAGCCAGCACAGGCTCACAAACTACAAGCTGGCCTGGACCTCGCTGTGGAATGGAAGATGACCTTGAACGCTTGATTATCCTCCCGAATTCTGGGATGATCGGCCTATATCACCCTGCCTGACTCGTTTGGATTCAGTTTCATAACATACCTCATGACTAGATCACCTCTTTCCTGGTCCCTTGTCTCACCACTGTTTTCAGCACATGCTGGATCTTGCCACCTGTAACCCTAGCTATTCAGGAGTCTCAGGCAAGAAGATCAAAAGTTCGAGGCCTGCTTGGGCTACAAAATGACAACTCCTACCTGGATAATTTACCAAGACTGTTTCTCAAAACAAAAAGTTAAAAAAATAAATAAAAAAGGACAGAGGATGTAACTATGCCATAGAGTGCTGGCCCAGTGTACATAAGGCCATGGGTTCAATCCCCAACACCACTAAAGAAATAAAGACTCTGACACATGCCCTGGGTAGGAGGGCACACATGCCTTACTGGGGTGGTGGGGGGAGGAGCAACATTCAGGCTGCAGCAGCAACCTCCTTTGCTGGGAACAATGAAATGGTCCTCGGGGTAGCTAGCAGAAGCATCCTCAGGGATCATGGCCAGGGAGACCTGGAAGGTAGCATTCTGTGGAACAATGTAGGTCCTAAAACTTGCTAGACTCATCCTGTCTGGGGTCAAAGGCCTTGCTGAGAAGATACTGAAGGGATCCTAGTCCCCCGGGCCAAGCTCTGACATTCACTCTGACATTCTGACATTCGATGCTCACAACAACCCTGCACAACTTTCAGACATCCCTTTAGTCGCTACTTTGCAGTTAAGAAAGAGGCCCAGCAAGGTCTGGAGTGTCACACAGGCCAGTGGTCACACAGCACTACGAGGAAGTTGGGATTTATTTGAGGCTGATTGTCTCAATGTGGTGCAGCTCCCAAGAATCCTGCAGCCCTTTGAGGGAGGTGTCCTGGCCTTACTCAGGACTCCCAAGACTGGTAGCGTTCTGTTGGAATCCCAGCATGGTCCAGGGTCCCTACTCACAGTCTGTTCTAAGAGTCTATCCTCCTCCTACTCTGGCTGGCCTCACACTTCAGAGCTGAGGTCTGATGCTCCAGAAGACCTATTCTCAAAATGCACATGGGCTCTTTGTTGGCTTTAGTGCAGAAGGGCCTGTTGAGCAGGATGGCCTAGACGAGAGGAATATTGCTACCCACTGATTTTCAGGTCAGTACTGGTTGGTGGGAAGATGCCTGTTCATGGAAGAAGAGGTTGGGGTTCCAGGGAGAAAGAGAAACAGACCCCTTTTGGGTAGTAGTGAACATACCTTCATTATTGGATCTGCAGTAGACAACAGTGACCCATTTCTTCACCATCTGGGCTCTAAACAGGCGATCCAGTTCCCCTGGTTCCTGTAAAGATATGCCTTGGGATCACCCATCACTTGCATTACCTCTGTCATCTCTGCATTCCCACATCCTCAGACCCTCCCTCAGCCTTTTCTGGCTACTCAGTGTGAAAAACAAGAGTCTTCTCCTGCCCTGGCAAGTGTATCTGTCGCCTCTGGTCGTCTCGAGGTAGCAGTATGCTCTCCAGAGTTGAGTACAGCAAGATAGGTGGACCTAAAATGGAGGTTCAAATGTGTGAGCAACTAGGGTTGATTCAGTAAAACCGAGTAGCTTGAGAAACATGTGTGCACATTTTCAGACACTGACCAGGTGGCTCGGTTTCACTCACCACTCCTAGGCCCTTAAACGAGCATCACTGTGGGACCCCGGTCCCTAAGGAACACACTGAGACTGTGTCTTGGTGCTTTCCGAGAAGGACAATCCCCGAAATGGTCCAGCCATAGCTCCATCCCCGGGGAAACTGGACAGATTCCTAGAAAGGCTTATCAGCCAATTAAGAGTGCGGCCAGTCCACTGCTGTGGCTCTAGCAGCAGCAGCTCGCATCTTGCCAGGCAGCTTGGACTGCTGGGAAGGTACAGTGCGTCCTAATTACACACTCCTTCCTGACAGGCGGTGTCAAAGATTAAAGGAATCAAACCCAGGGACTCTCCAGCAGCCCCCTCCACCCCTACACGGTCCCCCTCAAGAACCAGAGTGCGATTATGGTACCAAGGTAGAAGTTAGGAAGATAATTTTCCCTGGGTCCAGGCTTCATGTCAGCATCTTGTCTCAGCTACCTTGTCTGGCCTCCTCAGGTTCATTTGCTTTTTTCTTGGCACAGCTGAGCAGAAGAAAACAAATTAAGCCCTTCTCCTGCTGCTGGCCTCCCCATCTCCTACCCAGTGCTCCTCTAGATCCAACAAACTCCCTCTTCTCCCCTCATTTCCCTCCCTCCTCTTTTTCCTCTTTTCCTTCCTCCTCTTTCTCTTCCTCCTCCTCTTCCTCCACTCCATTTCTTCTCCACACTTTTATTGAGCTCTCCTCTTTTCCCTCCCCCTTCCTTCTCTCTCCCTCCACACCCTTCCCTTCTGTAGCTGCTCCATTCTAACCTTTACTCATTTCTCCATCTCTAGTCTCCCTCTATTCTTCTCCCTTTTCAAATATTCATTGGGGTGCACAGGGAAAGAAGCCACCTTGGGCTGCCATTTCTCTTTCATTTCCTCCCCTGATGGCTTTTAAGTGACTAACAGCAGCATTGATGACCACAGCCTAGACCAAGCTCCCTTCTTGCAGCCCTAGGCAGGTGCTTCTTTTGTATTGGCTACTAACCGCCATGATGCTCTAATTGTGTGGGAAAGCCAAGGCTCAAGGGCTCAGTGATGTCTCAGATCATGTGGCGCATAAGGCTGGAATGCGCAGGATAAGACCAGATGGTTGTCTGCAGAGTCGCTCCTAGCCAGCCTAATCAGGGAAGGTTGGGATGGAAGGAAAGCATGGCTGGAGGGAATTCTGAGAGCATCTACACTGAACAGAGGCCTGGGCATCAGTGAAGTAGGACCAGGGTGCCAGGACCCCACTGTAGACATTGATGGACCCTGTCTGACTTTGGTACCGTGACTATAGAATTTCTTCTCAGACTTGCTTCTGCAAGTCATACCCTTTGGGAGCCCAGAGGTAGATCAGTGGCTGGGCACAAGACCAAACTGATATATCCAAAGAGAGACTGGAATTCCAACTCCCCCCCCCCCAGAGGTCAACTGACTTACCTGGAGTCATCTGGCAGAATGGGGCCAGAGGCCAGCTCCCCTGCCTTCAAGTATGGGAGTCCTTGGTCACTTCTCTGCACCTTCAGAGTCTACAGAGCCTTTTGTCAACACCCAAACCTCAGGGACTCCATGGCACAGGGTGTGATGAACATACTCAAGACCTCGGTTCCACCCCAGAAGAGCAAAAAGAAAAAAAAAAAAAAAACCCAAATCTCTGAGGGAAGCCTCCATAGGTGACTGGGTCCATCTATGACAAGAGAAGCTCAGAGCTGATTGGAGGATGTGGCCACCAGCCTGGACAATGACCCCTGTTTCTGGGGCTGTAAAGATGAACGGTGGGATGGCTGGAGTGACCTCTGCCTCTTGGGGATGCTATCCGCGTGGGAGGGGTGCAGTAGGGAGCAAGGGCTTCAGAACCCACTCCTTTCTGACCTGCTCCCTCCCATTTCCATCCCGCACATTTGCGATAGAGCATCAGGGAGGGATTCATGGCTGGAAATGGCCATTAGAGGAAGGCGAGCAGCTGCCCCCGTTAATGTGGAGTGTCTCTATTACCCTAATAACTAACCACTTAATAACTGGCTTCCCCGCTAATTCTAATTGAAACATGGAATGGTATTTCCTGGTGGAGAATGGCAAGGTCCAGGCTCAGCGGACATCTCCAGGGGCCCCCTGGCTTCACATGGAGAAAGCTGGGGGCTCCTTGGGTATTCTGTCGGAAGGGACGGAGGCAACAGATAGCAGCTTTTGTACGGCTGCCAGGAACCGCAGTTGATGATAAAAGCCATTAAAGGTCAGCTGGGAATAGAAAACTATTTATGTTAAATGTCACAGATTAAACTGCAGAATCCGTCTCGGGTGGGGGGCAAAGGGTGAGGTGAGAGGCGGTGGTCACCGGGCTGCCTCTTTCGGGGGCTGGAGAAGGTCAGGTGTTGGTGGCAGGGAGAGTGGAGGTCGGGCGGGGCAACGAGAGAGCGAGAGATTTGTAGCTCCCTCTAGCTTCTGGAGGCAGGTGGATATCAGCAGCCACAGGTGACTGGCCAGGCTGGCTGCCTGTCAGGGTTGCTAGGCAACCTGAGGTTAGATGGAGCCCATCTCTCCCACATCATTGCTGAAGGGTAACAGGGTGTTTCCAAGAAGGCAAATGGGACAGGACACCAGAATGCTGTGAAGAAGCTTGGGCAGATGGTTGTGGGGAGGGGAAGGAGGACAGGAAGGGGTGTGCTCCCTAGAGCTGTTTAGGAATGTGTATAAGGGGAGAAATGGGCCAAACCTTGCTGTTCTGATCAGCCAGAGGTAGAAGGTTGCAAGGGACCATCCTTGTGTTCCCTTTACCACCTCCTCGTTCTTGAAGCTGGAATTTGGAGGACTCTTTGGCTGTGGTTGAAGAGGCCTTGTGGGCCTGGGTCAGGCTGTCAAGGACAGCACCAAGAGAAGTGGAGGCTCTGGTAACATCCCACCCCAGGTGGGTGCTGGGCATGAGTATTGTACACAGGTGCCCCCGCTGTGCCTCTTGGCTCAATCCATGCTCAAAATTGGCAGCTCTTAGATGCCCCCCGATGTCAATTACAAAGTCCAAAGCATGTGTGCCCATAGGGTGAGGTGGAAGCTTTGTTTCTCAGTCCTTCTGCCACCTGCCCCACCCCTAGGTGGCCTGGACATTGCTGTGTGTACAGGAAATGCAAGCCCATTCAGATGCAAGCTTAAATCCAGACATAAGTACAGACATAAGTACAGAGAAATCTAGTCATGGAGGAAACATGCTAAAATGAGGATGGAGAAACACCTTCTCAATTGCTTCCTGCAGCTCTAAGTCAGATCACAGGAGGATGGCCAGCAGTCAGGAGTACCCCGCTACGTGTCTTCCTCTGACACCCGTGGATGGTGAATGGACCCTTGCCTGCCCAATGGCACCTCAGGCATGGCTTCTCATTCAGTGTTCCTACAAATGATCTGACAGCAGGATGAAAGTGACTTGGCCCACAAGGGTGACAGGGTACGGGAGAATTAGTAGACATCCCAAAAGTGTAGGTACTGTATCAAGATGGTAGGGTTGGTGGGCTTGGTAGGACCGTAGGAGGTAGGTAGGAACCCTTAGAGACAGACTGAGGAGTCATATTCATCCCTGTCATCAGTAGGTATGTGTTGACAGCTGATCTGTGTCAGCTCAGTGGCCATCCCTGGGGCTAATAATAAGTTAGGCCACAAACACTACCCCTGATTCGGAACCCCGTTTGAACAGGAAGAAAAATGTGTCCCCAAGCAGTTATGCTATGATAAGTGTGGCTGGGAGGCCCAAGGCCTTGAGAAACAGGACCTAGTGTTTGGGTAGGAATTTCTTAGGAGTGATAGAGAGGAATAGTTTGATGCACAAAGAGCTGGGCCAGTAGGAGAGGGCAGGAGGCTGAAAAGCATGTCTTGACTAGATGTGAAGGACCTCAGATCTTATATTTAAGAATTTAATTCTAAAGAAATGTGGGAGAGGGGAGGAAGCGACAGGAAGAGAGGTGGGGGAAGTAGACAAAAGGGAAAGGATGAGAAGAAGAAGAGGAGGGGAGGGGAGGGGAGAGAGAAGAGAGGAGAAGAGGAGAGAAGAGAAGAGAGAGAAGAGAGAGAAGAGAGGAGAGGAGAGGAGAGGAGAGGAGAGGAGAGGAGAGGAGAGGAGAGGAGAGGAGAGGAGAGGAGAGGAGAGGAGAGGAGAGGAGAAAAGGAGACCTATGGGTGCTGGGTAGGAGAGTTTGAGGACTTGGCTTGGACTTTGGAAAGAATATTCTTGAAGCTGCTGTGAGAACATCCTAGGAACTGCATCTCAGCCTTGAGAGTATTAACATCATCTGGTGGGCTTGTACAAACAGATCAGTGGCCTTGGGCCTGAGAGTGTCTTGTGACTCTAGGCTGCGGCAGAGAGCATGTATTAACCAAACAGCTTTCAGATGTCGCTGTGAGTCCAAGACCTACTGTGTTCAAGATGGGGGAAGGGAGCATATAAGATGACAGGATGCAGAGAGACCAGCGGGACAGGGAGAGAAATAGTAGCAGGGTGATGAGATGAGAGTCCAGCTTGAGAGACAGCCTGTTGGCAGCAGGCTGGTGACATAGCAGCAAGGGATGGGGGTGGGGCCCAGATGTGGCAGGTGGGTGGCAGAAATGTGACATGATTTCAGAGGAGCTAAAGCAGCCGGCAATAAAAGCAGCAAGGAAGAACAAGGCAGGGAAAGTGGAAACAGGGTCCTAGACAGAGCTTGAGTCCCATGGCAACAAAGCAGGAAGCAGGTTTTTGAGGGCAACTGAGGGCAGAACTCTGGTCCCATGAGCCGCACAGGTGAGCAGCCATGCTAGGGCTCTTTAAGGTCACACTGATGTAGACAGGGGGTCTCAGGACTGAAGGCTGCTGCAGCTTCAGCTGGGCCTGGGTACACAACAGAGCCGGAGAAATGGCTCAAAGAACTTGCCTTACACTAAATGCCACCCCCAGAACCCACCATCCTTGTAAAACATGAGCTCACTGTCCTGTGTTTGTAATCCCAGTGATGGCGAGACAGAGGAATCTCTGGGCTCACAGTCAAGACTGTGTGAGCTTCCTTTGTGAGCTCTAGGCCAGTGAAAGACACTCAGTCGCAAAAAGAGATGAATGGTTCTGGCAGAGTGACCCCTGGGATTGACCTCTGGCCTCCACACCCCAGGCATACTTGTCATATATATACACAGACACTCACAGGCACGTATGTGCATACATTCTTTCTGCCTGTCTTCGTCTCTCTCTCTCTCTCTCACACACACACACACACCACATGCAAGGGCTGTATATGCAGGCCTTCAGATCTCAAAATAGCAGAGGGGACAGCTTGAACTTCATGATCAGAAGGTCCAAGTACCTTGTTGCTGGCCTCTGATTTTCAGTCCAGCCTCACTCAGAACCAGAGCCCCAGTGGCCCACACCCTGCCTACTTTTCTCTCCTTTCTCTCTCCCTCCCCTCCTCTCCCTCTCTCCCTCCCCTTCTCCCTCTCTCCCTCTCTGAAGGCCTGGTTGTTGACCCATCTGATGCCTGCAGGAGGGAGATGGCTCTGGGAAGAGCAAGACTCTCCAGGGGCAGGACAGCAGGCACTCGCTCCAACTGCTTTAGGTAGGCACCCAGGAGCAGACAAGATGAGCCGAAGAGACAGCATGCAGCCCAGACTCGCCCACAGGCTCCCCAGTGAGTGGATAACCTGGCATTTCGGTGTCTGTTCTCAAGGCAAAGTCCTCAACCTGCTGGTGATGACCCCCCACAGACTCACATATCAGCTATCTACATTATGATTCATAACAGCAGCAAATTTACAGATATGAAGTAGCAACAGAATAATTTTATGGTTGGGGGATCACCACAACATGAGGAACTGTATTAGGGGGCTTGCAGCATCAGGAAGGTTAAGAGCCACTGAGCTGGACAGTGTTTAAACCACACAAAATATTTGACTGGGGCTTAGGGGCAACCATGGCTAGTTCTTGGGTTGCTTAGTCATGTCATGGGCACACACCTCTTGATTCATACCAGAATGGTTTCCCAGGTAGACCCTGGGTCTGGGTCTTTGGCCACTCGCTAACACATGGACACAAGCAAGTCTCTCTATCCTGTTCCCCACTCACACCCCCCCTAAGTTCTCACCTGAGCATGAGCAGAACAGCCCTTGGTTGAAGCTATTCTCCCAGGAGTGCAATGCAGTCACTTGTTTTAGGTCCATGGTGAGATGCTTATTTCCTGAGTGCTCTGAGCCCTGGCATGCAGCTCCCCTGGGGCCTGGGTCTTGAATAGTTCTTGCTTCTTACAGACTGTGTGTGTGTGTGTGTGTGTGTGTGTGTGTATGTGTGTGTATGCATTCATGTGTGTGCATATATGGGCATAAGTGTGTGTGCATGTATATATGCACATGTTCATGTACATGTATGTGTGCATGGATGTAGGGGCCAGAGATACATGTCAGGTTTCTACCTCAAGTCACTCTCCACTTTATTTGTTGAGATAGGGTCTAACTCTGGGATCTGGTGCTCATCAATTAGACACCGCTGATGGGTGAGCAAGCTCCAGGAGTCCTCCTTTCTCTACCTCCCCAGCCCTAGGATTACAGGCACATGCTGTGGCGTCCAGATTCTTTATGTGGGTGCTGGGGACTCAGAGTTACATCTAGATGCTTGTGCAGCAAACTGAGCTTTCTCCCAGCTCACCCGCTCCCACTTCCTGCACTTGTAGTCCCATTTTCCCCAGGCTCTGGGTTGCTGCCGTCTCCAGTTCCTTGTCATTGTTGGAGTTTCCCTTCTGTCCCCTTCTACTCCCCGTTGGCCCTTAACCAGGTACACACCAGCTCTCCTGGCACTGATATTGACACAAACACCTCATCCTGAAGGCCAGCCTCATTGCAACACAGCTTTCACACCAGGCTTTCCCTCTAGGCTATGGGATGGACCTTAGAAGAGGGGGTGTGGGCTTCTGGGGGTCAGGGGAGCTGTCTTGCGGTGGCTTGGAGGGCAAGAGTCAATGCAGGAAGAGGAGAGATAATGAAAGCCAGCCTAAATGGGCCTCTTGGGTATCCCATGGGGCAAGGCCCCATGGTACTCTTTAGTTAAGGGTTGCTCCTTCCCAGGACAAGGCTCACTGCAAGCCTGGGGACAGCTGGCCAGAAGGCAAGGTCAGGCCACTGTGAGGTAGGCTTTCATGGCTATTGCCAGCCTGAGGACAGAGCTCACCTGTGCCTTCCAAGTGTTTTCTGTGAACACTGGACAGGGCTGGGTGGGCACTCAAGAGCACAGTCAGGAAGGTAGGAGAGATGGAAGTGGGCTCAGGCGGAAGATGATAAGGACCCTTAGAGATGTGTCCCACCTTTCGACCTTTCTGGGCCATATGGTCATCAACAAAGTTCACACTCAGAGACTACACAGTCGAGCTAGCCAGATGGCTCCTTGGGTAAAAGTATTTACTACACAGGCCGGATGACCTGGGGTCAGTCCCCAGAACCCATTTAACAAGCATCCTGTGGTGAGATGCGCCGTGGAGACAGGAGACTTCCCCTGGACCTTCAGGCTAGCTGGAGGGCAGGACAAGACAAGGCAAGACCCTCTCTCCAAAAAGCAAGACAGAAGGAGAGAATCGGCTGAGGAGTTGTCCTCTGATCTCCACATGTATGCGGCAGCACACACAAACACATTTGTACTTACATCATACACACGCACAATAACAATTAATAATAACATCATTTTTAAAAACAGCACAATGGATTATTAAAAGAATTGCAAAATAAACAGACAAACAAATAACCAACTGGACACTGTGATAACTAAGCTTATCATTTTGTGTTGGGCTACATGCATAGCTATCCTGGGGTGCACGTGGCCCCTGGACTGCTGCTTGGACACCCCCTCAACTTTCTTACAAAGAGCCCAAACACTGAGACCCAGACTCATTTCCCCAAGTCCAGCATCTGGAAGCCTGTTCCAGCAAGCACCCAGAACTCCTTGCTCCTGTGCCATCTGAATCTATTACCTTCATGACCCAGGTAGGAAGGAGAGATGATTATTATCAATTTGGAGATAGGAAAATGGAAACACTCAGAGTTCAATACCTGGCACAAGATGACATTGCAAGAACTGGGTGTCCCTGAAGCTGAGAACAGTCCCTGCTGGGAGCCACCTGGGCTTGTGGAGGGCTGCTCCCAGAGGCTTACCCATGGCACCGAGGACCCGTGAGCTGACACAGCAGCTGTGTCTCTCTCTGCTGGTGAACTCTGCTTCAAGGGCCAGCCCTGCCCCCAATGCCACATACTTGCTTTCATCACGGTTCCCTGGAACACAGCTGTGTCCTCCTGTGGAAGTCCTGCTCATGCTTGTTCTCTGCGTGGTGCCCAGCAGAGTAGGTACAGCAGGTACCGGGCAGCCCGAGGAGCCAGGATTTTACTATCACTTTTCACAGTGTTGTCTGAGCCTGGCTGCTTAATAAAATATCATAGGCTTGGGTCTCGGGTTTTAGCAACTGACATTCAGAGCTCAATATTCTGAAAATGGAAGTGCAATATCAAAGTGCTGATATGGGATGGGGGAAGCAAGGAGAAGGCAAAGTGCAGCTCTTTCTTCTAATTCAGTTATATTACAGTTGTCTGTTTTGTGCTTCTGCGTGTGCATGTGTGCCTGGGTGTGTGTGCATGTCACAGCATGGGTGTGGAGGTCAGAGGACAATTGAGGGAGTCAGTTCTCTCCTTCCACCATATGGAACCTGGTGGTGGAACTCAGGTCATCAGGCTTGGTGGCAAGCACCATTGCCTGCTGAAGCATCTTGCCAGCCTGGGGCCTTTTCTTGTAAGGACACTAATCCCATGCCTGAGGGCTCGACCCTCATGACACCATTAAGCTCTAACCATCACATCGAGCATTAGGGTTTGGACAGGTGTGTGTTTAAAGGGGGACTATTCGACCATAACTTGCCTTTAATAAAAACAGTAGTTTACCAGCTCCTAGCAGAGCCCAGCCGGGCTGGTGGTTAGGACTGAGTGTGTATGCTCTCGTGTGCTTGTGCGTGGGTGAAAGGCCCCTTACATACAGCTCCCGTTCCCTCCTCTTTCCCTCTGGAGAGGCAGTCATGGGTGTGGTGGAGGTACAGTTCTCTGAGGGAGCTGGGACTCGAGGCTTTTCCGACTGTCACTGTTGCTGCTTCTGCTGATGCGATGCTGCCACTGAAATTTAAGTAATTTTCCCCTAATTAAGCAATTATCTCTAAAATAGCTGCTCTCCCAGCTCCGGGAACTTCTTCTGGAGGTTGGGGAGCAGCAAGATGGGGGTGTCGCATTTGGGAAGGCCCAGATATAGACTCACCCTGGCTGTGTGTTAGTTCCCCTGTGGAGCCAGAGCCACAGTGTCATTATGTGTGACAGTTGCAAAGGTGTGCAAACAGGCCCTGAAGGCTACTCTGCTTTCCTGTGCACACACGCACACACGTGAACGCACATACACATACACACACATAGTGCTGGGGAGCGAGGGAGCTGGCAGGCAGCTGCATAGGGGAGCTAAGTCCACAGGGACCCTGAAAGCTGGATTTTAGGCAGAGGCTGAGGGAGCCTAGGTGTGGGGCTTTCTAGGACTAAAGGGGTGGGCAGCTCCATTCTACCACCCCGAGGGGACGGTGCGAGGAGTGATGACACCATCCTCTCCTGTTGGCAGAGTACCCATAGACCCCACAATCCCTTCTGGAAGACCAAGCCATGGCCACAGCAGGCTGACAACTAGACAGACAAAGCCTGGCCTGGAACTTCCTATGTAGACCAGGCTGGCCTTGAACTCAGAGATCTTCTTGCCTCTGCCTTGAGCGTGCTGGCCACTTCACTTTTTCAAACAAGGTTCTCTTACTGAGACCTAGAGCTGACAAAATTGGCTAGGTTGGCTGTCCTGTCTTCCTCCTCAGTGCCTACAAGCGTATGCCACCATGCCTGTTTTTTGTTTTTTTGTTTTTTTCCTAACATGATTTCTGAGGATTGTACTCTGGTTTTCATGGTCTTACAGAAAGTACTTTACCAACTGAGCCATCTCTCCGGCCCAGGGTCTGCTTTCGAAAGAGACAGCAGTTGGCAGAGATGAACTTGGCAAACAGCAGATGACAGAGGACTCGGCAGGACCACCAAATCATGGCTTGTTCCTCAGCCTGTGGCTCCACCCCTACCACGGAGCATCGACTTTGCCTGACGAGATCTTTCTGTGGGAAAAGATAGTCTCTTGTTTGTCTATTAGAATACACTATGTGAGGGATTATGAGCAAGCAGGAAGAGAAAGTGGGGACAGCAAGTCTGGGTCTCCCGGGGGCAGAGCCAGACAGGCACACAAGCACAATGGGAGTTTGTGCAAGGCCCATTGAACTTCAGTAGGAGGCTCACTTCCCAAGGTGGTCATAGATTAGCATCCATGACTGGGACCCCTGGGTGATAGGTCACTGTCTGGAGGCCCCAAAGAAAATGTTCTCTTGTGCCCTTTCCTGGGGTGGGGGAGGGGAGTAACAGTTATATCCAGGATCCTGTGCCTACCAGTTCAGCCTCTAACAGACCAGGGCGTGGCTTGCTGCTTCACCAAATGGATATTCCTCTCAGCTGCTGCTCAGAGGGTCACACAGGGCACTGCCTCAGAGACCAGGAAGTGAGTCGGGAAGAGGGTTAACTAGGTAAAGGGCTTGCCTTTACATGAGGACCTGAGTTCAATCCCTGGACACCTTGTCAAACAAAGCTGACTGATTGGCAAGCGGTGCTAGGGAGACAGACAGATTCTTGGGTTTGCTGGTCAGCTGGCCCAGCTAATCAATCAAAGACCCTGCCTCCGAAAAGAGAAAAAAGAAAAAGGACAGGATAGCATCTTGAAGAAAGACGTTGAAGGCTGACCTCTGACTCCACGCATAAACATAAACACGCAAACACACCCCCAGAAAGGGATCTGAGACTCTCTGGTGAGGGCATGCAGAGCCCCAAAAGCCTAGGAGTCAGATACCCAGAATCCTCCTGGAGCCCTCAGCTCCCCTGCACCTGGCCCCAACTGCTGCGCTTCTGTGTAAGACCAGGCCCAGGGAGTCTGCAGCCCACAGTAAATAAAAGCTGCTAAAAGTTGCCCTGTATTTATTTATTCTCTGGCAGTGTGGTGGGGCCTACATAAAAAGAAAGGGCATCACATGCAGAGACCATAAAAAGAGTTTGGTTTTATGCAGTGGTAACCTGGGGAATTAATTCCCACCTGGCAGAGGTCGAATGACAGTAACTGAGTGTTAAGCAGGTGCAGAGAGGACCCTGGTGGTAGTGGTGGAGGGGCGTGGGAGAGAGGGAGCAGGCTGCTGGGCTGACAGAGCTGAGTGGAGCCAGGGTGAGACCCGGACAACAGCAAAGCTCAGTAAAGACGGAGGCTTTGAAGAACCACCATGGCAGTCCTGATCTAGCTAAGGCCACATTTATTGGCCGCCCACTGTATGCAGGACCTGGCTGGGTGCTGTGGGACTTTTAGTGGCAGATGAACTGGGGCCCTGATTCACACTGTTCTTGTCTTTGAGTAGTATCAGGGATGCCACAGCTCTAACTGAGACCTTTGGCCTTCAGGAGGGAGTTGACCGGAAACTAGACCTAAAGAGCCCAAATCCTGCTTTCTCTACTTTTAAACTCTTGTATCATGGTGAGATGCTTCATCTATCTGTGCCTCAGTTTCTACACATGGAATTAAGAATAATCCCAGTAGCCACCAGTATTTTTTTTCTTTTTGAGATTTACATGCATACTAATTTCTCTCAAGGAAGGTCCTCATTCATGGTTTAGTGACATTTTGACAAATTCTGATGGTCCAGGGTGATTGATTTGCACACTGAAGGCATCAAGGGAGCTAGAGAGATGGCAGAGTGGCTGAAAATACCTGCTCTACAGCATCGGAATCTGAGGACCCACATATAAAGCTGGACATGGGGGCTGGAAGGATGGCTCAGTGGTTAAGAGCAATGGCTGCTCTTCCAGTAGGACCCAGGTTCAAATCGCAACACCTACATGGTAGCTCACAACTGTAAACTCCAGTTCCAAGGGACCCAATGCCCTCTTCTGGCCTTTGTGGACACCAGGCAAACATACAGTACACAGACACATGCATGCAAACACTCATATACATAAAATAATAAAATGTATTTCTAAAAAGCTGGACATGGCTGCACATGCTTGTGACCCCAGCATTGGGTAGGGTGTGGACTGGTAGATCCTGATAGCTCTGTGCCCAACCAGTCTAGCTAAAATTCAAGCTTTCAGTTCAGCAAGAGACCCTGTTCCCAGCAATAAGATGGAGAGCTTAGCGAGGAAGACACCAAGTCTTACTCCGGCTGTTACATGCACACAGTCATACACTAAAAAAACATCCATGCACAGACACGACACAACACACATATACAGAGAGTCTGAGAAGGCTTCCTAGAGGAGGTGACCCCTGATCTTGGTTTTGAAGAATGAGTAGGCCTCATGTGAAGGGAGGCTTCAGGGCAAATGAGGAACAATACAGAAGCCAACCAGCAATGCAGCTAGGTGTGTCGGGGCTTGACCCAGGACTTGACATTCTCGCAGTGCGTGGACAACTTTAAGGCTCTCTCCCAAGTACGTAAAGCCAAATTCAGGGTTCTGGATCCCATATGAAGAGGATTCCAAGCAGTCATACCTGCTCAGCTGCCCTGTCCCTTCATGACCCCAGAGCAGGGGGGAGGGGCGGCTACTCTGGCACAGCGCAGCAGCCCTCATCTTTGAAGGCACTAAGCTAACTGGGTCAGAACCCAGGCATGGGAAGAACAGTGAACACTCTTCAGAGCTCAGTCGGGTACCAGAATAGAGCCACCCGAGAGAAATCTAACAGGATCCACGCATGCGGTTTTAAACCTCTGATAACCACCTCATAAAAGTAAAAAGAAGCAGGTGAGACCATTGGTAATAGCATACTTTAGTGAGCTCAACACATGAAAAACATTATCAACTTGGAGCATAATGAATCCCAAGGAATTATTCATAAGCTCTCTTGCATTCTCTTTTCCATACAAAATCATCAGAATCCAGTGTGTATCTCGCTGACCCAGTTCCTGGGGCTCCATGGCCACCATATGGGGCGCAGAAGCCATGCCTCACCTCTGCTATTGAGTTCAGAGACACAGTCTCCTGTGAATGCTCTCAGCGCACACATCTGCAAATCAGGCAAGGGTTCTGGGCAGGGCCACAGGTGTCTGAGGGTGCCATTGCCATTTGTCCCTGTAGGAAAATGTTTAATCTCTCTGTCTCCGTTTCTGTGTGTGTGAGGGGGGAGGAGGGGAAAAGGGGAGTGAGATGAGAGAGAGAAGAGGGGAGTTTGTCTTGGCCTTCAACGGTTGAGCTAGCTCTCCATCCTCCCTTGTTTTGAGACAGCCTCTCTCTCTCTGGACCAGGGCTCACTGGTTAAGCTGGTTGCCCAGTGGGCCCCAGGGAGGAACCTACCTAAGTCTATCTCCCCAGTGTTGGGATTATAAGAACGAGCCACTGTGCTGGGTTGATATGTGGGTTCTGGGCATATAGGGTGAGGGAGTGTGGGGCTTGTGTACCTCAGAGCTGCTCCACCACGCGACCCCCAGTCCCTGGTTCTTCCATCGTCTGTTACTGCTCACACCTGCAATCCCAGCACTTGTTGGGCGGAGGCAGAAGGGGCAGAAGGGGCAGAAGGGGCAGAAGGGGCAGAAGTATCAGGTCATCCTTGGCTACATAACAAGAACTGTGCCAAGGAGACTGAGATAGCTCCCCAGCTCCGGACATGAGCACCACAGAGCCGACCATGGTCACAGAGCAGAACACATACAAAACTAGACCCTTGTGGAAATGTGGTCACATGACAGGCCTGTTCAGTGTGTTGATACTCCAGGCTCTGTGTTTTACAGCATGAAGCCATGGAAGACCCATCCCAGCGCTGGGATGGCTCCCGTTACTCTCTTCACTGTAAAGATGAGGAAACAGAGGCACAGAGAGGCGGAGCAGTTTGTCCGACGTCACACAGCTGGAACAGCTTGTGTAGAGCTTCATCAAGATGCCAACCCTTCCCCGACACCCTTGAAACTTAAGTCTGTTGTCACCTGGAAACAATATCCAGAAAGATGGGAAAGTTGGGAGGCTGTTGAGTAGCTGACGGTGGGGAGGGGAGATGAGCTGTCTGGCACCATCATGTTTAGTTGGTCCAGATGGTAGAGCCTATATCCGATACCTGGCCGGGTGGGAACAGGAAGAGGTGCAGACAGGAAGTTCTCAACAAACGGTTCTGGAGGGCGGGGGTGTGTCTCACTCCACCCAGAGGGAGGGCCGAGGGAAGGGAAGCCTGTGACTTCATCACTGGGCCCACGCCAATGACATCACCAGGAGGGCAGGGAGCCAGGCCCAGCCAGTTATTTATGGAAAAGGCTGGCGGCCAGGCACAGCTCCTGAGCTGTTTCAGATGTGGTTGGATAAAGCTTCCAGCTGGCCCAGTGGGGCCTCCAAGGCCTGCAGGCAGGCAGAGGAGGAAGGGGGAAGGCTGGAGGAATCCAGCAGACAAGGGCAGGGCTCCTGGAAGCTCATGGGGGCTCCAGCAGAAATTACCGGAGTTCTAGGCTTCTCCCATTTGAAATCTGCTCATCTCCAGCCATGTTCATCAAGAGCTTTCCTGCAGTGCTCCCTTAAGGGCAGACCGGCTGAACTCAGAAAGGATGGCACCTGCCTTCATGCACACAGAGGGCATGCCTCTGCCCATGTCTGTTGTATGGACCTATGTGTGCATCCTTGCACGTGTATGTGTGCGCGCTCACGCGAGTGCATGGGCGTTGGGAGACAAAGGGCACAGGGAGAGCGAGCAGGGATGATGAGAAGAGCCACCGGGGAATGAGAGCACAGCAGGAAGTTGGGAAAATATCATTTCAGCCCAAGATCCAGAGGCACTTATAGAAGCTTCAGCGAAACCAGACAAAACTTCCTTTCAATCCATTTATCAAAACTGCCCGCAGCTCTGCTTCGGAGCAGGTACAACAAGAATAAAATATTGAGCAGAACCCGCGACTGTGGGGCTGGAGGAGGCCAATAAATAAGAAGTTACTGAGAAGCTTGCCCTGACCCTGATGGGTTTGCTCTGCTGGTCCCTCCACCCGCCTCATCCTGTGATCTTATGGGTGATGGCAGGAGGGAGGATGGCAGGGGCCCCGCTGGCTAGATTGTTTCTGGTGATCTTCGGATATGGAGCTTAGCCCTACACAGACAAGCTTCGGTGAGGCAGCCACATGAAGTGATACTCTCCTCGTATTTCACGGGCTGGCTAACTGCCTTCCTTCCCTTTAAAAACCCTCAGAACGGGCTGGAGAGATGGCTCAGTGGGCAAAGATGCTTGCAGACAAGCCTTACTACCTGAGTTCAATCCCTAGAACCCTGACAGAACCGACTCCTGCATGTTGTCCTCTGATCTCCACATGCAGGCTATGGCATGTGTACTGACATGCACAAATACACGCGATAAAATGTTTTAATCCTCCAAAAGGGAGTCATATGACCTTGAGAGACATGGTTGTTCAAGGAAGCATGGGAGTGAGAATGGGGCCAGGTAGCAACCAAGGGGCTTGGACCCAGCCCTCAGGCTGAGACCCTCCAGTCACGCATCCTATTAACTGAATAAGGGTCCCTGTCACAGGTTCCCCCTTTACACACCGCGTGTCCTCAATCCCTGATAGAGAAGCCAGCCATTTTGTAAGTGTTCCTGTACTGGGCCCACAAAATAGAACACCTCCTTGATTTTTTTCCTCCATATCTACAGAATTATGAGACCCACTTTCTCCCCATCTTTGAACTGGTTACCCAGGTGCTCAGGGACCTGCTCTTACAAACCCCCTTGCCTGTTTTCCTACCACTGCTGTCACCCACAGCCCCACCAATAACACAGTCTGAATGGTTGCAGGCTGTATCTCAATACCACGATCCCAAAGGCCAGGAGAAAATGTGTGGGAGGCCCCACAGGGCAATGGCACTGGGATACCGTTCTCTGAGCCACCCCCACTGTAATCAGGGTCAGCAGAAAGGTTCAAACCCGTGGCTCTCTAGGTCACTGGGGTGAACTCCCAGTGGAAAACTGGGTGCTAAAGGTTAATGAGGGAAGCAGAGAATGCCCAATGGCTGCTGAGGGGATGGAAGGGGGGCCCTGACTCTGTAGGAGCAGCTGAGGTCATTTCTCACCATCCCTCTGTTCTGAAATGCAGCCCTGCCTTTTCTAGAATGTTCCTGGGAAGTAGAGGCCCTGTCCGTATACTGCTTTTCAAAGGACCTCATCTCCAGCCTCCCTGCAGGTTCTGTGTTCCTTTCCATTCCTGCTCCCTCCTGCTGAGCTGCTTGAATTCTCAGGGCCTTTTTGATGTGGAATGAGCCAAGAGACACTGAGCTCCTTTGCATCCAATTAACCCCATCCCTTCCTCTGTCTCCCCCTACTTCTTCATCTCCAGCAAAATTACCCACTTGTGCACACATTACTTGCTTGCATGCATGTAATGTATATACCCCTGTTTGTGTGGGTGTGTAGAGGCTCATGCAGTGGCTGGAGGTCACAGGCTGGTATCTTCTTCAATCGTCCTCCACCTTACTTTTTGAGGCAGGGTCTCTCACATAATCAGCTAGGCTGGCTGACCAGTGAGCTCTCTAATTGCCAATATAGTACTGGTGGGACAGAAAGACATGGCACTTTTTGTTTTGTTTTGTTTTGTTTTGTTTTGTTTTGTTTTAACACGGGTGCTAGGGATCCAAACTCAGGCCTCATGAAGCACTTTGCTCTCTCCAGCCCCTACCACATTCCCTTGACCAAGATGGAGATGGAGCAGCAGTACAGTGAATTTCCCAGCTGCCATTGCTCAGGAATTTGAGGGACAGCTCCATCCTGTGATGGCAAATGGACTATGGAACAGCAAGGATTGAGGGAGCTGCAGTTAGCCTTCTAAGGCAATTACCATTTTATTTCATTTTTATAAAGCTGCAAAATGCCATTCCAGGAACTACTGGCCCCAATAGCCTTCCCTCTCCCTCCCCTCCAGACCTTCCTCCATACTGAATGGGCCAAATTCTGTGTGTGTGTGTGTGTGTGTGTGTGTGTGTGTGTGTGTGTGTTGGGGGAGGGGGATCCAGAAGGAAAGTTGCCAGGGCAACCATCCCAGCTCACTCATCCTCTGCCTTTGCAAATCTGTGACAAGAGGGAACAGTCATTTTTCTTGGGGTACTTTGGTACAACCTCTAAGGATCAAAATGATGCAAGGCATAGCACCAAACAGAAAGTTTGGTCCCAACATATTTTGCTCCTCAGCAGTTTGCAGTGAGGGCTCCTTTAAAGACTTTCAGCCAGGCTCTAGCTAGGCTCCTATGGCAAGGCTACAAGCCTGCTCCTGCTGTGGGTGGAGGGAAGTCTGTCTATCCTTTAGCTTTTTGGACTCTTCCCCATCCTCAGACTTTTTCCATAGTCTTACTGAAGGAGGCATGTTTAGGGTTGAGTCATTATATGCTATGGAATAGCTAAGATCATTCCCATCTTCCTTTGGAAAACTGGGACTAGGAATGGCCATGTGGCTTTCCAATCGATGCCCACAGGTTAGAAAGTAACATACCTGAGAGTCAAGCACAGAACCAAATGGCTGTCCAGCTAATTGTTCTTGCTGACATGTCTGTTGGCTTCTTTGAGGGGAGGGATGGAGAATGTTCCTCGAAGCTAGCCTGAGCAACCGGAACTTTAGGTGGAGGGTGCAATGTGGGCAACTCAGCTATTTACCTGTGGCTTCGATGGATTTACGGCTATGTGTTGTGTATTTGAGCAACACACTTAAGTCTTGCTCCAGGGAACACTGAGGTCCTCAGGTCCTAAGGAACTGATGGGTACAGTAAAGAGCATTGCATAGACGCCTTGGGTGGACCCTGAGGAACTACAGGCCATGGATGGTTCAAGGTGGTTTAGGGCTGGAAAAGGATGCTGAAATATAACCATGTGTTTTAGTTTGCTTCTCCATGGCTGTGATAAAACAGTGACCGAAACCAACTAAGAGGAAGAAAGGGCTTGTTTCAGCTTACAAGTGATGATTCATTATCAAAGAAAGCCAAGGCAGGAACTCAAGGCCGGAAGCTGGAGGCAGGAGCTGAAGAGGACGTGGAGGGATGCTGCTTCCTAGCTTGCTCTCCGTTGCTTGCTAAGCTTCATTTATGATACAACATAGGACTGCTCTCCTGGGGATGGCACCACCACAGTGGGCCGGGCCACCCACAGACCCTCCTACATCAATTATTAAGAAAATACCCTACAGACGTGCCCATAGATCAACTTAATGGAGGCAATTCTTCTGAGATTCTTTCTTCCACCTGAATCTTTTTGTGTGTCAACTTGACAAAAGCTAGCAAAGCTGGCAAGCCTCTTTGGTGGGGGAGGGGGCATCTTGGGTTCTGAGGCTCACCCGCTTGGTCTTTTCCTTCTCTACTGAAACAATGTGAGGTGCCATCAAACCCTCAGCCTGTTTCCACTTGGCTGTAGGTGAGCCCATGACTCCACCTCCTGTTATGCCCAATGCTGACCTTAGCTGAGATGCTGCCCCCAACATCTGACTTCCTGGTGTATAGCAATGTCACTTGCTTCAGCCTCTTGACCCATCTCTGACTCCCACCCTCCATACATGAGGTTAGAAAGAGGTCACAGAGCAAAACCGAACTAACAGGGAAGGGGTGTGGACACAGGGGCACCTGGTTACAAAGGTTTGGACAGTGAGGGACACTGATGAGGTTTGGACACCTCATCAGTAAGGTGGCAAGTGGGGGGGTGGAGGGGGAAGTGTGAAGAAAGGGGGGAAGAGAAAGGCAAACTCTTTGGGAAAAAAAAGTTCAATCTGATTTGTAAAGGGCACGATTTACAAATCCGTCACATATTTTACTAGGCTGGGATTTACGGATTAGCCTGTAATACTTAGGCGGCTTTTTGTAATAAAACCCTGAGCCAAGGCAGCCTTGGGGAAGTGAGGAGGAGGAAGGAGCCTTCTCTCTCTATCTCGCTTTCATTTTCCCAGTATTTTTTGATCTAGGCAGCCCCATTAATCTGTACTTTATCTGCCTATGGAGAAGGATTGAGCTCTTTATTGGATTTTTGTCAAGAATAAATGATTTAGTTTGGGATATTGTGGAAACGATTTTTGTGGTATTACACCATCTAATAAATGAAACAGCAGGGATCAATTCCTTTCTTGCGATGTGTTCAACAGGCAGGGTGAAATATGCCCCACAATTATTTGGTATTGCACTCTATAGATATTTATAACCAAGTGTGACTGCGTGGACGTGGCTGCCTCGGTGTGGACCCTATGATCCATTAGCCCCTAAAGCCACTGTACTTAGGGACTCGCGTGACGAGCCCACAGTAAAAAAAAAAAATGCAGATATGAGTTAGCAGAACTAAGTACCTGAGACAAAGGCACACAACTGGGAGCAAAGGCCAGGATTGAGAGATGGTGTTTGTTTAGGCCTGTAGCTCCATGGCTGGTAGAAGGGCAGGAAGCTAACCTCAAGCAAGCCGGGCAGAGGCTGGTCTGGGATATGGCACCTTCCCTCTTCTGGGCACCTGCAGTTCTTGCTCCACTGAACTCCCTTCTCGCTGGACACTGCCTCCAGGAAAATTGCTGGAAGTACTTGAGATAGGAGCTGGCTTTCTGCCCAGGGAAGGCTCATAAGGTTTATATTCCCAAAGGCTCACAAATATTTATTAAGAGCCTATCCCACAGCAGTGCCTAAGAAGGGGGCCCGGCACAAGGCAAACCATATAGAGATGTTTTCTCAGACTGACTGAGACACAGGATGCCTCCCGCACATGAGCACTCATTGTCCTCAGCAGAAGCAGGGACTGGAGACACAGTGCGATGAATGGGGGACCCTGCTGGGATGTGGATGTAAGAATCCTGCTTCTCCTTTCTAATCCAGCCTCCCAGCACCCAGGGCCATATGCCTTCCACTCCTCAGAGGCACCTCCACTTGGCTGCTCATCAGATTTCTACTCTCGGACTCTGTTAAAAGTGGTCCCTTCTCAGGCCGATGAAACGGCTCAATGTATGATAGCCACACACAAGCCTGAGAACAAGCCTGAGTTCAGATACCTAGAACCCACTTTAAAAGCCAGCTGCAGTAACATGAGTCTGTAAATCCAACATTCCTGCAATAAGATGGAGGCAGAGAGAGAAGAGGATTGCCTGGAAACTCCCAGACCAGCTAGCTAGCCTGGAGTATCATCGAAATGGCAGCAAGAGAGACATTGCCTCAAAATCAGAGTGAGGGTCTGAGAGGTGGCCCAGAGAATAATGTATCTTCATGGAAGCATGAAGATCAACAATCTGAATTCACTTCCCGAATCCTGCATGGTAGGAGGAGAGAACGGACTCTGTAGGTGGCCCTCTGACCTCCACAAGCATGCCATGGCATATGTGTGCCCAATTTCACACCCACACCCACACCACATAGACAAACACATACAGACACACACACACACACACACACAACCACACACCACACACAATTCACTTTTAAAGGAATCCCTCAGTTTAGAAGCGTAAACTTCCCATCCGAGAAAATACCATTTGTGACGCTGCCCTGCCATGGACTCGGCGTGCTGGCCACTGGGCACAGTCTTTAATAAATGTGTCATAACCCCCTGAAGCAACAGGCATTAACATCTACCACAGCTTGCTAGCCCAAAGCTTCATGACATTGTTGACATCATCCAGTCGTTTCCCGGGCAGGCCCAGCCTCCTGGTGATGGCTGTTTATCGGGGGACCCTGCAGCTTCCTTCCAACACCTGTCTCCTCTGACATCCTATTTTTGTGCTGTCTGCCAGGGCCCGTTATTATTGATACTGGACCTTGTTGTGTATGCCAATCTGGCCTTGCATTTGTGGTCCTCTTATCACAAATTCTGGGATTGTAAGTGTGGCCCACCACACCCAGGTGGGAGACTTTTTTTTTAAGTGTCTTCACATGAAGTTTCTTTTGTTTAAAATGGCTCCTCATTTCAGTCCCAGCTCTTGCAGAGAAATATGGATACTCAGAGACTTCTGTGCTAATTAACATCAACCCTGTCTCCTGATGTCAGCAGCTCAGAGGTTTGACTGAGTGGAGCAACTCACATCCAATCATAAGGATGCTTAGGGAGCCTGGAGCAAGATGTGGACCTGCAGTGGGGGGTGGGGTGAAGCAGGCCTCTTAATAGTGAGAGTGATATTTGCTCAAACTTCCTACCAGGGGGCACTCAGGAGACTGTCAGGTATTTCCTGAGGCTGGCTATTCCAATGTCACCTTGGGGCTTGGCCTTGAGCCCTTGGCTTTTGGTGTTTTCATCATTTTTTTGTTTGGTGAGACTAGGTCTAATGTAGACCAGGTTGGCTTTGAACTCACTATGTAGCCCAAGAATGACCTTGAACTCCAGATCCTCCTGCCTCCTCCTTCCATGTGTTGGGAAAGCAGTTGTGTGCCACCATGCCTGGATTCCTTAGTAAAGCTTCTCTCAACTAGTTCAGCGGCCATTGGGTCAGCGGCTGTGGATCAAAGCCATCACTCTCCACAGATTCCTTTGAAAACCTGTGTGCGCGCGCGCACACGCACACACACACACACACACACACACACACACACACACACACACACACGGGGGGGGGGAGAGAGAGAGAGAGAGAGAAAGCACTCCAATGCCTGAATAGCATGCTGCATACTGACTCTTCCACTGAGGTGTCCTGCTCAGAGGGGGTCACCACACTGTTGGATTACTGGAGAACATCCCGGGGTAGACAATATGGCCCTTTGGTTTCCCCTTCGGGCCACATGGCTCTGTGCTATTATGGATGCTCCTTTTTCTCCCACACTGTACGTTCCATCCATCAGGAATTCCTGTGGGTCATACCCCACCAACATTCTTCCCCATTTCTACGTCCATCATGACAGCTGAGCCTCCATCGGATCCTCCTGTCCCTGCCTCCCAAGCGCAGGGGGTACTGCTGTGCCCAGAAAAGCTTTGCTTCCTTAATTGTGTTCTGAGAGTCCATGTGTATAGGTGCCTATGCAGGGTGGCTGGCGTTCTCCACTTGACACAGTCCAGAATCGCCTGCAAAGACAGTCTTAATAAGGATTGTCTAGACCAGGCTGGCCAGTGGATACATCTTTGAGGGATTTTCCCCTCTTAATTAGGCTAATTATGATGGGAAGACCCATGACACTGTGGGAAAAACTATTCCCTGGATTGGGGTCTGAACTGTACAAGAGCAGAGAGAGCTAGCCCAGCACTGAGCATGTGCACACTCATTTCTCTCTGCTCCCGACTGCTTCAAGTCCCTGCCTTGATTTCCCTGCTGTGGTAGGCCTTGTCCTGCAACTGAGACCTGAATAAACCTTTCCTCTCTCATGTTGCTCTTTCTTGGGATTGTATCCCAGCAACAGACAGGAACTAGGACAACATGGCTGAGCACACCACCTCCCCCAAGTCTGATTCCTCTTAAGAACCAAAGTGATGCCACATGTGGACAATCCCAAAAGCCTGCAGGATCTCTAAAGCCTAGAGTCCCCTCTAGGCATGTACGGGTTAAGTACAAAACAATATAGACAAATGTTCTGCTTAAGCATGTGGTCCTGTCCCCAAGGTGTCCTAGGGTGAAAACGCAAACATTCCAAACCTAGAAAAAGTTATAAAACACACCCGGTCCCCAGCATTGTGGATAAGGGATGCCGAACTTGTGTGTGCGCATATCCGTTCACAGTATATTGAGAGCTCTGGAGACTACAGGCCAAAAATTAACTTCAGTGACAGTCAGGTATAGCCATGCACATGTACATAAAATTTGAACTGATATTTCTGTATAATTAGAATTTATTGGAGACCATTTTAGGGTTTTCTTTTAAAGGGGATTTAAATGAAGACAAATTAAAATTAGAGCAAATAAAGGCATACAATAAAACCTTGAGTCCATTTCTTCTTCCCAGTCCTTCAACATACAGTGCATGGCTGGCCCTAAATACATGGTAATCTTTCATTTTCAAGCTTAATTTTACATCGTGAGCAGTTTCCAGGTCACTAAAGACTCTTTGTATACACACACATACCTGTAGCTAGGAAAGGCATGTTTTATGAAGTTGTGGAAGTCAGAGGTTGGGTTTTCTCCTACTCTGTGGGTCTTAAGGAGCAAACCGTAACTGTCAGGCCTGGCAGAAAAGTGTCTTTACCCACATACCCATCTCACAGGCCCTACCCATATATTTTAAGTGGCTGCATACTACTCCTTCCTGAATATGGCATTACTTAAATGTCCATCTCACCATCCCTTTCTCTTCCATGACCTCCATTAATACATTTGCTACTTGGCTAGGAAATAGTGGCTTTTACCCTGGCCAATAAATGTATATCTGCAACATCCCTGAGAATATCAAAGTCGCAACCTCATGAATATACAGAGGTTACAGCTATGACAAATCAATACTTCCATGACGTGTCCTCCTGCCTGGAGATGAGGCCTTTGGGGGTAAAATGACCTTTGTCACACCGCCTCTCACTGCATCATCTTGCTTTGGTCTTCCTGTCTCTTGGCTCCTCTCCAGGAAGGTGCCCTGGACACAGCAGCGTGGCCTTTTGATTCATGCTAAATAAGTTAAGGATGAAAATAAGGTTGAGAATACTAGCTTAGTTATGTTTCCTAAATAGAGTTCCATGGCCTGCCTGCCTGTCTGTCTGTCCATTTGTGTGATAATGTACCCTTTTCTCAACCAAAGATGGCTGTGAGTTGATCAAGAGCTATCTGGGAGCCAGAGGAAGAAGAGAGAAAACAGTGTCCTGGTGGAGGTTGACCTCACCTGTCTTCCTAAATCACTCTCCACCTTTTTCACTCTCACTGAACCTGAAGATCCCTGATTTAGCTACATTAGCTGGCCTGTGAGCCCAAGGGATCCTCCTGTCTCCACCCCAGTGCTCAGTTACAGGTACATGCCACTCCACCAGTTATTTTCATTTTATTTTATTTTATTTTATTTTATTTTATTTTATTTTATTTTATTTTATTTTATTTTATTTTATTTTATTTTGTTTATGTCTTTGGGACACAAGGTTTGGTTTTCCAATATCCGGTTCCTAGGGTCTTTTAAAAATTTATTTTGATGAGTATGGGTGTTTTGGCCACATATATGCATGTGTACCACAAGAGTGCCATGCCTGAGGAAGCCAGCAGTAGTTAGATTTCTGGGACTGGACTTACAAATGGTTGTGGACCCCTTTATGGGTGCTGGGAATCAACCCTGGGTTCTCTAGAAGAGCATATTATAAAACAGTGGCTTTGAACCACTGAGCCACCTCTCCAGCCCCATCGCCTGACTTTTTCATGAGTTCTGTGCTTCTGAACTCGGGTCTTCATGCTAATAAAACAAGCACTTGTAGTCCTGAGCCATCTCTCCAGCCTTGGTCCTTTTCACGGGATTTATAACACAAATGAAATCGGTCCCCTGCGGCTGCACCAAAAGAGGAACTTGGGAGGCCAAGATGGGGGTGGGAGACACAGGCACTCCCCTAAGAGCATGGCATTTTCTTTCTCCTTGGCAGCTGAGAGCAGGTATTTCTGTCCACACAGGCTGAGCACTGACCTATTCTGGTTGGGTATCTGTAGGTAACAGAGGTAGTTTTAAAATACATTCCCCCTTGGAACAAAACCTTTTGTATTGAGCAGAATCTGGGAGAAGAGGTTAATTGGGGGTTTACTTACAATCTTAGGTTTACAAAGAGGGTCAAGTGGAGGCCTTTGGCAGAGTTGTTTACCTTAAATCTTCAAGTTCTCCACTCTGTGGATTGAGCTGCTTGGGAAGGTGGAACTCTGCCCTGGCTCTGGCCACGTGCCCGAGAAACAGAAGGTTTGGTCTCGGCACCCAGGGTGTTATAATCTGTGTGTCTTTTGCCCCACCCTTTTTATTTCTCCTTACAGGGCCCAGGCTGTAACTCGGTTTCCTGCCCCTGCCTCCTGAGTTGAGTGCTGAGATTACAGATGAAGTCTTCAGGACATTCATAAGAGAATGGACATGTGAAGCAAGATTATGTGGCTTGTCTGAGTGAGAGCTCACCTCCCATGTCTGAAGCACCCAGGAAAACTCACCATAAGTGCTCACAGATGCCTTCTAAAATTCATTAAGATTTGATGAGGCAAGAAGGCCCCTTGTCACCCACATTTACCCCAGGTGACTTGCACATCAGCTACTTGTCTTGTTATGCCCCAAATGCCAGAGAGAAACAATGCCAAGGAGGAGGAAGTTTTTCTCAGTGTGAGGAGATACTGTCTGGCGTGGCAGAAAGGACTGTGACATAGCTGCTCTCATTACCGATGCACTCTGAGCCAGAGAGTAGCAGGAAGCCAGAATTTGGTTATCAAACATCAAGGCCTATCCCCACTGACCCACTCCTTCCATCGAGGCTCACCTCCTAAAGATTCCATGATGTTCTAAGACAGCACTATCAGCTGGGGAACCAAGCATTCAAACACTTAAGTCTGTGGAGGACCTCTCACATTTAGAGCACACTTGCCAAATGGCAAAAGCAGACCACTTGATGTTGGTTAACCTGAAACCTCACATCTGGCCACATCTGCTGAAAGTAAGAATAAGTGTTTGTGGATTGCTCCGCCATAAATAAAACATCTAGAACACACACACACACACAAACATATACAAGTCTCAGAAACTTGAGGAAGATGGATCTGAAGGACCAAGAGCCAGAGGCTGGAGAAGACCAATATGAAACAGTGTCCAAGGTCATCCCAGCAAGGAAAGGTGGGAGGGTGGGACCCATGAGCTGAGGGACAATTGACAGATAATGGCTTAGATCAATATTCTGTAGGATGTGGTCCCTCGTAGCTGAACCATGCTCCAGTGGAGAGCCCTCACTCATGAACATATGAGCAGCACAAACTGAACGCAGCAAGCTATACAATAAAACAAAGAGAGGGCATGAAGATGGAAGGGGATGGATCTGGGAGTGGTTAAGGAGTCTTCCTGAATATGATCAAAATACATTGCATATGTAGATGAAATTCTCAAAGAATTCATAAAAATGTGATACAAATCTCAGCCCACTTGACAACCAGCCGAGTAGGGTCCACAGTGGCTTTGCTCGCTGATACATTAGGTCAAAGTCAAGAACATAAAGAAGAAATGGGTCTGGGCTGGGCATGTTCGGGGGGAGGGGGGTTGGCTAACATTAAGAAGTACACCCCATTGGTGACTTCATCCTGACAGACTGGGTGTTAGAAGAGGGACTTTTTGTGATTCCAGACAAGATAAGATTTGGAAAAGGATGTTTTCCTAGCGAGAACATCAGGTGTCTTCCGGCCCGTTGTGCGTGGCCCCTCCCCCTCCTTCAGCAATGATGATGGAGGAGAGCAACTTTCATTCCACAGAAGGGCATCCGCCTGTCTCCCACGTGGAGACGGGATTGAAATAGCTTTTTCAGATCTTCCAGTTAAGCTGTCACCTGTGCCCGCTCTCCCCCCCCCCATCTCTCCAAGGGGCTCCCACCCCCACCCCCAGCAGCAGTTATCTGGGCTCTGGAAGAACAGCTCTATCTCACCGGCCGTCTGCAGCTGTCTCTGTCACAATAGAGAGGCTCAGGGCCCCAAGACAGCACACAGCTTCGGGAAGACAGGCTGAAGTGTGCAGGGGGCAGAAGAGGTAGGCAGGCTTTGAAGCCCCCCCCCCACTGGGGCCATTCTTCACATGGTCAGCCCTGCCTGGGGGTACTTCGGGGTCCAGGGCATGCTAAAGATGCAGCTGTCGTGGGGCTGGGGGCCGAGAGCGATCACAAGATGACATAGCTAAAAAAGCTTCACTTTAAGGTAGGAAGGTAAATGCCACTTCTGGGCCAGCACCGCTCCCTGGACTGGGAACGAGATAATGAATTATTACCCAAGGAAATGAAACCTCTAATAAATTCAAAAGCAAAGCTGGGGGAGGCTAAACTCCATTTTTACGAAGGAGCGAGTGATTTATAAAGTGTCTGCTCCCTGGGCCTCCTGGGGCTCCATCAACTCTCTGTGTCCCTCCCCGTCTTCCCTGCAGGGTGGCCTCTGGCCCTTCTGGACATACAGCTCCCCCAACTACAATCCCCGCCCCCCACTGCCACTTGCTTCTGATGCTCCTTTTACTCTCCCCTGTGTGAACTACTCTCGCCCCAGTGGGAATTTAAAACCTGAACACAGCTGAAATTTGGGCCAATTGGTTTCGAGAGCTCAGTCCCCAAGGATTGGCCACTAGGAAATCTGTCTTCCTTAGGAGTCCATTCCGACCTTTGCGCCAACAAATTACGAGTTGAACCAGCTCAGAATAGGCAATCAGGCTCCGGGGTGCAGTGCTGGCTCCTGGCAGGGCGCGGCTCAGGCAGGGGCCGCTAATCCACTTTACCTGAATGGCACAGTCCCCAGCCTTCTCCCGGTTTGGGGAAGCTGGCTGGCTACGTTTTCCTCTCCTCTCCTGTGTCACCTCTAATACCTTTCAAGCTCCATTCTGTAAATACTGGCCCCTCCATCCCTTGCCCAAAGCCATCAGACCCCTACTGTCTGACCTCATTGCCCGTTTCCGCGGCGACGGGGCTTGTGATGTCACGGGCTTAGGCCTGTGAGTCTTCAAGTGGGTGGGACCGCAACAGCAGGTGCCCAGTTAGACAGAGGAACAAAGACCTTGTTTTCATGCCGTCAGCCATAGAAAAGTGGAAAATGGGGCGTGGGGTGGGGAGATAGAAATGGAGTCTGGGTGGGTCCAAGGCCAGACCCTTGGACAGGTTGCATTAACATTGCTGAGATCCGCTTTCCCAACCGCCTCTGCAGCCTCCACACTCCTGTCTGAAGAGCTGTAATTTAGAAAGCCACTCAGTCCCGGTGGAAGGGATCCCGATGGGTTCCAGGACCCATTCCCAGTGGGGCACCGCCAGACCTCCACCTTCCAACTGGGGTGTCCCGATGCCCCTCAGCCCTAGAGGTCTGACTTCATAGCCCCAGGTGGACCCAGCCAAGTCCTTGGTCCTGAAAAACCTGCTCCTTCAGGGTCCACAGAACACCACCTGGGTTCTGTAGGAAGTCCTAATGCTAAGTGACTTTCAGAATGGGGCTCAGCTGGGGACTCAAGGCTGGGCTTTCATCAGAGGATGAAACACCTCCCCACACTCTGGTTCTGCTAGGTGATGTCTGGTGATATATATATATATATTTTAAATATCGGGTGCCAAGAGGAAAACACAGGCTCCATTTAGAAACAAAGGCACTGGCAGGCCTTCCCCCAGTGTGTGATGCGAACCCCACCTCACTGAGTTTTCTGGTAATTTACTTGCGGCCTGAATTATTTAGATAGATTGGGCTCACGTGGACTTCAGGTGTCCCAATTACCTGGGTGATTTGCATGTTTATGAGTGAGGGGACTAAATGCTAGCTCAAAGCAAATTCCAAATTCAGGCTTTGGAGTGGAAATCCTTGAGGTCCTGGCCCCTGCCCTTTTCTACCCTACCAGCAAGAAGAGGACCACCAGGAGCAACACTGAGGTGAGGAGGCCAGGAGGTATCACCCGGGCTGGGCCAGCCTGGGTTTCTCCGAGTCAGGCTATCAAAGCAAAGGTAAATAGGGCTCCATGGAGAGAAGGGAGGAGAAAGTGCGAATTGATCATATCGATTGCCCAAACTGAAGGAAAGAGGGTTCCCACAGTCCGGCCAGGAGGCAAAGAGTTAATCCTCTAATCTAGTCTGCCGGGAGCAAAGTGAGGGCTGAAGGTATTTTCAACCCTGAGTGTGCGTACAGAATGCTTGATGCTGGCAGTGCTTGCGCTGGGAAGCCTGAGAACATTTGCAAGTGTTCGTGGCCAGAAAACTCCCTGGGTGTAGAGGAGCTGCTACTTGCCGTGATGGAACTCCAAAGGTCACAGGGGCTCCCCCTTTTCAGTTAAAGCACCCCACCCCACCCCACCCTACCGTGTACTTCTCAGTTCCTTCCCTGTGCCCCTTTCTCCTTCTCCCTGACAGTTCCTACTGGGCTTTATGAGGTACCTGCACATTCATGATGACCTTTTCAGAGCTGGACCAATTACACTCAAATAAAATGGCTTAAGCACCGGAGAGACGCATGTTTAAATTGTTGTGGTCGAGTGAGTAATGGCCAACATTGGGTAAGTGCCAGCGCTGGCCTCCTGCTGCTGTCACCTAGAGGAGGTTTCAAACTGTTGCTGCCTGAGCCACACTCCCCAGAGCGTGCGATTTGGTTGGGATACAATGGAATTGATGTTTTTTGACGTTCTCTCTAGGGGAGGGCTGGGATGATAGCTCTGTGGGTGAACGCTTGCTTCATTGCATGAGGACCTGGATTGGGATTCCCCAGTCCCCAGGTAAAAACAACAACGACAAAAAGCAGCAAAAGTGGCAATATTCCCAGTGCTTGGTGGGGAGAAGGACCCCTGTGGCTTGTTGGCCAGCTAGCCTAGCCACCTGGCAAGCTCTAGGTTTAGTGAGAGACCCTGCCTCAAAAAGTGGAGCTGAGCAGTTGACGAAGACTTCCAGTGTTGATCTCAGTCCTCCACACAGGTGCATGTCCAACCCATGTACCCCCACAGTGTGTGTGCAATGTGTATATACACACACAGGCCTGTACTGAGGCTAGAAGACCATAGCTTTCCTGCCTACTCTCCTCCTTATTCCCTCAAGCCAGGATCTCTCACTGAGTCAGGAGCTAGGCTGGTAGCCAACAAGCGTCAGCCATCCTCCTGTCCCTGCCTCCTCCCAGTGTTGCCGTAACAGGTGCACATGCTACGGTTGTCCAGCTTTTACGTGGGTTCTGGGGATTTGAACTCAGGTTCCCATGCTTGCACAGCAATCACCCTTATCCCCAGAGCCACCTCGAGCCCCCAAAGTCTTTGCTTAACTGCTGTGTAGTTGAAGGGGGCTGTAGTGGGAAGTAGTAATAACTGTTTCTTGAACGTCTTGCCGTGTGCTTGGGAGACTGTGGTGTCTGAATGAGAAATGCACCCCTCCGCAGGCTCAAGTATCCCCAGCTGGTGGCACTGTTGGGGAGGTATGGGGGTACAGCCTTGCTGGAGGAAGAGCAGCACTGGAATTACATAACCCTGCCCTGTTTACGCTTTTCTCTCTGCTTCTTGCTTGCGGTTGAGTATGTGTGTTCTCAGCTCCATGTTCCCACTGTCACGCCTCCCTGCCATGATGAACTCTGGAACCTGAAGCCAGAAGAAACCCTTCTTCCTGTAAGTTGCTTCAGTCATGGGTGTTTTACCCCATCAACAGGAAAGTACACTGAAACTTCGCTTACTCTCTCCAGTCATGTGCCAGCCAAGCATTGCCCTCAGTTTGTAGATGGGGAAACCGAATCTTGGACAGGAAAAGTGAATTGTCCCAATTTGCAAAGCTCAAGGGTGCTGAGGAACCATTTTTTTTTACCAGTCTCATTTCTTTAAAAAAAAGAAATCTTTTGTTGTTGTTGTTTGTTTGTTTGTTTTTTCCCCCCAAAACAGAGTTTCTCTGTAGCCTTGGCTGTCCTAGACTTGCTTTGCGGACCAGGCTGGGCTCTAACGCACAGAGATCCACCTGCCTCTACCTCCCTGAGTGCTGGGATTACAGGTGTGCAGCACCATGCCCAGATTAAAATTTTTAATAAAGTTTTATTTATTGTGTGCCTGTTCTTGTATATGTGTGCACGTGTGCCACAGCATGTGGATGTCAGAGGACACCTTTATGGAGCCAATTCTCTCCTGCTACCATGTAGGTTCTAAGGACAGGACTCAAGTTACCAGGTTTGACAGCAAGCACCTTTACCTACTGAGCCATCTTGCTGGTCCCAGACTGATGTGTCTGTTTCCTGCAAGCAAAGACCCAGCTGCCTTTGTTCTGAACTGTATAGACTTTTCAGGGTGAGCAGCTGTAGAAGAGACACTGTCATTTTCTGAGCAGGAAGTGGGCAGTCTTACAGTCTCAGATGAAACAGAATCCCCAGGTTCAAGGTTCCACTTTTGCCCCATTGTCTGTATGGGTACCACCAGGCTTTCTCTGTATAGCCTGTAGGGATCATGGCTGAAGAGACAGGTACACGGACAATGCCATCTGGATACCACGATGGGGCTTGTAAACTGTCCTTTGTCCTGAGCCTTAAGTGTCTTGTCTTCTGCCATGACCCAACCAGGACCTCAGCTGTCTCAGGACTTAGGAACAGGAACTCATACCCTGCTGGGTTCCTGATGATGAGTTTGGGTCTAGCATCTTGATCTCCATCCCTTTTGCTCTAATCCTGTGTGTTCAGAAACTGGAGAAGCAGAAGAGACACCACGGACCGTCTGTCAACTCTGTTTGGCATTAGATAGATGATAGCAGAGACTAGTTCCTGCTCCTTTTCTATGAGATAAACAAACGGACTGACTGTGTATAAGCATTCAAAGAGATACAAGCACGAGTCTACAGGGATAGATTCCATGTTAGCTTCAAAGCTTGGGGATAGGTTCTCTTTACTTTCACTGGATCCTGTAGAAGGGCCTCTGAGTCAGGCTATGCAGAGCTGACATAACCCTGCCTTGCCAACCTGAATCCACCCACATCAGGAGTGTCAGGACAGGAGCAACCCTTCCCCTTGCCCATTTACTCTTCAAGTGAATTATCACTTCTGGTGTGAATTCTGGTGGCCTGTGTGGCCCTTGGGTGGGGAACATTTCTCTCTGAGATTGAGGTTTTTAGAAGATAGATATTATGATGGGAGAGCAGCTCAGTTGGTAAAGAGCTTGTGCAGCAAGCATGAGAACCTGAATTCAGATCCACAGCACCTATAGAAGGGTCAGGTGTGTGGATACACACACACACACACACACACACACACACACACAGAATCCCAACTCTGAAAGGTGAAAATAGGTGGCTCACTGGGGCTTGTTGTTTAGACAGTTTAGTCAAGGGTAGAGGTCCAGGTTCAGGGAGAGACTGTCTCAGAAAAAAAAGATGAAGTGTGATCCAGGAAGACATCTGTGTCTATCTCTGCCTACCACATGTACATGCATGGGTGAGCACACACACACACACACGTACACACAGATGTATGCAAACCTGCATACAAATGAATGATCATGGGCCAGGACTCTTCATGTCTTCAAAAGTTTGTTTTAACAACATTATTTTTTTAAAAATTAATCATGCATGTGGATTTGTGCACATGATTGCAGGTGCCCACAGACCAGAAGAGGGTGCCAGATCCCCTGGAACTGGAGTTACAGGCTGTCTGGAATGAGTGCTGAGAACTGAACTTAGGTCCTCAGCAAGAGCAGTGTCTGCTCTTAACCATCTACCCAGCCAGCAATAATACTCTTAAATCAATCAAATAATCAAATTACCAGGTAAGCCTCATTGGAAGAGAGAAGCTTACTTCAGCACTAATTACCGGCAAATAAATGAGTATTTCATATGCAATGGTGATTTCTAGTAGCAGGTTCTGTGTAATTTTTCAGCTGTTAATTATCATTATTAAGGATTAATAAAAATAAGGAGGCAGAATGTTCCAGGAACTTTTCAATTGCTTTATAGAGTAGTCTGGAGCCTGCCCAACATTCCTAGAATGAAAGGACCGTTACGTGAAGAGACTGAAGCTTCAGGGGTATGAATATCTTGTTGAAGCCAGGACGTGGCAAAGGTGGTAATGCAAGTCAGAACTGTGCGACTCAAAGCTGAGAATTTCTTTCTTTTATGAATCATTTTATTTTTAATTATGTGCATGTGTGTGTGGTGTGTCTGTGTGAGGATACATACACATGAGTGCAGGTGCCTGTGGCGGCCAGAAGAGGGCGTCAGATCCCCTGGAGCTAGAGTCATATTGCAGTTGTCAACCACCTGACATGGATGCTTCAAACCAGACTAAGGGTCATCTGTAAAATCACTAGGCACTCTTAACTGCCAAGCCACTTCTTTAGCTTCCAAACTGAGAACCTCTGTATCCGACTGACTCTTTTTAACTTTGAGATATTTTTGAGACAGGGTCTTACATAGCCCAGGCTGGCCTCAGATTTCCTTTGTAGCTAAGGACAATCTTGAATTCTTGATTCTCTTACCTTCGAGTCCTAAGTCCAGGAATAACAGTGACACACACCGTGCTTGCTCCAGCTATCTCTTTTTTAAAAAAATTATTTTTGTTTGTGTGTGTGTGTGCTATGTGTCTGTCTGTATGTGTGAATATGTGTGTGTAGATGCCAGAAAGGGCGTTGTATCTTTTGGAGCTGGAGTTACAGGTGGCTGTGAACCACCTGATGTTTGGAAGAGCAGCAAAGGACTCTTAATTGCTGAGCCATCTCTCCAGTTCACAAGTACTTCTTTTTTTAAGAGCCACATTGTGACATAGCATACACACTATGTATTTGAGGCTGGGGAGAGAGCTCAGGAGGGAAGGTGCTTGCTCTATACACCTGATGGCCTAAATTCAATCCCTAGAGCCCATGTGAAGAATCCAGATGTGGTGGCATATATTTGTAATTCTAGAACTGAGAAGGTCACTGGGACTCACTAGCCAGTTCCCCTAGTCTTGTAAGAAATTTCCAGGCCAAGGAGAGAGAGACTGAACTGTAGGCTTAGCTTTTTCAAACAACTACTTCATTTAAGGTTCTTAAATGCCTTTACCTTCCTTCCAACCCCTCCCCACGCACCTTAGGTAGGAGATTAGTAGGGAAAGGGGCTGTAGCCCTCTTTTATATACTTCCTGCTGATAAGGTCAATGGGTTCTTTGGGGATTACCAAACTCAGTCATCAGTATATCAGCAGTCTAAACAAACAGCAAAACATCAGCAAGCAGCAACAGTCATCATCAGCAGGGGAACAATTCAGTAGAAGCATCGAGATTCCTCCCAAATGGCATGACTCTGCCAAAGCTGCAAAACTCAAACAAAGCAGCCCAAGAAGTTCTCTTGAGCGTTTCTCTCTGTGAAATCCAGAGAAGGATGTGAACTGTTGCAAAGAGTAACAATGCAAAAGTGTAGAAATGCAGAAAGCATTGTCCCACCATCTATGGGCTTCTATTTATCCCTTCTCAGAGTCCACACAAGGATGTTTTTCAGCTCAAAAAAGCAATGCCCCTCAAATAAGGTAGTTTTCAGCTGACCAACAACACGTGCCTTTTCACCGGGGCTGTTTCCTGCAGTGGCAAAACATTCCCACATCCCACACTTGGGACCCAAACAAAAAACATATTCACATGACACAACTGTGTTTCCAAAGAAACCAGAAACTTCGGCTTCACCTTGCCTCAAACAAAGCAAGGGGGTTGGCTCCTGAGAAGTGAGACCCAAGGGTGAGGGATCTGGTCACGTGGCATCCACGATCAGGATCAGAGAGTGGTGAATGTATGCACATTAGTGCTCAGCTCGATTTTCCCACTTTATATATCCAGGATCCCCTGCCCAGTTGATAGTCCTACGCACAGTTAAGATAATTAGTGTAATAAAGATAGCTCTCTCACAGGTATGCATAAACACAACACACACACACACACCACACACTCCCATTAAAGGATACTATGCCATGATGATTGGGCTGTATTTCAGATATGGACGCTCCTATGACCAAAGTCAGCTCTCCAAAAGACCCTCTACCCTACAACCTCAGCCTCACAAAGTAGCTAGGGGTGCTTTAAGTGTTGTAATATATTTATATCATGTGCCAAGATGTACACTGACTCTTCACGTTATGAGTTGTCCAAAAGCCCCACGTCTCCCCTCTGGCATTGCCTTGGGGTGGGTGTTCTCTCCTCTTTATACCTAGATGTCAGGGAACAGGCCAATTCCTCAGCCCTTCCTGTGGACAGAGCGGCCTATCAGCTGGAGAAAAGCTTTCCAGCTGGCAAAGTAGCATAGATCCAGGTGCCTAGAGGCTGGTCAGGTCTCGTTCATGGAGCCTGAAGGTCACACAAGTAGGACTCAAAGGTCACATCAGAGCCCAAAGTTAGATTTTCTAGGCCCATTAGCCTCCTTTCATTTTTAGTTTCAGTTTGGATTCTTTTTTTTTTTTTTTGTGACATGATCTCACATGGACCAGGCTGGACTGTGGCTTCCTGTGTGGCTGAGGTAGGGTCTGAGGGGTATGGCCGGGCACCCACAGCACCCGCTGCAGCCTGGGCATCCAGTGGGAGGAGCCTGGCTAGAAATCCTGGAGGCTCATCTTCTACTGTCTGAATCTGCCCGAGGCACAGAGGGGCGGCAGGGAGGAGATTATATGAGGTTTAAGGGGAATCATTGT